>NW_005871154.1:3294386-3363223 GCF_000147115.1 Myotis lucifugus
TATGTAGATCATTTTGTATTTGGAATGTACTTTTTACCTAATTATTTAATCATCAGGTACAATTTTGAGCCCTGGTTATTTTTGCATTGCTTTTATGTTTTAAAATTGCTAAGGGTAGTTCATTCTTTTGGCAAGCAATTGCTGTGAAAAGCTCAAGAAGTTCATAAATCTTGAATAGTCCTGCTGAACAGAGATATTTAATTACTATAGCTATAATAATAATTTATTTTTCTACCTACTGGTTTATGTAAGATGAGATACTGGGTTTATATAAGATTAGGATAAACTGAAAACTCCTACTAGATTCTAAAATCAAACAAATTGGGATTTGAGTCTTGGTTCCACCACTTATAAAATCTTTGTCTTGGGTAAGTTGTAAAATCTCTCAGTTTCCTAATCGGTAAAATGAGGATGATAATAGTAACTATTATAGGTTTATTATGAGGTTTAAGTAATAAATACCCTGTTTATGGGGTATTAATAAAATAGCAGTTACTTTCACAAAAAAAAAAAAAATGAGGCCTCATTTATTACAGAACTACCACCAAAACTCATTAACAACCCAGCCAATTTTTCTTAAAGGTGTTAAGAATGTTTTTCTGTCCCCAAAGATTGTTCACCTTTTACCTTTTAGTTAATATATTATTGCCCTCCTAAGATTTGCCCTGCAGGGCAGTGGTTTCTAAATGTACATCTACAGAGTGGTGATGGTTAGTGACAGTGTTTCACTGGGCCTTGGTGAAATCAGAGTAGCCATTTCAATGTAGTGATTATTCCATAAAATTTACCTTAACTCAGAGTCTTAGTTCATCTTTTATTTTTTTGTCCCTAAAATTTCCTATTGAAATGATAATATAAATTTCGTACCTTTGTTTTAAGTCACTTTTAAAAAATTAAAGGTTGGCAATCCTTGACAGTCTCCCAAAAAGTAACCCAGGGACAAAAGGCCATTAAGGTCATAATGAGCATTGAAATATCACAGAACTCTTACCTTGAAGGTATGTGTGTGTATTACCAGCCTTTATAAATTACTTAAAAAAACTGTTATTTTGAAAATATGCTGTTGCTTCCCTGGTAGTGAATCAGCTAGTATAACTAATTAAAAATTTCATTTTTACTTGTTTTCTATGTCTATGTAGAGGTACTAGTTCTGGATTACTTTATATACTTTCAAACCTTTTATACTTTTAGGTAATAATAATATGATTTCACAGATTGGTCCCCCTATGAACCTCAGAAAGTGCTCCTCTCTTTACAGAAAGTAATAAAATTGTTTTTGCATTTCTATAAAAGATAAGCTTATCTCTAATATCAACCAATTTCAGAAAGTTGGGAGAAAATTTGATATCCTTACTGTCCTAGTTATAAATTATTGTTCCATGTATTTTCTAATGCTTAGTGACATCATAGCCACGATATTGTTTCCAGAATGATTTAAAGAACAATATGTATATTTCTTACAGTGTAATGATACCCTTGACATATAATTAAGCATGATAGATTTTTGTGTTTCTTGAGTAAATACATTGATTATTTTTGTAAGGAGAAGAGCCCATGGTATCACATTACGTACCACTCAGGAGTTTTCTCGTGTTTCGCGCGCCATCTGTTAAGGACTGCTCACGAGTGTTCTCGTTTTCACACCCATGGAAAAAGGAGCGAATCTAGATACTTATGTAAATTTTGTTTGGTCCCTCTTCATAGAGGAAAATGTTTTACGCAGTACCATACGTTAAAAAAGTACTAGGAACTTTAATTGTTTAATTGTTTTTGTAAATAAAAATGTTATAATTATTGAAAAACAACACCTAGAGTGCATTATGATGATTTAAATAACATGCAGTTTGCCCAAAAACGTGCGGTCCCTGGCGTATGTCTTAGAGATTTCTATGCGGTACGCAATGAGTTAAAATTCTTTTTTTATATTTATTTTTATATATATATTCATTTATATATATATTCATTCCAGAGAGGAAGGGAGACGGAGAGAGAGAAACACCAATGATGAGAGAGACTGAATCTTTGATCAACTGCCTCCTGCACACTCCCTACTAGGGATTGAGCCTGCAACCCCGGCATGTGCCTTGACTGAAACATCGATGTGAGAGAGATACATTGATTGCTTGCCTCTCTGCATGGGCCAAGCCTGCAACCGAGGTATGTGCCCTTGACTGGAATCGAACCTGGGACCCTTCAGTCCACAGGCTGACTATCCACTGAGCCAAACTGGCTAGGGCCCATGGTATAATTCTTAAACAGCTTATACCTTAAAATGTTGTTAAATTGGTAAGTCTGTTTAATTTTAGGAATGTTTTCAGGAATGGTCAGATTTATATATTGAACTAGATCCTGGTGCACAAAATTCGTGTATGGGTAGGGTCCCTAGGTCTGGCCGTTGACCAGGGCCGATTGGGGCCTTCCTGCTGGTGGCCAGGGCCTTCCTTCTTTCCACGCTACCCCCTGGTGGTCAGCGCATGTCATAGTGAGCGCTAGAACTCCCGATCTCCCGGTCGAACGCCTATGGGGACACTTTGCATGTTAGTCTTTTATATAGAGAGATTATTTTGTATTTTGATAGTATTTGTGCTGTCACTGTATGACCAGTGTCTGAGTTAACAGTATTTTAAGGGTTAAGTACTATGGAAATAAGATCAAATTTGTATATTCTTTAAAAATTTTTGCCATACAGAATATCCTGTGATCTAAAAAATGCTACTTTTAAAGTAGTAGTATTGTTGTGTACTAGATTGTGTGAGTCATTGTTAATAAGTTGTTTCCTGGCCTCTACCTTTGAGGACCTTTTTGGACTTCCCACCAAATCTTGTCCTGCTTTTAACTTTTTAAAAGTTAAGACCAGTATTTTTGGTACAACATCATATTGTAATTCTTTGTATCTTGGTGTAGTGTATATTAAGAATTCAAAGTGAGATTCTGACAGACTGTAAGTCCTTCAGCAGAAAGTTGAAAGAGGAAGAAAGAGAGCCTATGTTTAGGACCCGTTTAACTTCTCCCTAATAATATAGTTGTTAATCTTCTAATATCAGATTTTCTTTTTCTTTTTCTTTTTTTTACATTCTGGGTTTATAGAATTTAGAGATGGAAGATAATGTAGGAGCCATTTATTACAGCCTTCAACAAACTGAAAGAATTCCTTCTTTGTGATCTTTGCTAGACCAATCTCTATTTGGATATATACTCAGTGATTTCAAAGCTCCCCAAATCATGTGATAGCTCTAATCATTTTAGATTATTTCAATTCTTCTCAGCCCCTAGAAATTCAGAACCTTACCTCACAGAAATACAACCTCACACAATTGAAAACCTTATATTAGTTACCTCAGTGGAGTCTGGTTTCAGATGCATGAACTGGGTGTTGATTTAATAACACTAGAATCAGCGTAAAACACAAAAAAGAAGATTTCCTATTTATGTTCTGGTATTTTAGACCAGAGTTAGGTAAATTAGCATGTTTGATTGTATATATTGTCAGCCCCACTGTTGGAAGCAATAAGTTGAAGTTAGAGGGTGGTGGGAGTTAAGGATGATCTGTTTGTTTGTTTTTTAATTTTTTTGTATGTTTTTCTTGGGGGGAGGGTGATATTAGAAAGGCATCTTGACAGGAGGGGGACATAAGGATAGTGGGTTGTAACTTTCAGAATCTTGTCACTGTCATGGAAGATGAATTGGTAGAGGAAAAACAACTCTTGATACTAAGTACATTCATCTATTTTTAAAGCAACATACTACATATTTCATTCCCAAATGAGCCCTTACACTGTGTATGTTTTAGATGTGTTTATTTTTTTTTAACTATTATCAACATTAAGGTAAAAAATAAGCAAGGATTTTTTTTTTCCTATAATGAAACATACTGATAGTTCAACTTCAGTTGCTCTTATGTTTTCTTTGACAGTGGGATGATTTTGTTATGGAAAATGTAATCACTACAAAAAAGATGTGGTAGTGTAGGAAGCATTCTGCTTGCAGGGCTGGCTTTGTTTTTGCTGTGGGAAATTACTGCTTTTTCCATTCTATTGTTATTATTAAAGAGCTATAAATATAGACTTATTAAAGAATTGAGCATTTTGTATTTTGTTTTTCTTAGGATTCACTTCTTCTCCAGGTGCACAGCCACATCCTTCAGCTGGCCTTAATGTTGACTTTGAATCTGTGTTTGGAAATAAATCTACCAACGTTATTGTAGATTCTGGGGGTAAGAAAAAATTATTAACATTACTATAATGCTCTAATTAGGTTCTGTGTAAGGACAGATAATGCTCCTTTTAACATGTGTAAATAGATTAAATTGCAGTAGCCAAAGAAGTTGTTCCTCCCCCTCCAACCACTAGATGAGAGCTTCACAGGACTATTAACTGTTACTCTTTCCTAGTGGCATTTTTTACTCTGGGAAGATTTTGTTTCTCCTAGAGCTAAATAAGAGATGCGGAAAAAGAGATTTTGCTCAGATGAGAGTGCTGAGATGATAGTGGCTATGTATAGATTACTCATCATTTTTACCTTTACTGAAAGGAAATTAGCTTTTTTGAAAACTAGGAAAATGTAACCTGGGGTACTTATTGAGATAGTATATGTATAAATAGCTAGAATATATTAAATATCAGAGTTGTGGGTATAGGGGCATTGTATTGTTTTGAGAATGATCCTTTACTATAAATCTGTAGAGCCAGGTTTCTACTTAATTATTTCCATTTAATATCTTGTTAATTGGAAGTTTATAAAATTGACATTTCTATTCTTAACATGGGACAACCTTTGATTCTGGTTAGTAGTTAAATTCAAGCCATTTAAAGAAATATATTGACATTGGTCTTAATTTAATAATATACAATTATTTGTACAATTATTTGTCATCCAAAAAGAAAGAAGCAAGTAGATGTAGAATTTATTTTTTTCCATACACTAGTAGGGTTACAATTATATTTGTTGATGCATTTGACATTTTCCTTTTGAGTTTCTCTTGCTGGGAAAAGAGATTCAAAAAAGAGACCAATTGTTTATATTTTGTAAACCACCATCTTTTAATTGAATTTATTGGGGTGACATTGGTTAATAAAATTATATAGTTTTAGGTGTATAATTCTGTAATATATCATGTATATATTTTATTACCCCAAATCAAGTCTCTTTCAATCACCATTTATCCCCCCTATGTATTAGTAAAGCACCATTTAAAAAAAAATTTTTTTTTATTGATTTTAGAGAGGCAAGGAGAGGAAAAGAGAGACAGAAACATCAGTGATGAGAGAGAATCATTGATTGGCTGCTTCCTGCACGCTCCCTACTGGGGATTGAGCCCTTGTGCTGTTGACTGGAATCAAACCCAGGACCCTTGAGTCCACAGGCCAACACTCTATCCACTGAGCCAAACCAGCTAGGGCTAAAGCACCATTTTTAACCCCTAGAGTGCCGGGGAGCGCGATCGTGCTCCTCCTGTCTTTTGCCAAAAGTGACGGGAGAGCTACTGCGCTCCTCCTGCAGTGTCCAGTTCTAAGTCTGCTTTTATTAGTGATGATGATATTGCTAAATATGTCAATTCTTGCTGTGAAGATGACGATTTTGTGGAAGATATTGAATATGTAACTTCATTTACTTGAGATTCATAATTTTTTTCTTAAACTGCTGTAAAAGCAGCAAAAATGCCTTGGCAATTTTAGCATAATTCCTAGGATATTGGTTGGCACTCAAAGGGTTAATGCTTCCTTTTTTTTTTTTTTTTTTTTTTTTTCAGATTCTCTGGTATTTCTAGATTGAACTATTTACTAGTAGTGCTTTAGGGATTGGTTTGATTGGATTATTTTTTACTTTCTACCCTTCGGTAGAGAACCATAAGGGATTTTATTTTCATTTCTAAGCAATGTCCTAGTTAGTAGATAGTTTTATGCAGTTGGAGTATACTTTAGCAATTTCTCAGGTATAATTTAGGTTAGCTGGTTTTAGAAAGACCCAAAATGATTCATTTTGACTAGCTTCTAATGTACTATTTTACATACACCTTATATTCTCCATTTGAAGAGTATAAAAAGGTCTGTAAAATATTATATTAAAAGAAACTTTTCTTGCCCTAACCGGTTTGGCTCGGTGGATAGAGCGTTGGCCTGCGGACTGAAGGGTCGTGGGTTCGATTCCGGTCAAGGGCATGTACCTTGATTGCGGGCACATCCCCAGTAGGAGGCAAGTGACTGATGTTTCTCTCTCATCAAAGTTTCTAGCTCTCTATCCCTCTTCCTTCCTCTCTGTAAAAAAACCAATAAAATATATTTAAAAGAAAAAAAAAAGAAAGAAACGTTTCTCAAAGTTTCCAGAGATGTATTTTTTTTTTTTTTTTTACCTGTATTGCTTCAGGTATAAGTGAGTCTTAAGAAAATGTTGTTGGGTAAGGGAGAGAATTGTATTTCATTCCTTTCTCTTTTACAACTTTGGAATAAGTTTACTTGAGTGCTTTCTTCATCCCCTTTAACCTAACTGTAATATTGTCCTGAAATAAGACATTATTTCTGTCAAAGCAAATATAGCCTTCTCAATCAGTTCACTTAAGTGGTGAATTTCTTCTTTTTCCATTTAAGAGTATATTTAGTACCCATTTTTTGGAGGACTTTCCTGGTAAACAAACAATGAGAAAAGGCAGAGACCCCACCAGAAAGTTCCTTACAAATCCTATTTCGTCTGTTTGTAACTTTAAGGCTTTGATGAACTAGGTGGACTTCTCAAACCAACAGTGGCCTCTCAGAACCAGAGTCTTCCTGTGTCCAAACTTCCACCTAACAAGCTGGTATCTGATGACTTGGATTCATCCTTAGCTAATCTTGTGGGCAGTAAGTATTCTTTGGATTCTCTAACCTTCTTTAAAATAAGTTGTTTTATTTATTTATCTTTTAAAAGTAGTTTTTAACTGATTTCTTTTTCCCCCTGTCCTAGATCTTGGCATTGGCAATGGAACCACTAAGAAGTGAGTTTTTGTTTGTATTCTTTCCCATATGCCGTTTAGAGGTGGATTTGGCTTTCATCTTGAAAGTGTGTGTAGAGATGTCATTTACATTTTAAATGATCTGTTCAATCTAAATAGATAGTAAAGAAACTTCATGATAACAGAACTTAATATTGTCATTTATCTTTATTTAAAGTGATGTAAACTGGAGTCAGCCAGGTGAAAAGAAGTTAACTGGAGGATCTAACTGGCAACCAAAAGTTGCGCCAACAACTGCTTGGAATGCTGCAACAGTGGTGAGTGAAAAGAACTTATGATATACTAACACGAATAGTTTAGGTAAAGAATATTTTTAAAGTGATGGACATAAATGGAAAGATTGTTATTATTGAGTTTTAGAAGTATAAGTAATTTGTATTTAAGGCGGTTTAGTTGACTATATTTGCAGCTACATTTAAAAATATTTTTTATTTTTTAAAAATATATTTTTTATTGATTTCAGAGAGGAAGGAAGAGGGAGAGAGAGAGATAGAAACATCAATGATGAGAGAGGATCATTAATTGGCTGCCTCCTGCATGCCCCAAATTGCAGATCGAACCTGCAACCTGGGCATGTGCCCTGACAGGGAATTGAACTGTGACCTCCTGGTTCATAGGTCGACGCTTAACTGTTGAGCCATACTGGCCAGGTGCAGGTACATTTTAATAGCTAACATTTATTTAAAGGTTACTTGTGTCAAGCATATTCTAATAAATCTATATGGTTTTATTTTCTGTAATCCTCAAATTAAACTTAAATGGTAGCAACTGTTATTGTCCCCATTTTACAAATGAGGAAATGGAGACACAAAGCTAAGTACTTATGTCCAGGATCACAGAATTCTTAAATGATTAGATGGGTGTTTAGAACCCAGATAGCCTAATCCCAAAGCATATGCCCTTAATCACTACCCTCTACCACTGGTTTCAAATTTATTATTCATTTATCTAGAACAGTGATGGCGAACCTTTTGATCTCGGCGTGTCAGCATTTTGAAAAACCCTAACTTAACTCTGGTGCCGTGTCACATATAGAAATTTTTTGATATTTGCAACCATAGTAAAACAAAGACTTATATTTTTGATAGTTATTTTATATATTTAAATGCCATTTAACAAAGAAAAATCAACCAAAAAAATGAGTTCGCGTGTCACAGGTTCGCCATCACTGATCTAGAACATAAAATTTTTACTTTTTTCTGATCTTACCATTGGTAAAGAAACTATATTTGCTTGGCTTTTACTAATATTGTCATATAATGCATACAGTTGATTCTATTTGCTGCACTTATGTTCTTGAAGTCACCCGAACATGCTAGGTTCACACACACATACATATTTGCCCAACAATGGTTCAGTGTTTACTAATTCAGTCTTAGGGTGACTTTAAGAACACAAGTACAGCAAAACAACTGTTGACAGTAGAGAATCAACTGTGTGTGGGTATAATCATGGACGTGCGCACACACCCACACAGACACACGCACACACACATCTTACCTAGATTACCATAAATCCTAAAAAAAAAAAAAAACTTGTTCTGGTAGATTTTATATTTTTTATTTTACAAAAGAGAAAATGAGGTTTAGAAGTATTGACTTGTCTGACGCAACCCCAGTAACAGGTGCCAGAGTTGAAATTCTAGTTCTGTCAACTGGCCCCAAAGCCAGAGCTTCTTGCTTCTAACTACTGCACTGTTCCCTTCCTTCTCCATCCTCTCATCATCTTTATATTAGAGCTGAAATCTGGCAGAGTCTCTCTTGTTCAACTTCAGTTGGTAACGAATGCCCAGGGAGACAAATTGTTCACCACTCTACATGTCTATAAATGACCTTAACTTGGAGTGCGGGTGAATTTCCCGCCAAAATATAAGATGGCTCTGTCTTTTGGTTTTGTTCCATCCACCAAAAGGGTGGATTACAAACAAATATTTGGTAATACGCAGTTACAATCGGCCCGAGTTTACACGTTTCCCGCACTCCACCGCAAATCTATATGAACCAAGTTAAAGACGGCTCCCGCGGAGTACGCGCAATTCACGCGAGCCGACTTAACTCGTTTCCCGCACTCCAAGTGTTAAATGACCTCAAAAGCATTTACAAGCATTGATTTTCAGATTACAAATAAATTTTAGCAAGTAGATAAATTTGCAAATACAAAATCCATGAATAATGAAGATTAATTGTATATGTTAATTAATTATCATATAGTTATGAAGAAGTTCTGTTACTGTTTTTTAATTACTCTAAGTTGTGAATATTCCAGATTAGCTTTATGGGTTTACTCCTATCCTTGGTCAGCTGCTTTTTTACCATCCCAATAAGTCTTCCTGGGTCAGAGAAAAGCAATTTCTTTTTGTGGAAAATTTTGAAACATGCTTTCTTGTAACTGTACTAATAGCAGCATTTTGACAGCGCAAGCTACATATTGAATTAGCCTTCCTGTTGTTACTAGAGACTCCGCATTATCCTTGTTATAGCTACTTGTTATTAAATCCCTTTCAGAACATTGCCCTGATTTCCTTACGTTAATCATAAAATAGTGTGCTGATAAAATTTTGTGGGACATTATCTAAAGAATTCTGTTATCCTCAGTCTTCATAAATAGATAGTAATATTGATTTAACCACCTTTTTAAGGCAGTAACTTTTCACTGATAGTCATCACTACCATCACTAAAAATAAAACCTTAGATTTAAATAGTTTAGGTTTTCCCTAACCTGTTTGGCTCAGTGGATAGAGCGTCAGCCTGCGGACTGAAGGGTCCCAGGTTCGATTCCGTTCAAGGGCATGTACCTTGGTTGCGGGCACATCCCCAATGGGGGGTGTGCAGGAGGCGGCTAATTGATATTTCTCATCAATGTTTCTAACTCTCTATCTCTCTTCCTCTCTGTAAAAAAATCAATAAAATATACTTTAAAAAAATAGTTTAGGTTTTACACACACATAGGCACTATCTTGAGTCTATAAAAAGTACACTCCTGGGGGTGTTTGAACAGGTGATTTTTTTTCAAGTGCAAAGCAGCTAGAAAACAGATTTAAATTGAAATCCATCTCTCTGACTCTGAATCCAGTGTTTTCCCCACTCTAACACACCTTACTGACTAGGGAATGGCAGGAGGTTAGGCTAGTGGATTTTATAGCCTCAGGTGTGAATTATACATTGATAATATATGAGGAATGATGTAAATCCAAATGCTGATATGAAGATACAATGGATATTTTATTTTACATTGAATTAGTATTAATCCATATGAAATATTAGGAGTTTGTAGATAGCAAATTACCTAAGATTGACTATTGGAATATAATAGGCATCTAACGATCTCGAATTTGTGTATAAGTTGATAAGAGCAATATTTATGGTGCTGTGTCATATATGGTGATGTGTATCATCTTTTAAGATTCTGTTAAAATATTTGTGTGTATGTATTTTGTAGAATTTCTTTTTAATGACTAACATTTAGGGCTGGTGATGTGATTACTACTTAGGGTAAACTGCTGCTTATTACATTTCTTTACATTTCTAATCTTTTTATTAATCCTTAAACACTGTCAAGGTTTTACAATTTTTTAAAAATTTAAAACATTATTTGGAATTTTATTAAAATATATAATAATGTTATACTACACATCTTTTAATTATGCTTGTTTTTTTTCCTAGATGTTACATGATGCATCCTTGTTATTAGAGACCCCACCTTGTTAGTGGATGCATTGAATTTTGTACTATTGACACTACTGATAGGTTTTATGTTTAATGACACTTGTAATCATTAAACTATTATGTATGCAAGGGGATAATGCCAAAGACTAAGTTTCCCTTGTCAACCTTGATAGTGTTTTAGTATAGATGTCTTCCATTAGATACCGGAAATATAAGGGATTCTAGGTAGTTAGTGAATGTACATGTGAACTAAAATGCTCTCTGTGTATTTTCTGTTGTGTAAGTACTTGTTCTAATCCAGTGTTATTGCATTATGTAATTGTTCTCCCTGGGAAAAACAGAATGGCATGCATTTTCCACAATACGTAAGTGACCAAAAACTAGCCTTTTTGCAATAAATTGGCATGCTATTAACCACTGCTATAGCAGAATCTCATAACCTTTCAGCTATTACTTGTTTTCACATTCAGATTTGCAGTGTGCCAAAAATTCTTCCTAGCATCTACTGATTTCATGGGCGTGTTGCAGAATTGATTCTGATGATGGCATGGGAAATACAATTTTTTTTTCTTGCTTAATATTCTGCCATTTGCTGCCAGATGGCTGGGTGTCTGTGTGTGTATCTTTGCTGCCACTATGCACTTGATGACTTCTGAATGAAGGGAAATGTTGTTGATTGTGGTAATGTTGAAAATAACAATTGCATGAAATCTTACAGGCTTCTGCTGTACTTGGCAGTTTGTCTTCTGCTCTTGCAGCTCTTGGTTTTTAAGTAGGGAGAGACCAATAAGTCCTACATGCTCACCCAAATACTAAACTTCTAACTATTCACTTTAGTTATGCTTCATTTACCTTCTCCATGCGTATGTTCAAATTGCCATATATTTCCAGTTTTTTTTTTTTTAATGTTTTAGCAGTGTTATTGGTCTTTCGCCTGTATTCAGTTTTAGTTATCATTATAAGATAACACACACAGGGAATGTTGTTAAGACAGCAAATAATATCTAAAATGATTTGTGCTAAGAGATATATTTACAGAGCATGAGTTAAAGGAGGAGGAGAAGGGGGAGGAGACCTTCTTAGTGGTGGGTAGTTCTGTTAAACATTAAAGCATAAACAGATTTAAAAATTCATTGCTCCTCAACTTTGCTGCTTTGCAGAAGATAGTTTAAATAATTTATGGAATTAATAAGGAATGCTAGTGTACATACTTTGTCTAAGAGCTGTGTACTTTATAGAAATAGTCATACTTAATAGTGGTTTGAACTCTTTGGGGTTCTTTGAAAAAAGTGAATGAGGTCCGTAGAAATTAATTTTTTGGAAGATCAAATTGTTCATTGATTTGGAACCTTTAGTTTTTTTCTTTGCTTGAAAACTGGAAAGCCTAGGAAAACATTCAGAATTTATTTTTCTGGATAAACATTTTTTATTATAGTAAAAGACTTTAAAGTTTAGAATTATGAATATTTTTTAAAATCTGAAGATTTTTGAAGCTGTAAAAGCCTATTGAAATCTTAGATCATTGTTTAAGTAGCTAAGTTTAAATGGTATTTTTTTCTTTCTAATCATTCTGATTTTCTGCTAATTGCAAGGCACCTTTTTTCATTGAGCATTGAAAGTTTTTTTTTAATTATAGTTGACAACAGTTATTAATGATCACATGTGTCACATTTAATCACAGCTGTCTTAGCAATTCTTTTAGTGGAACTACAGCTATTAATTCCTTAAACTCAGTTGACATACAGGAGTTACACTTTTTTGTTTATTTTTTCTTTTACTATTTCAGGCACCCCCTGTAATGGCCTATCCTGCTACTACACCCACAGGCATGATAGGATATGGAATTGTAAGTATCCTATATAATAAAAGCCTAATATACTAAGTGTCCAGTCGTCCCATCATCTGTTCAACCAATCAAAGTATGCTAATGATATGCTAAGGCTGCTCAACCGCTCGCTATAACATGCACTGACCACCAGGGGGCAGATGCTCCAACCAGTAGGTTAGATGTTGCTGTGACCAGTGCTGTCTTAGAGCTTAATGCTGGGGTCAGACCGATCGGGACTGAGCAAAACAGGCCGGACACGTCCTGGAGCCCTCCCAGCTGGCCAACCTCCCACGTCCCTCCCTGGCCCCAGTCATGCACCAGTGGGGTCCCTCGGCCTGGCCTGCGTCCTCTTGCAATCTGCAGTCCAGGACCCCTCGGGGGATGTCGGAGAGCTGGTTTCAGCCCGATCCCCCAGGTCAGGCCGAGGGACTCCACTGGTGCACGAATTTGTGCACCGGGCCTTTAGTTTTTCTATACACAGCCTTTTAAAAATAGGTTGATTTATATTTAACATGTTTTTATTACAAATGTAACTGCAAAAAGAACTTATTGCCACCCATAACCATTAGTGCCTAATACAGAACCTTGTGTGCACCACAGCATTCATTGGTTTCATAAGTATTTCTAGAATAGTCATACAACAGATATCATTTATTAACGTTCACAGTATTAGTGGCTTATTTTTCATCATAACTTTGCTAGGTATTTTATACTTCATTACAAACTCAAACATTAATATTAACGCCAAGTCTTTTTTGCTGTGACCAGTGAAGTCTTAGAGCTTAATACTATAGGGGAAGGGAAGAATTAATAGTTCTTGAATTATGTAGAGGTAAAATTAGTCTAGTAAAAGCCAGAGAAATTGTCCTATGACAATGGTTGGTATCGTACAAAAGCTGCTCTCTAACTTTAAGCTGGCCATAATCTACATTCTAAACTGCCCTTATTCTCCTAACTCTTCATATATAGACTCACTTAGATAAGAAATGGAGTTAGTGGCTTCAACCCCCTGTACATGTTTGAGGAACTGTTGCTGATAGGAGATAGCACTACATCCCTTGATATTGCTATGGTGGTGTTTGTGCTACTTTTTCATTTACATCTTCTGGAAGTAGGTCTTTTCCTACATATGAAGAAGTTTCACAGCTTTCGGATTGATGGTCATTACATAAAAAAGGAGTCTGTACAAAAACTCAGGCAATAAAGTTAAAGTGAAGTTTCTACAAATAAGAGTCTACTTGAAAGGTTAAATAGAACTTATAGAGAGATAAGATTATAATGCATTTTAACCAAATAATACAGTGGTTTATGTGCTCTAGTTTGTCACTGATTATGTTAATTTTATACCATGGAGTGTTAGGTTTTTTTTTTATAATCCTCGCCTGAGGATATTTTTCCATCGATTTTTTTTGTGTGTGTGTAGAGAGAGAGCATGGCGGAGAGAGGGAAAGACAGACACAAATATTAATGTGAGAGAAACACATCAATTAGTTGCCTCCTACACGTGCCCTGACCAGGGCCTGGGCCGGGGAGGAGCTGCAACTGAGGTATGTGCCTTTGACCAGAATTGAATCCGGAACCCTTCAGTCCGCAGGCCAACGCTCTATCCACTGAACCAAACCAGCTAGGGCAGGGGTCCTCAAACTTTTTAAACAGGGGGCCAGTTCACTGTCCCTCAGACCGTTGGAGGGCCGGACTATAGTTTAAAAAAAAACTATGAACAAATTCCTATGCACACTGCACATATCTTATTTTGAAGTAACAAAAACAAAATGGGAACAAATACAATATTTGTATTTGCATGTGGCCCGCGGGCCGTAGTTTGAGGACCCCTGAGCTAGGGCATGTGGTAATTTTAAATGTCCTATATAATAAAAGGCTAATATGCAAATCGGTGGAATGACTGGTTGCTATGATGCACACTGACCACCAGGGGGCAGACAACGCAGGAGCTGCCCCCTGGTGGTCAGTGCACTCCCACAGTGGGAGTGTCTGTCAACCCAAAGCTGGGCTCAAGGCTGGCGAGCGGAGCAGCAGTGGCAGGAGCCTCTCCTGCCTCCACGGCAGCACTAAGGATGTGCAACTGCCAGCTGCCATCAGTGGGACATCCCTCAAGGACTCCCAGACTGTGAGAGGGCACAGGCTGGGCTGAGGGACAACTCCCTCTCCCCCCGTCCCCCCCCCCCAGAGTGCATGAATTTTGTACGTCAGGTATCTAATATCTATATATTTTTATTGATTTCAGAGAGGAAGGGAGAGGGAGGGAGAGAGAGAGAAACATCAATGATGAGAGAGAATCATTGATCAGCTGCCTCCTGCACTCCCCATACTAAGGATCAAGCCCTCAAACCAGACATGTTCCTTGACCAGGAATCGAACTGTGACCTCCTGATTCATAGGGTGACGCTCAACCACTGAGCCTCCCTGGCTGGGCTGGAGTGGTGCTTTTTTTTGTTTGTTTTGGAGTGGTAATTTTTAAAGCAAAAGATGGTCAGTTGAGATTCTATTTTCAGTTAGTCAAGAATGAACTAACCTCTCTGTGTATTAACTAAGCTTCTTGATTCTTCTCTCTTAAAATGTCTCAAATAAAATGAAAAATCCACAGAGAGTAACTCTTCAAAGAATCAGCTGTGCATGATGGCATAAGAATTTGATTTTAGCCCTAGCCGGTTTGGCTCGGTGGATAGAGCGTTGGCCTGTGGACTGGGGGTACCAGGTTCGATTCTGGTCGGGGGCATGTACCTTGGTTGCGGGCACATCCCCCCAGTGGGGGGTGTGCAGGAGGCAGCTGGTCGATGTTTCTCTCTCATCAATGTTTCTCTCTCATCAATGTTTCTAACTCTCTATCCCTCTCCCTTCCTTTCTGTAAAAAATAAATAAAATATATTTAAAAAAATAAAAATAAATAAAAAAGAATTTGATTTTATATACAAAGGCAGTTACTTTGAACTGTCTTAGTCATTTTACAGTTTTAAGTTTCCCTATATCTAAAGCTGGAAAATTTGAAAAATTTTTGATCTAAATTATTTTGTCTGGTGTACTGTCATAAGGTTTAAATTTTACAACTCATTGTATAGAAAAACCTAAGCTTTTATACAGGCTTTAAAAATGGGCACATTAAAGACTTTCCATACCAAACTAAATACTCTTAAAAAATTTTTAGCTATCAGTCTTACTTGCATTTACAGGAATTTTGCCTTTGAGTTAAAACAAAAGTAGTAGTAGTTTTCCTCCCTGTTATCCTTCTTGTTTACTTATCCTATATAATAAAGAGCTAATATGCTAATTAGACCGGACAGTGGACCGACCTTCTGGAACAACCAGTGGGTGGGGCTTCGGGGCCTTGAGGCAGCCGGGGCTGCGAAGGCCTACTCTTGCATGAATTTCGTGCATTGGGCCTCTAGTTTTATAATAAGGGAGATGTGAGCCACATTCTTTAACTTGGTATTTTTCTATTTTTCAGCCTCCTCAAATGGGAAGTGTACCTGTAATGACACAACCAACCTTAATATACAACCAGCCTGTCATGAGACCACCAAACCCCTTTGGCCCTGTATCAGGAGCACAGGTATTAATTAATGTGCTACATGTAACTGTTTTGATGTGCTTGGTGTGGAGCACAGTGCTAAAAATGTCCTTTCATACAACTAGAGAAACAAGTTATTGCTTTATATCTTTCTCATCTAAGAGCTTTTAGGATTATTGATTATTTGGAAGGAAAGGACAAGCAGATTACAAATATTAAAGATGGAAAATGCTTGATAACTTACTGTTGATGAATCTAGAGGATAGTTTTTCTGAGGGTAAGGAACCTACTTTCTGTTCATGATTCTGGCATGATCTCCTTCGTGGACCCTGGAACTTTGGCCTCAGAGCTCCACTGCCTTGTCATTTGGAGTGCCAGTGCAGTTGTTAATGGACTGTTATTCTTTTTTCACTGGATGCATGTAGTTTTATATTTGCTAGTGCACAGAGTGTTACATTGCCAGAATTAGTTGGTGTTGATCCAGTCTGAATCTAGTCTCATGTATTTCATAGTCTAGTGAAGCATTAGGAGATCCTTTCATTTTCCAGCCTTTTTAAATTTTTTAAATTTATTTTTAAATTTTATTGATTTTAGAGAGAGGGAAGGAGAGGGATAGAGAGATGGAAACATCAATGAGAGAGAAACATTGATGGTCTGCCTCCTGCATGACCCCCATTGGGGATCCTGCCCACAAACTGGGCATGTGCCCTGACTGGGAATCGAACCAAGCCTCACTGGCCAGGCACTTTTTTCAGACTTTTTGAGTATTGAACTCATTGTAATAAATTGGCATCTCAGGGAGTACTAGTAACTGGGAGTAGATTTTGAATTTAGTTCTTATTAAGAGGTAAAATCCATGCTTTTTGCAATTCATATATTTGCCCAGATGCCTCTTCTTTTATGTTACAGTGACCTTTTCCTCCTGTTCCTTAATCAGTTGAGTACTGTACACCTGGATGTCAGGGTAATTGATGTAATAATTACTCTTTTATAAGTTAGTTAATTTTTATGTATTTTTTAAAAGTCATCTGCATTTGTCTTTAAGATCATTGTGGGGGGGTTTTGTTTTATTTTTATTTATTCATTCATTTTAATCCTCACCTGAGAATATTCTTCCATTGATTTTTAGAGAGAGTGAAAGAGAGAGGGAAAGACAAAGAGAAATATCGGTGTGAGAGAAACACATTGATTGGTTGCCTCCTACACAAGCCCTGACCAGGGCCCAGGCCGGGGAGGAGCCTACAACTGAGGTACATGCCCTCAACCAGAATTGAACCTGAGACCCTTTGGTCCACAGGCCAACACTCTGGCCACTGAGCCAAACCAGTTAGGGCTTTATGCATCTTTTAAATAAAATGGGTTATGAGTATGTATAGATTTTTTTTCTATTCTGTCTTTTACTAGCAATACTTTTTGTTGTTGTTGTTAATCATCATCTGAAGATATTTCTTCCAGTAATTTTTAGAGAGAGTAGAAGGGGTGGTGGGGAGAGAGAGAGAAAGAGAAATATTGATGTGAGAGAGACACATTGATAAGTTGCCTCCCGTATGCACCCTGACTGGGGCTGGGATTGCATCTGCAACCCAGGTACTTGCCCAGAAAGCGAATCAGTGATCCTTCAGAATGGGAGCCAATGCTGTATGCACTGCACACACTGGCCAGGGCTTTCCAGCAGTACTTTTAAGTGCTGGCTTAATTTGCTAAAGAAACAAATTAGATTTTGATAATCTTTTAAGATGTTGATGATTTTCCTAAGTATTTATGTAGATGTTTTCTTGAGATTATGTTTTCCTCATGTTCTTTACTTTTTTCTTTGTTCTTTTATCTTCAGATATATATCATTTATTTTAAAGAATTAATTTGTTGTTATTTTGGTGTTTCCGTGAGTTATGTGGATCTTCTCACTGTCAGAGACTAAGTGATAAGAACTTAAATGTATTTAAGGGAAAAAACACACACTGTAGTCCAAAGCTATAAATTTACCAGAAATTGCTGGCTACAGAAGTTTTTTCCTGATGTGTGGCTTAACTCTGCACCCAGTCTGGTGTTGTCTTGCAAGCTCCTGTCTCAGAAACAGAATAATTACCTCAAAAAATCTTTAAGATAGATGGGCCTAGTATCACCGTCTTGTTTTATAGATATAAAAAGCTGAAACTTGGAAAGATTCTTCAACTGAATGACTAGTGAAATTCAACTTATCCCCAGGAATTCCTAATCCTCGTCCAGTGCTCGTTAGTGCTACACTGCCTTATCAATATAGGACTGAGCTGATAGCTATATATGGCCCCTTCGGAGCACTGTCTTCCTTTTGTCAGAACTACTCTGCAGATTCCTTGGGTTTCCTTCTAGAATATAAACTGCATTAAGGATGTAACTACTATGATTGTCAAGAACATTCTCTACAATTTTGGATAATACTATCAACCTTGAAACATTTTATGTTAGTTTTTCTAATCTTTTTAATATGGTTTTAAAAGAAATTGTCATAAAACTCTACCTTTAAAAAAATTGCTGACCCTCTAGCATCTGCCTTAACCCAGGTTTTTATATCCTTTTGCCTATAAAAAAACATAACTCACTGAAACACCGAAAAAGTGCAAGAATTTCCGTGTGCATGAAAAGAAACCATGACAAAAATGCCTTTTCCTAATTACTTTATGCCAGAGTAGAACAGAATGAGAACATTAGTCAGTTTTTAGTTGAGAAGTCAAATTTGAAGTGAGTACCTAATGATAAATATTATTGATTGAAAGAGCACATAAAGGAATCAAATTGATAACTAGAAAAAGAGAAAATCTGGTGCCAGTGAAGTGGCTCAGAAAGGCTTTGGTCTCTTCACAGTCGTCATTTGAATCAGTTGAAAGTTAGAATCTTGAACCTTTTTAATGCAGTTCTCAACCTATGGGTCGCAACCCCTTTGGGGGTCAAACGACCCTTTCACAGGGGTTGCCTAAGACCATCGGAAAACACATATATAATTACATATTGTTTTTGTGATTAATCACTATGCTTTAATTATGTTCAATTTGTAACAATGAAATTGGAGGTCACCACAACATGAGAAACTGTATTAAAGGGTCGCGGTATTAGGAAGGTTGAGAACCACTGTTTTAATGTTACTTTGAATTCCTTTACCCCCTTTGTTCTCCATGTATTTTATCATATAGTCCCACTAATTGTTTCTCTGCTAGCATTAGATCCATCCTTCTTGTGGTCTCCAGTTTTCACCTGGATTTGAACCTCTCTCTCCCGTGTTTATTTTCCAAGTCTCCCTGTGTTCCTTGCCTTTCTAATTTAATCAGTTACCTAGATACTTGAATGACCTTCTATAGGTAGTATTTGTAGCATCTTATCTCTACATTCAAAAATCTAAGGAAATGTATCTAAATATAAGTGAACAGATGAGACATCCCCTCAGTTTTCCTTTTGTGTTAAAACTACCTCACAAAGTCTCTTGTAAGAGTAATAATGAGTAAACAGAATATTCAGGGTCTTCAATCCCCATGCCTTTACAATTCTTGATAAGTATCCAGTGTTCTGTTCCTACTTGTCTTTTCCAGAAGTCCTTCATCTGTCATAAAAATGGATTTACTCTTTACTCATTCTCTGCTCATCTCATTTCTTTTCAGACTTTCTGAAGTCTGAAGTTCTTTTCCTTGTTCTGCATTATTTTTCTTTGTAGAACTTATTACTACCTGATATCTGTCTGTCTGTCTGTCTGCACATCCATCCATCCATCCATCCATCCATCCATCCATCCATAGACCCTGATACTAGATTGTAAGCCTTTTAGAGCAGGCTTCTATGTGGCTTGTTTAGTTCTGTGTCCCTGGTTCCTAGATTAGTTCTGTGTCCCTGGTTCCTAGAATGGTACCCGACTCATAAGAGGTTTTGAATATTATTTGTCAAACAAGTAGATCTGACTGTTTTCATTCACTTGTAACCATTGAAAATATAGCAGTGTTCAAAATTGCTTTAACTTATTGGTTAATAGCTACTGTAAGCTAAAATGTTAGATGACTGTCGCCTGAGGAATGAAGACACCTTTAATTTCATGATTAAATATTTTTAATAACTTTAAAATTAAACTGTCTTTAAAGTAGGTGAGATTTTTCTCATACTTTAATTATTAATGATTCTTAGTCAGTTCCTTGGATTAATTTTATCCATTCAATGCTAGCTAGAACCAACATAATTTTTCTTAATGAATTACTTTTTAGTTTTTCTCATTTTGCTCTATTTTTGCAATTAGATTGAAAATTCTTTGAGGGTAGAGGACATCTCTTCATACATTATAAAATAAATGGTAGTTTGCATATAAAATGAAATCCCATCAAAGTAAAATCTTTTAATCAAATCCCACTTCTATAGCTATTGCCAAAAATCTTTCCCTCTTCCTTGAAATGTTTTAGAAGCCATTCCTTGCCTAGGGAATACCTTATAGCTCCTGTTTTCTTGCTTACTTACTCTTAAAATCAAATTAATATTTTTGAGAGTACTTTAGCCCTCCCAGATATGTTTATGTTCTTGCTATTTATTTAGTGAGCATTCCAAACATTGTACTTTGTGATCTACATTATTATTTAGGTTACTCTTAAGTGCTGCGTTAGTGCTCGCTAGTGAGAAAGTTGGTTCTGTTCTTTAGGAAATTGTCTTTATTATAACTTTAATTTCATAGACAACACTGTATTATTGAAATTATGCCTTTCTATACACTCAACCCTTTTCTGTCCCCATTTTTTATGCTGGCTTATTCTTTATTTTTCAGATAATTTTTTGTAACTGCTAGTTGCTTAAAGAAGGGTACTGAGTTCTTCTATTTCATGCCTAACATTGTGCATTTTAAAAAGAAAAAGTACATTAGTGAATCTTCCTAGGTGTTTGACTACATGGAAAATACTAAATCTCTGTAGTTAAAGCTTTTTTTCCTCTTTGCTTCCTCAGTTTTGCTCATTTTTTGATTGGTGGTTGCAGGTTACCAGTGGGTCTGTTTATTAACTTGCAGAGAATGGGGACTCTTACACCTTCTCTTCCTGGTGCTTAGTTTTAGTTTCTTTTGAAAGTCACTGATGTGAAGTAACATGCTGAAGAGGAATGCTTACAAGGCAGTGGAGATGTTGAAGATCCTTGCAGGGGAGGGTTGTGCTGGTTATGTTCCTACCTTACTTGAATGAGAAACTCAGAGTGATTCCTCATCAGTCTGTTTTCCAAAAGCAACGTGAGACCAGAGAGTGTTTAGTTTGATCATTAATTTTTAACATAAACACATTACAAGTTTTATATGTTTCTTGAGTGGTATTGGGTGTTTTTACGGGAGATTGCCAGTTTTGTTTATGGAGGATAAGGCTGAAGATACAAAATGGCGGCTGTGTTTTTGTTTGGAATAGCCAATTTTAAGTAGGTCTGACATCAGTTAAGTGTCTAAAAGGAAACAATGGTTTGTTGTACTCACTTTTTACCCTTCTAAATAGGGGTACTGTTGTAGGCTTTAGATATTGGAATAATTTGACTCTTACAAAAAATGGCCTTTCTAATGACTTTCTTGTGTGTAAGAACTAATGGCTGTCTTTGCTTTCAGGCTAGTTTTGTGAGGTTCCCCCCTCCCCCCACTTTCTTGGTGTGTTAATTGTGGGTGTTGGCAGTGCCTCTTCTATCAGCTGATCTGCCCAGCTGTATTTCTGTGAAGGCCTTTTGCTCTGTCAGCAGTGTTTTGTGCTCATTCAGCCTTACCTAGTAGAAGATAGCATGAGGGAATTTACTTTAGGATTGGAATTTAGTGTCATAGCTGAGAATGGTTCTGGAGTCCCCAGCGTACACCACAGTTAGTCACAGCTAAAATTTGAGGAGTCCCATTCAGTGATCACTGTAGTTAATAAGACAACCTGTAGAATACAACCATTTTAATGGTGGTTTTGCTGAGGATGTTTTTTCTAAAAGCTAAAAAACCAGAATGTATTTGTAAAATATTGGGTGACTGAAGTTCTACAAAATCTTCATGATGAACATGTAGAGCAGCGGTTCTCAACCTGTGGGTCGAGACCCCTTTGGCGGTCGAACGACCCTTTCACAAGGGTCGCCTAAGACCATCCTGCATATCAGATATTTACATTACAATTCATAACAGTAGCAAAATTACAGTTATGAAGTAGCAATGAAAATAATTTTATGGTTGGGTCACAACATGAGGAACTGTATTTAAAGGGCCAGAAGGTTGAGAACCACTGAATTGTAGAGCATTGTGTGTGTAGAAAGCACAGGGCTATATTGACTGTGTAATATTTAGTAGAGAAGTCTCTTTTTAGAAGTTTTTCTACTCTTACTTTAACTTGTTCCAGTATATTAAATACAGCCATAAATTCTGGCTGAGTTGAAATTAATTGGGATTGCAGATTTTTGAGAGGAAACAAAGCACCAACCTTGGAATCAGCAGATCTGCATTTGGGTCTGTTATTAGTGTCCTAGAGATGCTGTAACAAAGTGTACCACAAACTCGGCCTAAAACAGTGGCCGGCAAACTGCGGCTCGCGAGCCACATGCAGCTCTTTGGCCCTTTGAGTGTGGCTCTTCCACAAAATACCGACTTCTGCACATGGGCCATGAAGTTTCAATCGCACTGTACATGTGCGCCCGCACATGGTATTTTGTGGAAGAGCCACACTCAAGGGGCCAAAGAGCCGCATGTGGCTCGGAACCGCAGTTAGCCAACCACTGGCCTAAAACAATAGAAATTTATTCTTTCAAGTTCTGCGAGGTTAGAAGTCCAAAAACAAGGGCCATGCTCTAGAACAGTGGTTCTCAACCTTCCTGATGCCGCGACCCTTTAATACAGTTTCTCATGTTGTGGTGACCCCCAATTTCATTGTTACAAATTGAACATAATTAAAGCATAGTGATTAATCACAAAACAATATGTAATTATATATGTGTTTTCCGATGGTCTTAGGCGACCCCTGTGAAAGGGTCCTTCGACCCCCAAAGGGGTTGCGACCCATAGGTTGAGAACCGCTGCTCTAGAAGGAGGATCCTTTCTTTTCTCTTCCAGCTTTTGGTAGCCCCAGTTATTCCTTGGTTTATAGCTGCAACACTTCAACCTCTGCCTCTGTCACATGGCATCCTCCCTGTCTCTGTCTTTTCAGGGCACTTCCTCCTTTTATAAATGATGACACCAGTCATTGGATTAAGGACCACCTAACGACCTCATCTTAACTTGATTACAGCTGCAAAGACCATATTTCCAAATAGAGTCACATTCATAGGTACCCAAAGGTTAGGAAGCACTTCAGCAATACTTTTGGGTAGGGGACACAGTTCAACACAGTCTTAACCCAGCTCCTAACTAATTTGGTGTTTCAGGGCAAGTGGCTATGTAACTTGGATGAACCTCAGTTTCTTCATAAAATGGTGATTTTTACCTTATATACTTTATAGGTTTGCTATAAGGATCAAAATATTTGTAATAGACTTAGGAACATTGAGGTTTGTTGTTTTTTTTTAAAAATTATTCATTATAAGGAGGTTTTTATTTTTAGACAAATGCTATAAGGTTGCCCAATTCGCTGAGTTGTCCCTGTTTCCAAATTCTAACGTATTAAAATACAGTTTACATTTCTTTCCATGAATTATAAGTTGTTTTGATTATAAATAATTTATAATTCATTGTTTTTAAATCTTAATTATGACTCATTATTATTTGACGACATCAGATAAACACATAGATAGGGTAGGGTGGTCAGTGGGGACAACGCAGCCCAGCTGAGCGTGGGCTACATTAGGGCCTGAATCATTCACGTGGGCTGAGGACTGTGGACATTGCACAGGAACCAGATGCAGGGGTTTTTTTTAATTGTTTATTGATTTTAGAGAGAAGGGAAGGGAAACGGACAGACAGACAAAAAGAGAAACAATCGATGTGAGAGAGAAATATCAATTCCCATACTCATCCAAGCTGGAGATGGAACTAGCTGTGTGCCCTGTCCATGAATCAAACCTACGATCTTTTTGGTGTATGGGATGATGCTCCAACCAACTAAGCCACCAGACCATGCCAGACACATCACTCTCTAGAAGTAGAGCACCTGAATTGACTCAACATTTGTAGAAGTGGTATCACCCTGAAGTACCAAGCTTTGTTTTATAATTAAAATTTTTTTTCTCCAACTTAATATAGCTTAGAGACACTGCCTGTTTGTGGGGGAGAGAAACCTTTTTTGAAAATGTCGAAGACAGTGGTTCTCAACCTTGGCTGCACATTAGAATCACCTGGGAATCTTTTTAAAATTCTGATTTCTGGGCCTCATCCTCCGGAAATTCTGTTTCTTTGTTACTAATGTTGTGGCCTCACCCCATAACAAAGAAACAGAATTTCCTGAGGGTGAGGCCCAGAAATCAGGATTTTAAAAAGATTCCCAGGTGATTCTAATGTGCAGCCAAGGTTGAGAATCACTGGTCTAAGACCAAGGAACTGTCTCCTTTGACATTTTTAGTGGAAGCCCAGTATATAAATCAGGTGAAAGCAGCCTCAAGCTCATATATGGAACACAGTTTGGATTTTTTTTTAAACCAAACTAAAGTGCTGTGTTTCTAATAAATAGCAAATAAGTAGTGCACTGTAGGTGCATTTAAATCATTATTTTGGCCTGGCCGTTGTCGTTTAGTGGTTGAGCATCGACTTAGGAACCAGGAAGAAGGTCGTGGTTCCATTCCATTCCCAGTCAGGGCACAAGTCTGGGTTGTGGGCTCTATCCCCAGTAGGGGACGTGCGGGAGGCAGCTGATCAATGATTCTCATCATTGATGTTTCTATCTCTCTCTCTCAAATCAATAGAAATTTCAAAAAAAACATTATTTGTCTCATTGTAGTACCAGTTAACATAAACCATAGCTTTTCATTTTCTTTGGCTTTCGAGGAATAAGAAGTTGAAATTTAATATGAATCAGTAGTGAACACTATTCAAATAAGCTGAGCCAGTTTTCTGATTCCCATCCATCAAATGGAACTTTTAAAAGGATTTCTTTTACCCTTGGAAGTACTTCTGATATATGGAAGATGATGCTTATTTTTAGCATAGTTCGGTTAATATTTTCTCTGATGAGTTTAAGAAATCTTGTGATCTGTTTCTCTCCAGTTTGGCTTAACTCTTTAACTCTTTTGTCAGTGTAGGTTGCCTTAATTCTAATGAGGTGACTTAAGATGCCATTTTGGAATCGGGTATTCCTCTGTGTTAACAGTTTTAAGTTATTATAGACGTTAGCAGCAGTCTTTAGTTGTAGAGAGGTTTGTATACAACAGACCTTCAAAGAGAAATGCTCCTAGGTCACTGTCCAGTGCCTCCTGAGACAAGATGATTAGTGCTTTGAGAGTGACAGGAGTAATGTTGGCCTAACTTTGTGATGTTACTGATGGGCAGAAGCACAAGATGGGGTTTATTGAACACAAATTCAGGAAGTGGCTAACAGAGGCACTAGAGTCAACCTATAGGGCAGGCCCTCGACCTTATACAGTAGAGCAAAACCTGTCTTTTAGCCACACTTCACAGAGACAGGTGAGGAATAGCATTATCTTTAGTATAAGGTATTGAAACACTACACTGTATTTTTATATCTCTATGCAAGTGCACTCAGATGCACCACCAGTGGCTTGGCCATGTTCTAAACATTATCAGAAAACAACCTACTATTCCATGATTCAGTTTTACAGCTAATGTCTCTGCAGAATCCTATTAAGTAGAGCCATTATTTCTTTTTATTTTTGCTAATGCTCACTGAGGATATTTTCCATTGAGTGTGGAAGGGAGGAGAGACAGAGAGAGAAACATTGATGTGAAAGAGACACATCGATTGGTTGCCTCCCACATGCACCCCGACCAGGGCTGGGGTTGAGCCTGCAACCAAGGTACGTGCCCTAGACCAGAATCAAACCCCAGACCTTTCAGTCTGCATGCGGACGCTCTATCCACTGAGCCAAAGTGGCTAGTGTAGTAGAGCCATTATCTAAATGTTTTGATTGCACAGCAGTATTATGAAAATATTCTTTAAACATGTACCCGCAGTGTATGTATATATTAGATACATTAAAAACATGTTAAAAATAGAAATTTTAAAAGGGTAAAAATTAATAGGAGTTCTAATATTTTCTTCTAATACCCCACTTTGGAGACTATATTTATACAGAGCTTATTTTCACCAAAAACATTTTTTTAAAACATATTATAGAATGCTTACTGTCTAAGTTACTGCTTGTTGCTGAACAAGAGGTAAAATCTGTTTCCTCCATCTGAGAAACCTAAATGTGATGATAATGTGGAAGCACAGTGACTGGTTGATGGTAGAATAAGAACCCTTACCACAGAAACATAGAATGTTGAGAACACAGTGCAAGAGCAGCACAGCCTCGATGGCAGTTGAGCTGGGCTTCTTATAGTAAAACTAGAGGCCCAGTGCACGAAATTTGTGCACAGGTAGGGTCCCTAGGCTTAGCCAACGATCAGGGCCTTCCTTCTGGCTGCCAGCTGGGGTCTCCCTTCATTCTGCGTCGCCCCCTGGTGGTCAGTGCATGTCATAGCGAGCGATCAGTCTCCCGGTTGAACTCCGAGGGGAACAATTTGCATATTAGGCTTTTATATATATAGATAGATGAGCATTTGATTGAAAGTGCTTGGGAAGGTTGAACTAATATTTAAGAAAGCAATGTGCTGATTCCTTCATGTATATTTTATTCTTAAGATACCATAAAATGGTTAAAGTGTGTTGGGTATAGATATTCTAAACCCCGTTTTATAAAACAGCCAGGATTAGGCACTTTCTCAGGCTCTTTAAATACTGCTTCTTCTTATCCACCAGGATCCTTGTTTGCCCCTTTATGTTCTTTGTTCTTCCCACTTTCCTTGCAGCATTTCCTTTGCTTCTTTTCTCATTTACTCTCTGAGCTGACTGCTTTCTCACCCGTGCATGGTGTGCCTATGCTTTGGTACATGTGCCAGAACCAGTGGTACCAGATGGTCCAGGGTTGCTGCATGGCCCTGTCCTTGACGCTCTCTGCAGTCAGCCTAACCAGTCCGGGCCACCTGCTTCAGATGGGTATTGATGATATGAAACTTACTGCAGGAATATTAAGTTTTATTTTCTCATGTTTTAATTTAGCTACATATTTATAGGTGTGAGACATACATCTAATTATGTTACCAATTTAAGAAATAGTAGAAGTATAGTTAGAAATTAGCACGTTTTCTCCCAAGGAAAATTGATCCTCTTCAGCATTATTTATAAGCCTCTAGGAATTCTCTCTACCTGTATGCTCATACATTGAGGTGAATAAAAGTGTTCCCTTTGATCATATTCTTCAGGGGCTTTATCAGGTCTTCGGACTGCTGCTCTCATGAAAACATGTGGTTTAAGAAGACATGTTAGTATGAGGCTGTCATAGGAGACTTGTGACTTTGAATGCTATCTAATTGCAATAAGCAAGGTTTTTGTTTTTATTTTAACAAAAGAGAAAATTTGTTTTGGAGAAAAATCCAGTAAATCTTAGACTCCCTCCAGTTCAGTGATGATGCTCACCAGTCTCTGATTAGTTATCCGTGGCTGGTCTAAACGGGGCGTAGGAGACATCTTTCTAATTAAGTTGTACCTTAATCTGTCTCTGTGTGAATATTTGAATCCCCAAACCCAGACATGCTGCCATGTCCTCCCATCTGTAGCTGCTTGTGTAATTCCATCATCTTTTCCATTGTTTTTGAACATTTATTTCTGAGAACAAGGTATGAATTAGGAAAATGACTCAACCACTGATAAAACTGACAGTGATTTCTAAGCCTACTAATTTATCTTGGCATCCAAAACAGCACATTGCATATACTTGTGATATAGTGTTTGCTGAAACTCATTGGCTATTTAATCTCTATAGTGTTTTTCTTTAAAAAATAAAATAAAAAGGTAGAAATAAGATCACTTTGAGCCAATAAAGACAGATTTGGGATCATGAAATCCTTTATAGGATTTGAGTGTTGAAGTATGAATTGAAACTTTTTACTTAATCAACTTTGATTTAATAATTGAACGCCCATAAAAAGGACAGCTCATTTTATAATCGCTCTGTGCTTACATGACTCTGCAATCTCATGCAGGGGGAGGGGAAAAGTTACAAGTTCTGAACTAAAATGGCTCATGTCTGGTTTGAATACACTAAATGTAGGCTCAGTGAAGGAGATACATGTATGAAAATGAACATCTTGGCTCTTCAGGAACTGTCTTTCTTTGAGGGAATAGCTAAGATGATGTTATTGAGTTCAACAGTCTACTTGCCTTAACATACATTCAAATTAAATGATAGAAGAAAATTCCAAGAATCAAGCAAACATATTTAAGCAGGAAGCAGAATAAAAAATCTTTAATTTCCTAAGTTCTGGGCAGTTAGACTAGGTGACCTCTAATACACTTTCCCCTCCCAGCTCCACCCTGTCTAGGTATCAGGCAGGAGCCAACTCTATGTGCAAATAGTGTGAGCACTGAGGACAGGACTTTGCATGTCCTGTGAAGAAGGAAGGAAAAAATATTGCAGCTCGATATGTTGGGTCTGGACTAGGTCAGAGTTTGCACAGCTTTTGACAGACAGACTGGACACAGGAAGCCATCTTCCCTCAATTGTAAACAACAACAACACAATTATGTACTTCTTCCCCTCTCTGATGCACATATAGCATAAAAATCTTAACCGTGGGTCAACTTAATATTGACCTCTTTGGGTAAAAGACTTTCTTCCTTTGGAATTCCAGAAACAAAATTTGTTTTCTGAAAGACACATGCCATTGGATGCCCTTTAGCTTGACATGTGACTGAAATTTTTGTTTGAATTTCATTTTCTACAAAGGCTGCCTTTATATTTAAAGTTGACAAAACAAAAACCACTTCTTTCATTACATTTTCTGCTTTCATGTTCTGTCATTCTGAGCTCTTTTTTTCTTTCCCTCTCTCTGTCTTCTTCCCCCTAGCTGTCGGCAGCATCCAGCCCCTCCAGTCACAGTCCTCACAGAGCTTCAGGAAAGGACCCTTTTGCAGAGCTCTCTTTGGAGGATTTCTTATAAATCACTTTAGGTATTGCTGCTTGTTGGGGGAGATGGGGACTTAAGTAATTAAAAAATTTATCAAACATGAAGCACCATTCACTCTTCTCCTTAGTTCTTTAAAGAACTCGGTTCCCTCTCTTCCTCCTCCTCCTCCTCTATTTTTTAGGTGAAGAGTAAAAATAGATCAAGATAGGACAGAAGGGACAAATAACTTTTGGAAAATATCTTTAATATAATTAGGAGATATTAAATCAAAAGACCATTTCTCATGTTTACATGTAAGCATCCACTGCTCACATCAGGTGATGAGAACAAATACCACCCTTAAAAACTGGATGTTTTAGTCAGTTTAATAGGATCATAGAGAACAAACAACACCGTTTTTACACATCAGCTCAGAGCTTGATTGGGAGCATCGTTGGTTTAACATAATGGCCAGGGTTAGTGTGAAAAATTCATTTTAACAGTGTCTTTAAAGGGCTATATTTTTATGTATGCCTTTTCATCTAAAAATAGTAACATTCCCCCTTCCCTCCCCCCCAAAAAACTGAAACACATACAACTTATATTAGTACTAGAGGCCCAATGCACAAAATTCGTGCAAGGGGCTCGGCCCTCGCAGGCCCGCGGCCCCTCCCACTGGTCATTCTGGAAGGTTGTTCCAGAAGGTCATTCCGCCGTCTAGTCTAATTAGCATATTAGCTCTTTATTATATCGGATTATTTATTTATTTTTGTTAAGGGCAAGTGAATCCTTGGGGCCTTTTTGATAGAAGGCTTGTGCATTTGATCCACACTGCCTGCTTTTGCTGGAAGACAGTGTAATTTGTTCTTGCTGCTATAGCCCACAGTGCAGGTATACCTTCTAGATCTTGAGTTTGTACTCTTCTGATTTGATAATAGTTTACTATTACTTCTACTTCTCTGGATGAGCAGCTTAATGGATATCATGAGGGAAGGGTCTGAGTGAACAGTGACACCCAATTGAAAAGTATTTCCTTGTTGATCTTTTGGATTTTTATTTATATCGTAAAGAAATGATTTAGTAAGCATAATATTACTATCCTTTAACTATCTCTAATTTTATGATATCATTTGGAAATAATATTTTAAATTTTGCTTTCCTAAAAAAGATTTTACATGGAATATTTATGTTCATGGAGAGATTTTCTGAACTTATGAAAAAATTGTTCACTTGCCTTCTTCTACCCCCTGGTTTTTAGTAATTAGAAAGATATTTATAAGAAAGATATTTATTGAGTTCTGCCACATGATAAACTGATAATACTGTTTTATAATTGAAGTTTGTGATAAGCATGCTATGAACACTTCTGAGCCAGTTGAATGGTAAAAGTCACAAAGCGGTTTTATTTGTGAGAAGACATCCTACAGTGCAATGAATTAATAACTTAACATGCTTTTTTTTTCCCCAGATACAGTTTATGTAACTAGATGGAAGAGAATGGAACTATTTCAAAACGACAAGTGCTCAAGCAGCAAATACTTGCAGCAAAATCCAAACTGCTGTCTCCTAAACTCTCTTCTTCCATTAGAATGCTACAGTAACACAGTGGAGGCCCATGAAGGAAATTGGGACTAGTCTATAGGAGAATGTATTAATACAGTTTATAAAGCCAAGAATTGCCATGATTTCAGACTAAGATCTGTCTTTCTGGTGACTAACCCTTCAGTCTTTCAACTTCTATTAATACCCATAATCAGTAACCTACCAAGAAAAGCCCTTATTTGGAAAGTGCAAAATTTGTATTTGGAAAAGCTGCCGGAGGGAAGAGCTGTGTCCTTTACTGTAATGCAACAGGACTCTGGGGGGATCAAAATCATAACTCTCGATTATGCAGTATCTTTCTTTTCTCCAATCCTGACAAAAACAGTAATTACAGTTAATTTTTCTTTTTTTTAAAAATTATATATTCAGTTTGCAGTAGACATTCCTTAAGTATTTGTATTTATTTATGATTATCAATTTACGTAACATTAATATTGTATCAAACCTCTTTATGAAAATGAGTATGGATGTACACAGTATGTTTGATTTTTATCCACAAGAATGAATCTGATTCAGAATGCTTTTCAGCTGACATACAGAGCACTAAATATTTTAAGGCAAGTCCATAGGTCTGAATCGCTTAAGAATTTTCAGTCTCTATGGATTTAAGGAAGCATTATAAATGCATTAATTCTTATAGTCAACTCTGTGCCTAGGATTTTGCAAGGGAACAGTTCACTGACTAGGAAAAGCACTACATTAAATTCAGCATTAGTGCATTGGGAAGGAACTTTACTGCTTTGTGCTTGGCATGTCATTATTTTCCATTTGACATTAGGGCCTTTCCAAAATGAATGTGAGGAATTGCTTTCACTTCAAGACTTTCCTTCTTTTCAGTAAAACTCTAGGAGGTGTTATGGGGGGAGGGAAGGGGACAAAATCCTTGAACCTTTTATTTGGCTCATGCCATGTTATGATCATGTACCTTTTAAACAAGGGTAAATAATATCTTTAAAGTTGATGTCTAGCCAAGAGTTTAGTTAACAAATAAACTGCACTGTTGATCGGTGCTTTGTGTAAATACATCTTAACATTTGGGTTGAGAGGGGCCTTAAGAAGGAAAGTTTGTTGTAGGAAAGCAATTCTGTACATGAGTTTAAGCATACTTGTTGCATTGTCTTTGCAGATTCTATTTTTGTTTACAATATTAAAATGTATGTTAGCAAAAATGGGTGGATTTTCAAATAAAATGCAGCTTCCACAAAACTTTTATGTTATTCTGGTCTGAGGTACATTTTCATTTTTTTTTCTTTATCATCAGTATCATCAATTTTTTTTTGCTAATAAAAGTATATTCAGGTGATTATATTTGCTGATTTAATAGAATGTATAAAGTTTATTCCTGTTTTAACTTAATTTCCAGAAAGACTTATCTTAGTACTTCTGATTACCTTCTAGGCTTATTGATAAACTGAACTACTTACTAGAAATTTTCATTTTTGACTTTTGATCAGATGCCTTTGGTCAGGTAAGTTCAAGGGGGAGAACGCTTTGAGCATTGACATATTGATGCATGTGGTTATGTCTGCCAAAGAAACCTCTGACTGTATCATGTGTCATATTGAACAGTAAGTAGGATTCAGGATACATAATAGAGGATTAAAAGCTTTGTCCATTGATAAATGTTTGCATTATATTTGCCATGGTTGGAAAAAATAGCCTTTAATCAATATACTTTGTTAATTTGAACAGTTTTTAAGTTTCATAATTATTAAACCATTTTCATATTAATTGGGAAATTGCTCTTTTGTAAGTTAACTTCCTTAACATCACAGATTTTTATTTATCTCTGCTGGTGTTTGAGTAGGTATTACATTTGAGGTCTGTGGCTTGTTCCTTTTATGTTTCCTTATATTTGTTGGTATGTTTCAGTTTGTAAAGATGCTTTGTAAATGTTTCCATCTTATTTTTTGTTCACACAGTTTTTGGGCTTGTTGGATACGTAGGTATTGTCCATACTTTACCCATTTTACAGATTAAAATCAGGAACTAAAAAAGAACCTTGTTCAGATGGATGAGCTGACAGACCGAGGAGTCAAGTCTGGTTTCGTGGTTCATTGTTTTGCCTGTGACCTGCTGTTGTTAATTCAAATGTGCAAACTGAAAAGGGAATTTCCCTCTGTGGTCTAGACTGATGACCACTCTTTATTCCCAGATGATCTTCTCCTATGGATTACATGTCCTGCCTCCTTTCTGATGCCTAGACATTAATGACAAGGAAAAACACAAAACATATGCTTATATTAACTTTAGTCAAAATATAACAGGTGAGGTAAATCAGCTGTAGAATGCTAATTAAACCAGGTTATAAACCTGTACATGTCCACACCATTTTATGACCCAACTAGCAAAGTTGGTAGTGGCTACAGAGAAAGATAAGATTACTAGCAGAAGGCAGCTGTACTCATCCCAAATCTTTTTCAAAATTGTTTGATGTATCACAAAGTATTATGAGGAGCCATAGCACTCAGCTTGATAGCTCATTCTTACCTTCCAGACAAGATGGCGCCACTGTTTCCATCAGTGGCCTCTGCAACTATCCTAGGACTTTCTCTGGCCACACTTGCTCCTTCCGTGGTTCTGACCAGCCCTGTTGGAATTCTGTCTGAATAGGTTCTGAATGGAAAGGCTGCAATGTCATCTTCATGCAATCTCAGAAAACCTCAACTAATTTCTTATCTTTATTAAGAGGCAGTGTTCTATTCAGTGTGTCACCAATCGGAAATATTTTCTAAGTTGCTAGCTGGTATTTCTAGTCTAATTCTGGTATAAGCACTTAGTAAATGTTCCATTGTTATTGATGTAGCACACAGGTGTAGTTTTTATGCTGTATGAAACCACCCACATTGTCAAAAATTGTCTAAAGCTCTTTCTATGGTATTTCTTTTGGGGCAGCTGTGACTATCTTGAGGCAGAGATCTATAAATAGAAAAAAGTAAGGAGAAAGTTAAATTGGATTCCTAATACGTTCTCATTCAAATCTCATTTTCTTTACCTGTTAAAGCTAATTTCAAAAGTTAGTTTTGAAATAAAAATTGCTGTGTGAGAATCTCCTAGGGAGCTAAACCCTGCCCTGCCTGAGCCTTCTACAGCCAGACACCCCTCCTGTCTCCCTTGAGCCTAGGCAGTTGGCAGCTGTCCTGTATGACCAATAAGCAAGTGTTGCCTTATCTTGCTCTTGACTGGGACTGGAGGGCAGGAAGTCTCAGGAGAAGGGAGCAGCCCCCACTCCCCTTTGTGCACCTGGACTCCAGGCTTCTGCACTCATGCGCACAATTTACCATTGATTTCCTTGGCCTTTCAAGAACATTACTGGAAGCATGAAGCACACTACCCTGGCTCTGTCAGCTAGCCTAGTAGCTGTTCTAAGAGACAAAACAAAATCTCTTTTATGATCATTTTTGTCATAAAGTAGGTTCCTGGCACAGAGCTCCTAAAACTTATAATTTCCTGAGTGTTCAGAGCATAGGAGCATCTTTTGTTCTGGTTCTTGTATTTGACCTGTTTCTGATACAGCGCTCCTGAATCCCTGGGAATCTTCCTGGGTGATAGTAGTTAGGTGACTTGTCAAGCTCCTGAATAGCTTTAGATTGGGAGCTGGTCACCAAAAAGACCCAACCATGATTAAAAGCTTGGAACTTTCCGTCTCAACCCCAATCCTCCAGGAAGGGGAGAGGGACTGGAGACTGAGATAATGATTGATTATGCCTACACGGTGAAGCTGTCATAAAAATACCAATATTGCCAGCTTGGTGTAGCGCAGTGGTTGAGCATTGACCCATTAACCAAGAGGTCACTGGTTGGATTCAGATCAGGCCACATGCCTGGGCTGTGGGATCAGTCCCTAGGCATGCAAGAGGCAGCTGATGGATGATGTTTCTCATCGATGTTTCTACCTCTATCCCTTCCTCTCTAACAAAGCAATAAAAACATTAAAAACAAACGAACAATACAAGGGGTTTGAGAGCTTCCAGGCTGGTGAACATCCACATGTCAGGAGGGTGGTGTACCCTAACTCACAGGGACAGAAACTCCTGCACTCGAGACTCTTCCACACTGAACCCATGTTATCTCTTTATATGGCTATTCATCTGTACCCTCTATCATCGCCTTTATTATATAATAAACTGGTAAGTGTTAAGTGGTTACCTGAATTCTCTGAGCCATTCTAGCAAGCAATTGACCCAAGAAGGGGGTTATAGGAACCCTGCATAGCTAGTCAATCAGAAGTACCGGTGACAACCTGGACTTAGAATTGGCATCTAGAGTGGGGGTGGGGGAGCAATCTGTGGGACTGAGCTAACTCTAGTTGGTGTAAGAATTATAGGACACCAGCTGCTATTCTGTGGTTGATGTGGAAAATCCATACACCTGGTATCAGAAGTATTAAAAAGAAGGTGGACTATTTAATAATAATTGTTTTATTAGTAACGTATGTCCATTTGGAGAAGGGGCAGAATTCTCTACCCCATACACCAACATAAATTCCAAATTGGTTAAAGAGTATACATGTAGGGAATTAGGAGGAAAATATAGGTGATTATTTCAGTCAAATAGGAAAAGGGGAAGGATATAATAACTAAAAACCTCAGTTCACCAAAAGACAAATACTAATGACCAATGAAAAAAGTTCATCTTTAGTAGTAACTAAAATTTTCAATGAAAACAATAGTGCTTTCCAAGTGTAATGCTGTTCTTAGTGCTTTTATATGTGTATTTGTTCCTTACTCAAGTGTGTGGCGGAGACACTTTTTTATACCTATTTTATAGACGAGGAAACAGGCCTAGAGAGGTTAGTCACTTACTGTATGATCTTTATCAACTAAGTGGTAGAGCTGTGTTCCTGAGCCTCTGGTCTGGCTCTGGGTCTGCCCATACCCCTGTCTGTGAACTGGTGTAGAGGATTTGTATATATAACAGCACAGGCAAGAGTGCACGAACTGCAGCTAAAGCTGAGGGGAGTATTAAGCCAGTACAGCTTTTGGGGGTGGGGAGAGTTAGCCTTAGTTATTAGAAGTTTTGAGAGTTCCTACCCTTATCCGAAAATTACACCTTTAGGAAGTTTACCCAGGGAAATAACCTGCTAATCACATCTCCCCAACTCTGGCAGGAGCCTTCTATGTTTATAGGCGGTGGTGTAGGATGATTAAGTTCATTTAGGCACACGGCCCTTTAGCGCACGGCCCTTACGCACACGCTGCCCCACCACCATGTTGGTTTTTGTGCTCCGGACACCGGGGTCTTTGCACTTGGGGAATCCTTTCCTGTAAGCAAGCAAATCGTGCTGTAGTTTAGGTATTGAGAACCAGTAGGGTCTTGTGGATGATGGCCCAGTGACATTTTCTTCCTCACCGGAGGGTTGGTCAGGAAATGAGGTGGGAGGAGGAAGTCTTGACTGAAGACTAGAAATACAGATCCCAGGTGCCTAGGAGAACCAGCTTTCCCGGTCACTCAGCGAGTTTTACTGTCCTGAGTTTAGGAGGTAAGTGCAACTCCCCAGATCTCTCGTCCTGGGTTGTGTATGGGACAACAGAGGACCCACAAGGCATTTTTAGTTTCATATTCAGGCGGCTTCTCGGCATGGTTTTTTAATTGCAAGCCTTAGCATACATACATGTTTCCCAAAGTTTCCACACTGATAATTCCCCCCAAAAATGTTGCTTTCTGAGAAGGGTGAGGGGTGGGGTGGTCCATCACAAGGGGATTCATGTGTTTGGCTCCAGCCCCTGCCCTTCGATCCTGTGCCTGTGGCTCACTGCCTATCAAGTGTCCAAGGCCTACAATTCCAACCCTTCTCAGCCGTAAAACGTCCATATAACGGACTAATTCGGTGGAGGGGGTATCTGTTAAAGCTGAAAGTCTGTCATAAAGTATGTTTTCCGAATGCATATGTTAAAAAATTGACAAAATCGTTAACCTGTTTTTACTTATTAGACATGTGTAATTAAAATTATGTATGAAAAGCTTAATTTCACAGAAAAGTTTTCTACATGTATTACTGTAATTTTAAATTTATAATGAATAGGTCTAGTAAATGCGTGCCCTCAATAGTCACCCAAGTAAACAAATGCACAGGGTGGGGGCCTGGCTAGCGCATGTGGGAGCATCAGCTGACTTGTGTTAAAACTGCTGCAGAAAGTCACCCCACCGGACAACAGAACCAATTACCACGTGTGATGCGGTGTGATCACGTGCTAATCATTCACCGAACATGGTTTACAAGTGGTGACTCTTGGATTTAGTTATGTAGACTATAGTTGTAGATACAGTGGGGCCTGGCTTACGAGTTTAATTCGTTCGGAGACCGAGCTCGTTAAGGAGCTCGTTAACTCAAATTACTCTATCAACTCAATGCAAAAAATCAGCAGAGAGACAGCTGGTATCAAAAAACTCGTTAGTGGGGACACTCGTAAGTCAAGGCCCCACTGTATGTAATATTTACTTATGTCGGCGAAATTACTACAGTGTCTTTTCCAACATATGGCCGACTCGCTAACATATGTTAAAAATGACAATGAATAAAAAAATAACCTGTTAATTTAATTACAAGCTGTAGGGGCAAGTGAGGATATAGCCCAATTCCCCCTCCCAGTCAGTGGAACAGTGTCCACCTGGCAGCGGCCACGAGGAGCAGAGCAGCCCTGACCTGAGTGTTTCCCATGTCACTGACTGCTAACAAGCTTCACCAGGCTCTGTCCTCAGCTGCCTGCAGGCCTTTCCCAACACGGCCCTCTCCTCTCTCCCCTCTGCTAGAGATGCCCCTACCCTGGCCAAATGTGGAAACACCCAGCAGGCCGCCATCCAGTCTTTCCCAGATGTAATTTATAAAGGCTATGTCTTTCCCCTCTGGTCACACACGTGATTTTTTCCGACTAGCAAAGAACAGCATGGTGCTCCCGGGATTGGAGCGCCTACAGTACATAAGCAAATCTTGGGTAAAAGCATTTTAAAATTAACAGTGTTACGACATACAGACCGGAAATTTTGTCCATTAAGTCAAAGTCTGTAAACACAGGGCTTGCTGTACCTCCATTATTGAAACTTGTGCTCAGCCTTTTTCTCTTCATTGCCTCTTAATAGAACTTGAGTTCTCTGCCCCTTTGCATCTATATTTTTTGCCTATTTTGCTGTTCAATTCCTAACACCTCTGGGAGGGAAAACTAGCAACTGATTATTTTTAGGGACATTGTGAATTGGACAGCTCTTTCCCAAAATCATTAAAACATCTGTATTCTTTGCCCTGTAATCTCACTTCTGGAAATCTAAAGAAAATAATCCAAACTATCAAAAATACTTTATGCAGAAAAATACCTATCACAGCAATTGTTCTTTGTGGAATAAGAAAAGAGGTAAATGTTGAGTCCTGGAGAATATCTCCATTATTCAAGGGTAGTAAAAAATTAATGGAGACCAGGAAAAAACAGGGAAGAGATATTAGGGACATAGTTGAAGAAGTAGGGAATGGTGAACACAAGTGAAATATTCAAAACTAACCATTGGCTCCAACAGTTAGAACTTAACACTTAACACTTAACCTAGCCATGCCCAGGCATTGGCAGGGACAGGAGCCAGACTGCTGCATGAAATGGAGAATGGGGAGAATGGTGGTGGTATCAAGATGCTTGGCTAGGAACTAAAAGAGGTAAAGGACAATAAGCAAAGGGCGTATAGGCCAAGGAAGCTTTTAAGATGAAAGTAAAGTCACTCTCCCTTGTTCATCCACTCAACACATTGAGTGCCTTCTGTGAGCCAGGAGTTTTAGGTGCAAAAATCAGTAAGGCAGGGTTTTGCTTTCATGAGCTTATTTTCTTATGATAGTAGGCAATGAAGTATTCTATGACTCATGATGAGTGCTCTAAGAAAAAGGGTGAAAGGATAGAGTGATGTAAGAATATGGTACTATTTTGTTTAGGGCAGCGGTTCTCAACCTATGGGTCGCGACCCCTTTGGGGGTCAAACGACCCTTTCACAGGGGTCGCCTAAGACCATCGAAAAACACATGTATAATTATATATTGTTTTTGTGATTAATCACTATGCTTTAATTATGTTCAATTTATAACAATGAAAATACATCCTGCATATCAGATATTGACATTACGATTCGTAACAGTAGCAAAATTACAGTTATGAAGTAGCAACGAAAATAATTTTATGGTTGGGGGTCACCACAACATGAGGAGCTGTATTAAAGGGTCGCGGCATTAGGAAGGTTGAGAACCACTGGGTTAGGGTCTCAAGGAAGACCTCTGATGAAGTGACTTTTGAACAGACTTGAGTGAAGTGAGGAAGATGGGAAGATGCAGAAACTGATTCCCCTTCTCACACAAGCAGGGGAAAAACCCAACATCCTAAAGGGGACTGTGCTTGGCTTCTCTGAGAAGCAGCAAGGATACCAGGGGTCTGGAGCAGAGCGGGTGAGCGGGAGCGTGGTGGAAGCTGTGGTTAGAGCGGTGGCAGTGGGCCGGGACTTGCCAGGTCCTGCTGAGGTTTGGCTTTCAGTCTGAGCTGGGACAGCACTGCAAATGCTGGGCAGAGGACTCTTTAAAGACTTTTGTTGATAGAAGGACCACTGAGGCGGCTGTATTGAGAATGGACTATAGAGAGTAAAGAAACTGTGAACTAGTCAGGAGACTATTGTCCTAGTCCTCCAGCATGAACAAAACTTAGCTGGAGGGGTTGGCCAAAGATAAGAGACAATCAGTAGAAAGAACTAGAGGTTGACCAAGATGGCACAGGAGGCTCCTGGACTTCCTCCCTCTGACAAACACACTGAATACACGCTACATGTTGACCAGTTAACCTTTGATAGAAATCCAGAAGCCAGCTGAATGACTCCCACACATCGGGTGAGAGAGAAAATGCATCAGAATAAGTAGGAAAGGCTGACATACTCTGGCTGTAAACCCTGCCTTCACCACAGCACCATACAATGGGGAAGAAACCCCAATTCCAGCTTTTCTCTAAGGGGTGAAAGATTTGGACCCCACCTTTAGCAACTCAACCTTTAAGACTCACATACAAGGGATGGATCCCCCAAACACCTCACTATGAAAACCCATGAGGCTGTGTTTATGAGACCCGCAAGACAAAGGGGTAGTTGTTAAGGATCTAATGTACAACATGATAACTATGGTTGATAGCACTGCACTGTATTTTCAATCCGAGTGTGGGAATCCACATATGCGGAGGGCTGACTTAAGTTATACACAAATTTTCGGTGCCCCCAGTCAAGGGTCAACTGTATTGTAGAATTGAAATTTGCTAAGAGTTGAACTTAAATGTTCCCCCAAAGGTAAATATGTGAGGTGCTGGCTGTGTTAACTTGAGAGGAATCCTTTCACAATGTATTCTGTAATCATCACATTGTGAACTTCAAATTTCTTAAAATATTATTTGTCAATTATATCTCAATAAAGTTTAAAAAAAAAAAAAGGAAAGGGCCCAGCCAGAGTGGCTCAGTGTTTGAGTGCCAACCTACCAGTATGCACCAGGAGATCACAGTTTGATTCCCAATCAGGGCACATGCCCAGGTTGTGGGCTTAGTCTCCGGTGGGGGGCGTGCAGGAGGCAGTCGATCAATGATTCTCATTATTGATGTTTCAATCTCTCCCTTCCTCTCTGAAAGCAACAACAACAACAACAAAAATTTAAGATTTTTTTTAAAGCAAAGAATCTACTAATGGCGCTAATTAGAGTAGGAGTTAAGTTAAAAAAAAAAAAAAGATGCAGAGACTGGCTACAGAGTCAGTGGGGGGAAGGGAAATGCTGAGATGAGGTAGGAAAAGGAGAAGGCAAAGGACTGCTGGCATCCGGACACGTACAGAGGACAATTTACAGAAACGGCTTTCCTATGAAGAGCATTCCCTTTCCCTTCCGAAAGCACCCTCGTCACTGCGGGAAGCCCTGCTGCTCGATGAGCTGGTGCAACAGGACAGGAATGGTGTGGGCTCTGCAGCCATACTGTGCGCTCAGACACTCTCCCGGCAAGTTAGTTACTCTCCCACTGCCTCAGATTCTTCATGTGGGAAATGGCATGATAATGCCTACCTCGTGGGGCTGCTGTATTTAATGAATTAGTAAATGGATGCATTTAGAACAGCCTGGCACATGATAAAGGTTCAGTGCATAATTGCTATCATTTTTATTGGGATGATTCTGGAGGCAAAACACCTGTGTTCAAATCCTGACACTGCCCCTTGACTAGCTGGGAACTTGTAGAAAAGTTACTGAATTTCCCTTCATCTGTAAGATGAGAATAATTATAGACCCAACCTCATAGGATTACAAGGAGGATCAACTAGGTTAATATATGTAAGTGCATATAATAAGCACATTTAAGTATATGCTATTATTAGTATGACTAAAGAGCCTTTGAAACTATCAGTTTGGGGAACCGTCCACTTTGCTGTGTTTGCATAGTTGACGTCCTCCAAGTGCTGGTGAAGATCCCATGAGCTGCTTCCAAAGCAGAGCCCTGACCCCTGACTCGACATCCTCGCACAAGCGGAGTCCTGGGGCCCAAGGCAGCCTCCATAATACTGCACGAGGGTGTGAGAACACTTCTTTGAAGATAGCCAGCCCCACACATCTAAGTAGACTTCGGTCCGCAGTTTTAGATGCCCTCTTATAAAACAGAATAATTTCTAAAGTAGTTTTAGCCCCATCCTCTATTTTATTTTAACCAAGAATAAATACTTACCCAGACCTTATTTAGTACAGACTACGTTTTACTATCAAAAACATTGACTTCTCACAAGGTCATGTTAGTCTCTGTATTAGGATGGGGTTTGGCGGTGGATAACAGAAAATCTACACTCACAGTAATTCAACCAAGCCGGAAGTTTACTTTCCCTCACACAGAAGTCTGGGCTGGCAGAGCAGCTGTGCCCACAAGATGGGCAGGTGTTCTCGTTTAGGCGTGAGGTGTGCTGCTGTTCCACATTTCCTAAGGTGCTCCTCTCATCTCACATCGACTGTGGCTGAGCAGCTAAGCACATCTCAGCAGCAGATGGAGGATGGGAGAGTAAGGGAGGAAAAGGGAAGACACAGATGTTGGGCACAACCTCTGCTCACAATCCATTGGCCAGAACTTCGTCATGTGGCTGCAAGGGAAGCCTGGAAGTAGAGTGTTTAAGTTGGGTGACCCCACTCAGCCAAAGCAGCTAAATGAATGCATTGTTACAGAAGAAGGGGCGTATAGACTGGAAGAAAAACTAGTGGCCTCTGTCATAGTCATTCGATTTTTAGTAAAAGAATCTCTAATTTCTTGAACTCATTTCTGATCAAAGACTTCAATACCCTGCCATGTCACATATTATTAGTTGAGATTCGAGAAAAGAATATTTTTAAATGAAAATATTTCCAAGAAATGAAATGCTAAAAAGTGTCAAAAACTTTAAAAATGAACAGTAGGCAAGTCCAAACTGCTCGTGCTCAGTAAATGTCACACAACATGGTGAAGGTGTGTACCTTCTCACCAGATTTTAGGCCCAGCTATGCCCCACAGTGACATTTTCACATAAATAGCACACAAGTCACAGAAGACACTTCGTAAGCGGCTGGAGAAAATGACTGAAGCATAGATGAAATGTCGCAAAGAACATCAAAGACCTGAAGTTAATTGCACACTTGCCCCAGAACCTGCAGCAAAGCCCGAGCCCAGTTTGGTGCCCGAGGGCTTTAAGGTAAAAGTGTCTGGCTGACCCCGGTTAGTCGCAGAGAGGGGAATCCAGCACAGCTCATTCCATTCCTCTCAGGAGGGAAGTGTGGCCAGGCCTAGCATATTTTTATAGCTGAGGCTGTACAAAAAGATGGCCCTAACCCAAGAAGGCGAGAGGTCAGCGAGCTGAGCACAGGACTTGAGGAAGGAAATGCTGACAACGCCTTTTACTAAGAATCTGCGAGGATATCGGAATGCGCAGTCCCTTTCAAAGTCATTGTAGTTGCTGGGAATCCGAAAACATCTCTGTGTGAAGAATCTTTAAAAGTACCTTGACGTTTTTTTAGCATTTACTCAGATCATAAGAACAAAATGACCTAAAACATAACCAATCGGAAGCGTCATGGTGAAAAAAAAAAGAGAGAGAAGAAAGGCAGCCTTTCTGGGAACTGGAGCCTCACGGTCACAGGAATGGGAAATGGAAATTCTTAATCGAGTTAAAGTCACTAATATTTAGAAAGCGTCCGCTGCCGAGGGCACGTTTCCTGGAGTCTAGGGCAAAAGCCAGTTTTATTCCAAGAAAAATACAGAGAACTGTTGTGTTGAGATCTAGTAAAACAAGAGAGGATAAAGCAGGCCTTTAACAAACAGCTTTTTATTGCCACAGAATCCCCCAGGCCTCCTTCTCCCCTGAATGGCTCTAGTATCTGGCTATAGGACTCAAAAAGCAACAAAAATGTCACCACTGACCCACGGTGCCGCCCTCCCCCACACACTTAAGAGATTTGGAACTGGGTTTACTACTTGTCCCTTTGGCCTGACCTAGATCAGCAGAGCCAGGGGCTGGCCTCCTGCAAGGTGGCGGCTGAGTCACTCTCCCCAGCCTCCCAGGATGGGGCCAGCTCCTTAAGACAAGGGTGCAGGGCCCAGCTGTCCAGGCCTCACGGCGTGTGACGGATCGATTGGACACAGGCACTCTCCGTGAACCTTCACACAGACGTCTTAGGCCTTACTTCAGAGGTTACTGTGAAATGTCGGGCATCATGTCGGCTGCCACAGAGTACAGGTCTACTGTGGACCGGGTACGTGCATTCTCTCTGATCCTTAAAATAATCCTGCAGTATGGGGATTCCGTCCATGTGATGCAGAGGAGGAAACCAGGCTTGAAAGAAGTTAACTGCGCAGGATTCGAGGCAGCCAGCCTGAGGTGCTTTCTGTACGCTGCCCTGTCCCTTTACACCATCTCATCTCTTCAAACCCATCTGATTCCTGGGTCAACACAAGCAAGTTCCCACACCCAGTCCCTGTCCCCAAATCTTGAAAAACACCAACTAAAACTCAGGTGCTTGGTTACTTTAAGAACTAAATCCTACATAAAATCTCCCTAATCGCATCTTAAATGTCTTTCAAATCTATTACTAAAGGTGGTAAAGATAGACTATTGGGAGTTAGACCACCACCCCACTTGGATGTCTCGCCTGCCTTCTCTGCCTTTGGTATCGAAGTGGAAGGCAGGTTCCCCGCCCCGAGAAGCCCCGGACTCTCTCACTGGACTGTGAGCATCTTGAGGGAAGGAGCAGTTTCATTTTGCTCCCCTAAAGCCTTACACACACGTCACTGAATCAGGGACGCTGACAGAAATCCATGGTGGCACAACACGTCATTGAGACGTGCTTTGTCAGTTAGTCATCTAACAGCTACCACTCTAAGCTGCTTAGAATATGGATTGTTTAAAAACACACACACACCAAAAAACCCCTGCATATTTGTCTTAGAGATGCTGCCACTTTGCAAGTTCTAAACACAAGAAATGATATTAACAGAGGAAAACACATTCTTCCCCTTCCTGTTTCAAAGGATGCCTTTTCAACTCTGACATCTTCTTGGCAGCAAACGAGACTTGTAGTCATTTGATATTTTCTTCGGATTCAAATTCATACTGTGAAGGAGAAACTGCCACAGCTACCAAATTAATGCTGGAATCGTACCATGTTATGCCTGGCTTGTTTTCCTAATCTCATGGTCTGCGCTTTCCAAGTGTGAGAGAACAATGTCGTTTCTGCTGACCCGCTGAAGCCAGTGGGCTGCCCCATGGCCTTCATTTGTTGGTCACTGGAAGCTCTGATTTGTCCCAGTGAAAGTCTCCCCACCCCCACCCCATCTGTAAAAAGTAAAGATAAATCTTGTTTATAAAAAGTTTACATTTCTTCCTTAATATGGAAAATGGGCATTAGCTTTTCCAAGGACATTTCTGTTTCTGTGACCTTTGAAACACTGCCCTAACAGAGTATTCTGCCTTCCTGTCAGGGAACACTCTTTCTTCTGTTCGCACCAGAAGACAGAAGCATGACCTTTTAAATTCATGGAATGGATTGGGATATGGGTGCTTGGGGGACAGTTTTGGGGAAAAACTTTCTTCAAGTATAAACTACATCAGTCAAATAAACAAATCTGAAGTGTCTGGCTTGATGAATGTTTATAAAGTGAACTCATCCACGTTAACTGCTGTTCAGATCAAGAGGTGGAGCTCGAGAGGGAATATATCTGCTAAGCAGGGCTCCTCGTGGACACAAATGTATAACTAGAGTCTAGCAGCCACTGTTTACAGGGGCCTCCTCCACGTGCTGCATTTCAGGGAAAAGCTACAGACTGAGCTGTCAGCCGCCTGCACTGTGTCCCTGCTGTCTGAGTCAACCCTTATAAGGGAGCTCCTGGTATTGTCTTTTGACCAATAGGACTGAGACCTGTCCTGTCCAGCTGAAACTGCTACCTATAGCCTCATTTGCATGTATACTGACCAATCAGAATGGCTCCATAATAACCAATCAGAAGTCAAGAAACCGCCCAGTCCTGTGGCACATCTACACAATGGAATAGTACACTGCTGTAAAAAAAAGAAGGAACTCTTACCATTTGCACCAGCATGGATGGACCTGGAGAGCATTATGCTAAGTGAAATAAGCCAATCGGAGAAGGATAAGTATCACACAATCTCACCCATTTGTGGAATATAATGAACAATATAAACTGATGAACAAAAATAGATCCAGAGACATAGAAGCATCAAACAGACCATCCAACCTCAGAGGGAAGGCAGGGGAGTGGGGGCAGGTAAGAGATCAACCAAAGGACTTGTATGCATGCATATGAGCATAACCCATGGACACAGACAGTAGGGGGTTGAGGACATGTGCTGGGGGGTGGGAACGGCTAGGGAGAGGTCAGTGGGGGAAAAAGGAGACACATGTAATACTATATACAATAAAGAATTTTAAAAAAACATGGCCAATCAGGGCAATGTTTTTGGATCAATCAGACTGTGCAGGTTTAGATGTCTCATTTGCATAAAAATGGACCAATCAGAAACTAGGGTGTGAACTTCCTCTATAAAAGACTGCCTACCTTTTGTCTCCTCAGAGTGCACTTTTGTATTTTGTGGGAGACTGCCTTTCCCTGGTTTGCAAACTGTTCAGCTGAATAAAGTTTCTCCTTTTGCTGCACCCTGATTGGGGATTTCTGTTGGCATGAGATTGATGGCAGAGACCTTTTGTTAACAAAGCTAAACAGAACACTCCTTTATGTGCCATCTTAGTCATTCTCCACCACAAAGGTAGACGTTATTCTGACTTCTGACATCAAGATTAGTGTACCTGTCCTTTTTGAATATTGTGCAGATGGGATCATACCATATATGTCCTTTTGTGTCTTTTTTCACTCAAGATTACATCCATAAGATTGTCCTATATATCCACATTTGGCAGTAGTTTGTTCTTTTCTATTGCTGTACAGTATTCCATTGCATGAATATAGCACAATTTATTTACATATTAGAGGCCTGGTACACGAATTTGTGCATGGGTGGGGTCCCTCGGCCTGGCAGGCGATCAAGGCCTATGGGGGTGGGGCGGGGAGCCAGCATGGGGGAGGGGCTGTGGGAGGTTGGCCAGCCAGCCCCCCCGATTGGTGCCAATGGGGGGGGGGCGGCGACGGGCAGGAGGAGGGGCTGTGGGAGGTTGGCTTTGGGAGCACACTGACCACCAGGGGCAGGTCCTGGATTGAGGGTCTGCCCCCTCATGGTCAGTGAGAGTCATAGTGACTGGTCAACCAGTTGTTCCAGTCATTCTGGTCATTCGGTTGTAATGGTCACTTAGGCTTTTATATATATAGATTATACTGCTGATAGTCATTTGGGTAGTTTCAAGTTTTTGGCTATTATCAGTAAAGTTGTTAGGAAAATTCTTATCCATGTCTTCTGGTAAACATACCCATTTCTATTCCATATTAAGTTGAGTGGAATTGCTGATCATGATATATATATTTAGCTTTACTATACATATATATTGTTTGAATACATATAGATATATATTCCAAAGTGTTTGTGCCAATTTATACTCCCACCAACAATTTTATGAGAGTTCAAGTTGCTCTGTATCCTTGTCAATATTTACTATTATCAACTTTTTAATTTTAGCCATTATATTGGGTATATACTGCTATCTCGTGGTTTTGCTTTTCCCTGATGAGTAATAATGTTAATCTCCTTTTTATATTTATTAGTCATTTGTCTTTTTTCCTACTGATTTGTATATGATTTTCTAGTGTTCTTTATATGATTTTTTTTGGTAAGATACATGCATAGGAAATATAGTTTCCCAGTATGTAACTTGCTTTTTGACTCATTTAATGGTATCTTTTAAATTTAAAGAAATCTTAATTTTTTTATCCTCACTTGAGGATATGTTTATTGATCTTAGAGAAAGAGGGAAAGAGAGAGAGACATCAATGTGAGAGAAACATCAATCGGTTGCCTTCTGTATGTACCTGGGGATCAAACCTGCAACCTATGTATGTGCCCTGACCAGGAATCAAACCTGGAACCTTTTTGGTATAGAGGATGATGCTCCAACCAACTGAGTTACCCAGCCAGGGCAAGAGATTTCAATTTTAATAAAATCAAATTTATCAATATTTTTATGGTTAGTGATTTTATGGCATTTTTCCCCCAGGAAAGTGAGTGACATAGGGAGCAGCAGGCTTGGGGAGCTGGGTAGAATACTGCCAAATCCACATTTACCGACCTACCAGATGCAGTTTTTATTTTTTATTTATTTTCCCCTCCTTTGCCCCTTTCCACCCAAACCCCTGCCCTCCCCTTCTCCTGGCCCTAACCACATTGTTGTCTGTGTGCATGGGTTATGCACATATGTTCTTTGGCTATTCTCTCCACCTTCTTTCATGTCATCCGCCCCACCCACCTCCCTCTGATATTGTCAGTCTGTAACATGTATCCATGACTCTGGTTCTATTTTGTTCATCAGTTTCTTTTGTTCACTGGATTCTACATATAAGTCAGATCAATGGTACTGTCTTTCTCTGACTGGCTTATTTCTCTTAGCATTATAATCTCCAGGTTCATCCATACTGTCTCAAAGGGTAAGAGTTCCTTCCTTTTTAAAGCAATGTGGTATTCAATTGTGTAAATTTACCACAGCTTTTATATCCACTAATCAACCAATGGACACTTGGGCGGTTTCCAGATCTTATTATTATGCTGCTATGAACATAGGGGTCCATACATTCTTTCTGATTGGTGTTTCAGGATTCTTAGGATATATTCCCAGAAGTGGGATCACTAGGCCAAAGGACAGTTTCATTTTTAATTTTTTGAGGAAACTCCGTACTGTTTTCCACTGTGGCTACACCAGGCTGCATTCCCACCAACAGTGCACGAGGGTTCCTTTTGCTCCACATCCTTGCCAGCACTTGTTTATTGTTTTATTGATGGTAACCATTCTGGCAGTTGTGAGGAAGAGATATCTCATTGTGGTTTTAATATGCATTTCTCTGACGATCAGTGATATTGAGCATTTTTATATGTCTACTAGAGGCCCGGTGCATGAAATTCATGCACTGGTGGGGGTGTCCCTCAGCCCAGCCTGCACCCTTTCCCATCTGGGACCTCTCAGGGGATGTCTGACTGCCGGTTTTGGACATCCCTCTCACAATCCAGGACTGCTGGCTCCTAACTACTCGCCTGCCTGCCTGCCTGATCACCCCCTAACTGCTTCCCTACTAGCCTGATTGACACCTAACTGCTCCCCTGCTGTCCCAATCACCCCCAACTGCCCTCCACTGCTGACCCAATTGCCCCCAACTGCCCTCCCTTGCAGGCCTGGTCGCCCCCAACTGCCTGTCAGCCATCTTGTGATGTGGGGTGGCCATATTTTGATGACATGGGGCAGCCATCTTGTGATGCTAGGGCGTGAGGGTCAATTTGCATATTACCTCTTTATTATTTAGGATTGGTCATCTGTATGTCCTCTTTGGAGAAGTGTCTATTCGGGCAATTTGTCTAATTTTAAATTGGATTGTTTGTTTCCTGATGTTAAGTTGTATAAGTTCTTTATGTATTTTGGAAATTAACCCCTTATCAGATATATCATTGGCAAATATGTTCTCCCCTACAGTGGGTTTCCTTTATATTTTGTTGGTTTCTTTTGCTGTTCAGAAGCTTTTTAGTTGATTGTAGTCCCATTTGTTTTTCCCTTTGTTTCCCCTGCCCTAGGAGATATATCGGCAAAAATATTGCTACGTGAGATGTCTGAGATTTACTGCCTATGTTTTCTTCTAGAATTTTTATATGATTTCACAACTTATATTTAGGTCTTTATCCATTTGAGTTTATTTTTGTGTATAGTGTAGGTTGGTGGAACAATTTCATTTGTTTTGCATGTATCTAACCCATTTTTCCAGCACCATTTATTGAATAGACTATCTTTATTCCATTGTATGCTCTTGCCTCCTTTGTCAAATATTGACCATAATGGTGTCGGTTGATTTCTGGGCTCTCTGTTCTGTTTAATTAATCTATATGCCTGTTCTTATGCAGTACAATGCTGTTCCAGATGCAGTTTTAAATTTTAAGCATAGGCTTGGAGGCTCTATTAGGTGTGCCAAGGGGAACATATAGATATTCTCTTATATTTCCTTATTGTTTTGCTTTCCATCTTTAGGTCTCTGATCCACTTTTGATTGATTGTGTATGGTATGAGGTAGACGTCAATGTTCATTTTTCCCCCATGCAGATATACCATCATTTCAGCATCATTTTTTATTAAAAAGACTGTTGCTCCCCCCACCCCCACCATCCCCACCCCCTGCGTGTGCACACACACGCGCGTGCGCGCGCGCGCGCGCACACACACACATGCACACACACACACACACTGAATTATAGTGGCATCTTTTTCAGAAATCAATGACAAATATGTGTGGGTTTTGTTTCTGGACTCTCTATTCTCTTGCTTTGGACTTTTCCTTTATCCTGGGCCAATACCACATTGTCTTAATTACTGAAATTTTGTATGAAGTCTTACAATTTGGTAGTCCTCCAATTTTGTTGGTTTTCTTTAAGATTGTCTTGGCTGCCATAGGTTTTTTTTTGTTTTGTTTTGTTTTTTGCCTAGGTTATAATTTTCCATAATAATGTTAGAAATAACCTGTGAATTTCTACAAAAAAATGCTGGAAATTTGATTGGGATTGCACTGGGTTATAGATCAGTTTGGAAAGGACTGACATCTTAAATATTTTGAATCTTCTAATGCATGATAATGGTGTATCTCTTTATTCTACTTATTTAAGTCTTCTTTAGTTTCTCTCAACAATATTTTGAAGTCTTCAGCATAGAAGACCTGCTCATGTTCCGTTTGATACATTCCTCGATTTTGAATTTTTTTCTCCTATTTTTCAGATATGTTTTTCAAATAATGTTTCCATTTCTTCTAAATCAGCGGTTCTCAACCTGTGGGTCGAGACCCCTTTGGCGGTTGAACGACCCTTTCACAGGGGTCGCCTAAGACCATCCTGCATATCAGATATTTACATTATGATTCATAACAGTAGCAACATTACAGTTATGATGCCTGCCATGTTCCATGTGCGCCCCCTGGTGGTTAGCGCATGTTATAACAACCGGTTGTTCGGTTGTTCCACTGTTTGGTCTATTTATACACACACACACACACACACACACACACACACACACACACACTGAGTGGCCAGATTATTATGACCACCCCATCAGTACTTCGTTGGGCCACCTTTTGCCTTCAATACTGCGGCGATTCTTCTTGGCATTGATTCCACAAGATGTTGAAAGGTTATGTGAGGCATCTGACACCATGCCTGATGAATAGCACTGTCCAGTTCTGTGAGATTTGATGGTTGTGGAACCAGCTGCCTGATGGCTCTTTTAACTTCGTCCCACAAATGCTCAATTTGATTGAGATCTGGTGATTGTGGGGGCCACCTAAGCAAGGTAAAGTCTCCCTCATGTTCTTGAAAGCACTCCTGCACAATACGAGCACTGTGGCATGGCGCATTGTCTTGTTGGAAGAAGCCATCTCCATTGGGATATGCCATCAACATGATAGGATGAAGTTGATCAGCAATGATACTTAGGTATGTTGTGTTATTCAGATGTTGTTCCACACGAATTAAAGGGCCCAAATCATGCCAGGAAAACATGGCCCAAACCATAACCCGGCCCCACCAGCTTGAAGGGTTGTACTCATGCATGTGGGGTGCATGCTTTCATGCTGTTTCCGCCAAATTCTCACTCTGCCATCTGCATGATGCAACTGGAAACATGATTCATCAGACCACATGACTTTTTTTCCAGTGCTTGACTGTCCAATCCTTGTGTTCCTGTGTGAATTAGAGACGTTTTATCTTGGTAACTGCAGACAGCAAAGGTGTTCGAACAGGCCTTCGGCTTCCATATCCCATAGGATGCAGTGTATGGCTAATTTGCCTACATACATCAGGTGGTCATAGTAATCTGGCCACTCAGTGTGTGTGTGTATGTGTGTGTGTGCGTGTGCGTGTGCGTGTGCGTGTGTGTGTGTGTGTGTATAACATTTCTTTATAATTTTTTTCTTTCACCCATGAGTTTTTTAGAAGTGGCATGCTTACTTTCAAATTTTTTTGTACTCTAGTCAGAGCATTGTGTTGTATGAATTTCAATTTTTTTAATATTTGTTGTGAATATGGTCTATTTTTATAAATGCTTCATGTGCACTTGAAAAAAATCTGCAGTCTATGGTTGTTCAATTTTTTACATCCTTAGTGATTTTAAAATATGATTGACCTATCCGTTATTGATAGAGGTATGGTAAGAACTTCAAGTCTGATTGTGAATTTAACTGTCTTTTTGCTTTTTTTTATTGTGTTAAAATATATATGATATGATTTATGCCATAGTTGTTTTTAGTTTGGTAAATTTTGATTTATATATTTTGAGATCATGTTTATTAGTACAGATAAATTTAGGATTGTTATATCATCCTGATTTATTTATTTATTTATTATTAGAAAAGTTGCTCTTCATTTTTTCTTTATTTCTCTTCACAGTTCTTACCTTCACATCTACTTTGTCTGATAGTTAATCACACCACCTTCTTTTCTGTTAACGTTTGCATAGTATATTAACTTTCAATCTATCTCTGGCCTTATAAGTTGTTTCTTGTAGAAAGCTTTATAAGTAGATCTTGCCTTTAAATAAAATGCTGATGTCAAATTCAGGCCCAGTCATAGTTGCTTTGGTTTGTGGTACCCATAAGAGGGAAATGGTAATGGCCTTGGACAGGAACTCAAGGCCATTTAGACTTGATATAGCTAATGGAAGAGGGATTTCCCTATTGGTGGAACATTTTGATACAACAAATTACTACCCTCAAATTTATTTGTGAAATGTTTTATATTCATTATAAATAATGTAAGGTTAAAGAAGAGTAGGCTTGAACTGTGGAATGGCTAGCTACCATTTAGCATCCTCAGAGAGAAAGATGTGTAGTCAGTGCTATGCAAACCTCTACATTTTTCTTAGAGAAATTTCTACTTGAACTATTTCATTTTGGAATCATAGATCAATCAGGGAATGTTTAAGTGGTAGGGAACCTCAGAGACCATCTTGGGCTCACTGACATGCTTCTGATTACTTGAATATCAAAATATAACTAGTACTTTCATTTTTGTTACTCATGCTATGCAGGTAAATGGATAGCTGAATCTTGGAATGATCTTTAAAAATAACAACTTGTTTAAAAATGGACCAAAGTATAAATAAAGTGGGCAGCTTTTATATTTTAGTTCCCAAATAAAATTTATAAGGAAAAACTGTTTTTACTTTGCAGCGTTCAGTCTTAGAGAAAAGACTTCATCATTCTATATGTGACGTGGACTTGTGGGCCCTTGACCTCTTCAAATAATTTGTCTGTAATAGGCTTCTCTTGAAAATGAATCTGCATTTTCTTGCTCTCCACACGCATGAGTTTCACTTCCAGGGGGCCCAAGTTTACATAATCCTGTGGTGAACAGATGCAGAAAAGAATAGGAGAAGTTATTCAGCAAGTTACCAGCTTCAATAGATAAGGTGTCCTTTATCTGACTGGCTTCATTGCCCTCCCAATTGCCCAAGTGCTGTATAACATGTGAAATATGAGAGCTACTAAAAATAAAAACCACTCCATGAACGTATGTGGGGCATGGTAGGCCAGATCTCCCACAGAGCAGTCAGCAAGTCTTTCAGGGGGTTGGGTGGGGGACACCAGCTAGAGTGGGGAGATGATATATCCTCTGCAAGCTCTTTAATTGGTAAAAGAAAATGTTGGCAATATATAGGCTATAACCACTGCAGAGTTTTCTATATTACTCAAGAACCAAGGGAAAGGTCTGCACACATCACTTTGCTTACTAATATTCTAACATTGAACAGATTCTTTATGAATTTTGCACTTTTCACAGGACCTTTGACTACTGTATAAATAAAACTTACCATATTCTGCCAAACTAACTATAGTTTATGATATCAACAAATGAAATTAAAAGTCTAATTTATATGAAATCACACAGCCACCCCCAAACTGGCTTGAAACAGCTCAGGCCCTCCATAATGTGCCTTCCTCTTGGGAGCCTTCCCAAGTCATAATGTTTTCTTTTGAATTCCTTCAACACGTCAACAAACTCCCCCGAACTCCCACCAGCTGTGTATCAAGTGCTGGGGACAAAGATGAGCTCACAGACGGGTCAGGGAGACAGACACAGGTGATACACGCCTCCTGCACAGTAATGAATGATTTTCTTATCCGTCTGCTATTAGCATGTATGGGATTTGAAGGTAGTGCCTGCCAAAATGGCCTCTTTGAGACTTCATTTCTTCCTGTCTACCCCCTGATTCCCAAGCATCTAACAAGTACCTGGAATATTGTGGGGGTCTCAATAAACATTTATTAGAATCCAGGAGTATCAAAGAATGAAAAGGGAATTAATGTTTTATTACTCAAAAATGCATGTAACTGTGTTTAGTTTTTAAAATATATAATTATAGAACTATAAGAAATTTAAGACAGGGGAAAAGCAAGTTGGTAGACATCTACCACCTATTTCAGAATTCGAATACACTGTGTTAATCTGCTCAGGGTGTCAAAACAAAATTCCACAGGCTAAGAGCCTTAAACAACAGAAATTCATTCTTCACAGTTCTGGAGGCTGGAATGTTCAAGATCAGGGTGCCAGCATGATGGGGTTCTGGTGAGAGCTCTCTTTCTGGCTTGCCGATGGCTCCCTTCTCGCTGCGTCCTCACAAGGCATAGCCTGTTCTTATAAGGCCACAGTCCTATCAAATTAGGGCCCCATCTTTATGAGCTCATTTAACCTTAACTATCTCCTAAAAACCCTATCTCCAAATACAGTCACATTGGGTTTCAACATATGAATGGCTGGGGCAGGAAGACATAATTCAGTTCATAACATACAACACGTCATTTTTACCACATCAAAAACTTCCATGGTAAGAAAGAAGGCCTTTCATTCAACCAAATGGTAGCCCCAATTTTGGAATTTTGTAGACAACTGTCCATTTGAGGTCATCATACCATACCAGGTGTCATGATTCCAAGATACTCATGGCGGTGCTTGAATGCTATAGGGACTAGACCTTTAGTCTTTAAACAGGCACTTGACGGTAGCAGGACTGCATTGTAGTTAGTTAAAAAGAGTTTTGTTGACTTATTCAGTTTCTTCTTCTTATATCACTCTTTTTCCTGTAAGACTTTAAGTTCTTGAAGAACTTTTTAAGTTGTTGGTGGTACCAAGAAGGAAAATAGCAAGGGGTCATTGTGGGAGTAATTGGAATGTACCAAAAAGTCTTAAAAAAAAAAAAGGCGTGAATATTCCAGGTTTCATCCTGTGGTGTGTATGACAGTTTGACCTTCCAAAGATGGCCATACTAATGTCTACCCCACCCCACATGCTTTTCTGATAATGTGATGCCAACCTTCTTTTAAGATGTACAAGCTACATTTCCTCCACTTGGAACTTTATCACTGCATCAACGGATAGATTATGAGGGAGGGGATGCTGTATGATTTCCAAGGCTAAGTCGTGCAAAATTGCAGCTTTCATCTTAGTCTCTGGGATTGCTTTGTCTTGGAAAAGCAAGACAATAAAAGTGCCTTGTAGAGAGGCCCATGTGAAGAGGAACTGAGGCCCCCAGCTTAGGTAGCATTAACCTGCCAGCCATGTGAGTGAGCCACCTGGGAAATGGGTTGTCCTGCCCCCATCAAACCTTCAGATGACTACTGCTCCAGTCAACATATGACTGCAACTGCCTGAGAGTCCAACTGAGGACTATCCAGTGGAGCCCTTCCCGATTTCCTAACTAACAGATGCCCTTAAAGAAAATAAACAGTTGTTATTATAAGCCACTAGATAACTTACACAGCATACTAGTAATGGAGGTCTATAAACAAATATAGGTAGCAAATTGGGCAAGAGTAGGGATAAAAATAGTATCCAAAGAGATGTGAACGGTGGGCAAATTTTATAATAATTGCAAATAGAAATTTTCAATATCCATATTTTAGGTTAATTTTCTCCATTAATAAAACAGCATGATCCTAGTAGTCAAAATTATTTATTTAATCTTACCTTGAAATCCTTCTCATCCTCATAGAGTAAGTATTTCATGTCAGAGGTCCCAAAGTCTATGGATGAGCTCTCACTATCTGTGCTCTGCTGCTGGTCAGATCTGATATCATCCTCTTGACTAATGGGTAAAGCTTCAAACGCAACTGATGAGCTCATCTTATTGCTACTTGTTTCTTCTATGGGTTCCGGTTTTGACTTTTCTGGGGTGAAGGAAAAGAAATTAATTATGTGTATACTAGAGGCCCGGTGCACAAATTTGTGCATGGGTGGGGTTCCTTGGCCTGGCGGCAATGGGGCCAATCGAGGTGTCTCACCCAGTCCTGATTGGGGCTGATTGGGGCTGACCGGCTGGGGGAGGGGGGGAGAGGGTAGGGAAGGGGTAGGAATTGAGGGGTAGGGAAGGGGTAGGCTGACGGGGGGGAGGGACTGTGGGAGGTTGGCCAGCCATGAGGTGGGGCTGTGGGAGGTTCCGATTGGGGAGATTGGAGCCAGCCGGCTGGGGGAAGGGGTCATGGGAGGTTGGCCAGCCACAGGAGGTTCGCTGTGGGAGTGCACTGACCATCAGGGGGCAGCTTCTGCATTACACGTCTTCCCCCTGGTGGTCAGTGCATGTCATAGCAACTGGTCAACTAGTCGTCCTGGTCGTTCGGTCTTAACGGTCACTTAGGCTTTTCTATATATATAGATGTTGGACAGATAAAATTAAAATACAATGCATACATTGTCACATTTTTTAATTTGAAAGACCTTTGATAATCTCTAGGAGGAGGTAAATCTGAGAATTAAAAATGTGGAATCTATGTATTGAAGTGAGAGTGAGCCTCATTTTCAGAAACTCTATCTGAGCTGTATTTCCTTCTATTGGCTAAGTTATAGTCATCAAGGGAAGCTTTGTATGTGTTGGTATTTTGGTTGGTTGGCTCAAGTGGAAACCACATCAAGGTAGAAACACTGTCCATTTCCAACAGAATTTATTTAATTCCCTGTGAAACATGGTGACTTTGATTTGAAAGTCAGACTAGAGAAAGGAGGTGGGTTAGGACAAGTGCTTCAAGAAGAAGAGGAATATGGAGGAGCTGGCAGTATCCATTCCCTGAATAGCTCTTGGATATGAGGTGCCTGTCTATAATAGATGCTCAATAACTGTTCATTTAAAAAAAACAACAAAAAACCAACACCACCATTACAATAAAATAATCTATAATAATAAAAGTGTAATATGCAAATTGACCGAACGGCCGAACAGTGGAACAACCATCCGGACAACACGCTATGACACCCACTGGCACCAGGCCAGCCAAGGCAGGTGTGATGCAATTGGTCAGGGGCCCGGCCATTGCCCCACAGAGGGAGGCCCAGGCTACCTGGCCAGTGGTGCTGCGGTGGGTGGGCGGGGCCTCCCTCTGTGGGACGATCAATCACTGGGCTCCCAGACTGTGAGAGGGTGCAGGCCAGACTGAGGGACCCTCCCCCCCCCCCCCCCCAGAGGATGAATTTCGGGGACCGGGCCCTTAGTACCTATATATGTTTCTTAAAACTCCCAAGGCTTTTTTACAAGTGCCAGTTCCTGTCCCCGCAGCTTGGGTAAAATATAGTTGCCTAAAAAAAACAATAAAGAAAAGGAGTCTGTCAGTCAACAAATACTGTCCTACCTGTTTACTAGTATTATCTCTCTTCTGGGTGCTAGACAGACATAGATGAAAATGAGACATAGATCCTACCCTTGAGGCATATAAGGGTAGCAGGCAGGCTTACAGTGTTTAGGGTGATGGTCTGTGTACCCTAACGGGTAATTAGCATAGTGTGGGGCAGAGAGAAGAAGCCTCGTTTAGCTCTGGGAGGTAAGGGATGGTTTCCAGGAGGATATAAAACCTGACCTGTGTCTTGAAGAACCAGGGGCTGTTTGCCAGGGAGGAGCCTGGGGTGAAGGAAGGGCATTTCATGATCAGGGACTAGCACACTTAAAGTCCCAGCAGTGAGAGTGAGCACGCCACCAGCTGGGTTGCATGTAGTGATCCAGAAATGACAGTGGCCTCAATGGGTTTTAAAACAAAGAGAAAAAGAGAAAGAGCAAGCAGTAGGAATCCAATGACAGGCAGGTCTGGCCTTCACTGAGTGGCAGGTGTCAGCTGCCGGCCCGAGGAACTGTGCCTGCGGTTGCAGCTCTCTGTGCATGCACTGAACTCTGCTCCCCCTTCAGATTCCCACTGAACTCTCTGTCAGAAAATACACGCCCTGAAAGCTGTGCATGGCATTCCCATCAGGTTTGCCTGAAGACAGCAGAAAGTAATTGGGCCCTCGAAGATATGCGAACAACCCCTCACGCTTCGCAGCTCAGCAACCAGAGTGAATCCCCTGGTTTACCCGCTGCCAGTTATTTAAAGAACATGAGTGAAGTGTTATTAAAAATGCTTAAGGCTCCAGAAAATAGCATAACTACATACACTATTTCTATCTGTGAAACCTGCTTAAGAACTAACTTAGCAAAGGTTAGCTGCGTATGGAGCTCTGGTCTGGGGATGGACATGTCTGAGGCCACAGAATTCTCTTCTCTTCTGGTTTCACTATTTTGAATAATTAACATCTTACTAAATGCCACAACCTTCATAAATCTGGTTCCTCTCTTAGTCATTAGTTTGTTGTCACTTTTGCATGGCCACAGAAAGTATCTTACATAATGTTATTATGTGAAGCTGGTGTCAGATTTGTAGGCCTTAGTCACTTAGCCTCATCCCCGTGGCACTTGAGCTCCTGGGCAGTCACCTCTGGCTGACATTCACCTCATCTAATGTCGCAAACAAATACTATAACTTTCTATGTGAGCTGTGAAGGGAAACGTAGCAACTCTATTAGCTAGAATACCCCATTCTTCTCCCAGATGAGAAAACAACTTTTTATATGTCCACTGAGGACAGTTAATGTCTGTTTCTCGCACCCTACTAGTGTCATACAGGACTGAATCCTCAACAAAAGAGGTGAAAATGGCAGTTACTATAAAATATACAATAGGTAATATATTTCTTTGACTTGAAATTAGGTACAAAAACAGCTCCTGAATATATTTAAAGTTTTCCTCTGGATAAGAAGTCTAACAGATAGTTGTGGGTTTATACATTCCTTTGTGTCTTTATAGAGATTTTCCTAAAATGTCCTAAAAAGTTGCCTCAAGTGCCTTAGCTGGTTTGGCTCAGTGGATAGAGCGTTGGCCTGTGGACTGAAGGGTTCCAGGTTTGATTCCAGTCAAGGGCACAGGCCCGGTTTGCAGGCTCAATCCCCAGTAGGGAGTGTGCAGGAGGAAGCTGATCAATGATTCTCTCTCATCATTGATGTTTCTATCTCCCTCTCCCTTCCTCTCTGACATCAATTAAAAAATATATTTTTAAAAGTTGCCTCAAGGAGTTTTCAATCTAGTGAGGAAGCGGACATTAAATAAGTAATCACCAGTGTGATAAATGCTGGCTACACAGGGAAGGTGTTGGGTGCACCTGACCCAGTTCTGGGAGATCTCTCCCCGCTGTCTCTTGTTCCTTGGGTAGATTTTGATTTAATCTCTCCCAACTCTGAAGCAGGACTCATCTCACCTACCAAAGAAAGCCAACCCACAGAGCACTAATGAACAATGTGGACTTTACTGAAGATTTTTGTGGGGAGGACAGAGGATAGTGTAACATTGCAAACAACTTAGTGAAGATCCCCACTGAATTTTTCTCATCTCCTTTCCTGTCCTTGCCGAGTTTTCTCTGGCCAAATGAAAGAATTCCCCTTTGTTATAATTAGCACTTCACATTCTTATCAGCACCGAATCAGACTGAGCTGATGGGAGCAGGAAGTGGGGTTGGCAGTCTACAGAGTAGCTCTTTTCTAAGGTTTGGCTGGTTCAAAAAAGAGGACAGTGGACAGCAGGGAGAGCAGTGGTTAGAAGCCACAACACCAGCAAGTTTAGACATGATTAGAGGTGGGGCAGAAACATTCCAGACTGAGGGGACAGTGGGGCCCCTACCTCCTAGGGGCCCTCAAGGAGTCCACCAATCAACCAATTCATTCAGCTTGCCTGCCTACATCATCTACAATGGTCTTTACCTCTCCAGGGAAGCACACACACATTGTGGGAGGGAGAAAGGTGGTCTCTTTCTCTATCCTGCCCCATGCGCCTTCCTCCCTATGAAGTCATTGCACTATCTCCCAATGTCTCCAATCTTGCATCCTAACACCTGTCACTTAACCCACCAAGCACAAACCCACAACTTATCTGCATTCACCGTTCTCGGAGCACATTAAGAGGTTTGTAGACAACAAATACTTTATTAGGACTCAAATAGTATTTTTCCATGCCACACAAGCAACAGGAACTACTTGAGTGGAAATGTTTCCCTGGCCCGATCACTATGTTGAACGTCTTTGCTTTCATTCCCAGACTCAGACATGTCTCTCCCATCTTGCACATGTAGACCCTACATTTGTGTGATTTATTTCCCCTCTCTCCCTAAATGTGCTATCATTTAGATTATTTCTTGTGTCTGACTACTTGTCCGAATTATAAATGCCTCTTTTAATTCCATCATATTCCAGGGCCCTGGTTCTCCATCAAGATTGGTCTATAAAGACTCCTTTGTCAGGTAAGAAAAAGATAAGCTAAGATGCAGAGCCATGGGCACAGGTGGTTTCTCTTATGTAGGAATTAACGTGACTTTGAATGCCAGGCTATTTTTTTTGTCTCGAAAGCAGTTGAGTCTTTCCTTAACTATCAAAGGAAACAATTCCATATTCCCCAAGGTAGCCAGAAGCCCAGGACACTTACAGGAAGACGCCACAAAACGGATCACTCTCTCCTTTGTGCTAACTCCGTACCTCATGCACCTTCTGCTGCACTGCTTGGCCTTGATTTTCCTGCCCATACTCCCTTGCCGGCCTGGAGGCTGCAGAAGGTCAGCAGTTCCGACACTCATGGGAAGTGTTGGCTGCTATAACTGCAGGGTATTGCTAGGAAAATCAAGTCAAAGTTTGCACTGTACAAATGGTCAACTCTCATGATCCTATGCCTTCACCATAGCCATTTTGTGACTTCCTTCTTTTGCAACTGTTATAGTCTGGCTGGAGCACTAAAGAATCAAATCATCATTAGAAAGAACTTGATACAGATACAGATGTTTAAAAAATACTGTCTAGATACATTTCACCTGGGTATTTTGAGATCCACAAGTCTACAGTTGAATAGTTGATCAATGAGCTCCAAATTTTCTTCTTCCAGTTCTTGAATAGCTTTTTCCAATACATCAACTTCCTTCCTATGGATTGCAATCTGTTCTCAGAAGAAGAGAGAATGGATGGTTGGTACTTATTTAGTTCTATTTAGTCTTTGATGAGAAATTCAACTCCTAAAAGTGCTTTTGCCTAAGAGGAAGAGCTATATAAGGTTAATTACAAACAACACAGAAACTAAACAATACTGGAAAAAATAGTAAATTATGACACTTTTAAAAAGAGAAGTACAGGCCTAGAGCCCTTTCTATCAGCTTCTATAGTACTCTCTGTTCCTTTAGTGATGGGGTTGTTCTGAGAAATATCAAGTAGATGAAATATTGTGCATTCATGAATTCACTCATTCAAATGTATTGTATGCCTACTATGTACCAGAAACTATAGTACACTTTGGGAAAAAGGATCTCAGCCTAGTGGGAAAGATGGTGATAAAAACAGAAAAGAGTGTGTTAAAACCATAGGAAGCTATCCAGGTGCTGAGGGAGGAGACAGAGGCTCAGCCCATGTCTGCCAGGTGTCGGGGTCGGGTGGTGATGGTAAGATGGAATTAATAGAAGAGATGACATCTAGTCTGGACCTTGAAGGCCATGTAGGGATTCTCTAGGCAGAGAAGAGGGTGTACATTCTTGGAAGAAGGAACCACGTGTGTAAAGGCACCGTTATTTTGGTGTGATAGATACAGAGTGGGAGTTGGGAGAAGTAGGAGAGGAACTGGACAATGAAGGAAGAGGCACATAATACTAAGAGTCTGGCTTTTGTGTTGCAGGTGATGGGAGCTCTTTGATAAACGTAGCAGGTTTAAATAACAGTAAGGAGTATGGCTAACTCAAATATGAACAAAATTCGCTGGTTACCTTGATCCATTCTTATGTGTATTTTGATAACTTCTGTCTAAAGAAGGCTTAATAGTGGGAAGAATATATTGAAAAATATCTCTAGATAGAATCTTCAACTTACCTCTCTCTCCCCCAAAACTGAAAAAAGTAATGTGTCTTGAGGAAATAGGAGACAAGAAAAGCAAAGGGGTTTAGATTCAGTATCTCTTGTTAGAAGTGTAACTGAGATGATTACTGAGAAAGAAATGACTAACATTTTATGTTTGTAATTGAGATTTAATTATTGCCTTTTAGAATCTGGAGGTATTCAGTGTATTGCCACATGTATACCTCTATCACATAAGTAATGTATTAAATGCTTGGATTCTTACTGTGGCTGGATACAGAAGGATACAAAAGTGAATTAGGCATGGCTCCTTCTCTCAAGAGACTACAATCCAGGAGACAAATATGCAAATAAGGATAATATAAAACAATACCAGTGTCTTAGTAGAGGCTCAACTATTGCTGGGGCTTGGAGTTAGAAAGTAGAGAATGTATTATCCACCTGCCTTCAACCATTTAGCAAAATCATTAAGTCCATAATACTAAATTACAAAGCTCGGGGTTAATGCTTAGAGAGAACCAGCTTGATTACAAACGTGAATGCCTTCAGGAAAAGTTTATAATTTTTTAAAAGTCAAAGGATGAGAAAAAATTATGGAGTTATAAACAGAAGGAATTAATAGAACATTTGGAAATGTTTGACCTAAGGGCTTGGCATGCTTGGGAGGCAGCACACTCAGTTCTTGGTCTCTTTCCAAAGCTGGGAATGAGGGCCCTTTTGGGGAGTGGAGTCCAGCCTTTCAAACTAAGGATATCCTGTGACATCACCGACCCCTTTAGAATACTTTGTAAGTTGTTATCTCCTTCCCGGCCTTTTGAAATGTTCGGGAAATGAAAACGAGTTCCTTTTACGGCCAAGTAAATACCTTTAGATTTCTGGACTAAGAAAGTGAAGGGAGGGAGAAGACCATCTTTCCTCCCCGACCCTGCTCTTCCCCAAATACCCAACAAATGTACTGAGGAAGTTGGGAAGGATAATTTAGCTACAACTCAATAGTTAATAACTTAGTCAGGGACCTAGGATCCTAAATAAAATACATGCTTTTGAAATGTTCCCCTGCAAAATCCGAGTTCGCTTTACACTTCCTAGCACTTGGCACTCTGATTGCTAACGGGATTGGATCCTTTTGTCTAGTTTTCCTGGATTTCCATTTAACTTAGTCTAAGTTATTTAGAAATTTCATTTTTCTTCATTTGCCTTATAAGCAGGCTAACTAAAACCAGGTAACGAAAGCCATGCAACAGGATGTCTCATATCCTTCCCAGAGATCTAAGTTTTTGGTTGTTGCTGAGAGAAAGTTAAATGGAGAAATATTTTTAGGAGGTCCATTTGTTAAAGATCCCTGTTACTCATTCAAAACCTTCCTCAAAGAAATTAATTCCTCTAATTAAGTAATTAGAACACATACATTGTTCTGTATCCAGGCAGTTTTCAATTCTTGTAATAGTACTTATAACCAGAAATGGTTTTAATTAATTTTGTGAGTAAATTTAATAATGCTAAAATGAATATTTATTGAAATAAAGATAAATTAAATCTATTAAATTTCCTTAAAATGATTTGTCCTTTATTACTAAGCTCTTTTTGCTCATGATTCAATTAAACTTGGCATTTTTCCTGTCTTTTATTTCCACTGAATTATGAGAAGTAAAAAATATAACAAAATGAAATGTTGTTTATGGCTTTGGTAGAAAGGATCAAGGCACCAAAACAGCCCAAGTATAAATTTTTTATAATCATTTTCTCTAAACCTAGTATCTATGATATCTCATAAAATATAAGATTTGCACTATTAAATTATTATCATTGGGATCATTCTGTTTATTTAATAAATAAATCCCTCCCTAATATTTTTTAACTATTGAGCTTACCTTAAGTTTTTTACATTAATACTTTAAAAAAGATGAAAATTGTTTAATCATTTCAGAGCATCAAAATACAACATAAGATTGGTATTTGGGTGTCAGAAAGCAATAACAGGTTCATCTGGGATCCTTGCAAAATGCATTTCAAAAACATCCTGGTCTTGCCATTGTCACAACGTCATGATCTGGAGGATTGTATTCGCAACAATCCGTGGACATTACTCTAACATCTCTTGGTAGTTCCAAGATCCTTTGGGTTTTTTACATCATAATAGTTACTGAGTTCCAACGCATTAACCTCAATAGGATTATGAAAGGGCCATGCATGTGAAAAGTGTTTCTTTGCAAGCATTTCTTTAAGAATCTCACTACAACGCTTTAATCACCCTGTTCCTTGAACAGTCTTCACAACTTCATATTGTTGCTGAGAATCTGGCAAAACATTCTTCAGCACAGTTTCTCTTATAGGTGATTTTGCAGATTTTTACCCCCATAAGTGCTGGGGAACATTCACCTCTTTAACTACTGAAGTTGTGGAGTTTTATCTCTTTCCTCTTCACAATCCTTGTAACCTGAGCCACTGTTTGTGAGGCAGAGTTGGTGGGTCACCTTGTGCTCTATTTGAAGGAGAAGTAGATGTTTCAGGAACTACAAAGTGACTCACTTGCTGCTTAACTACTTTTTCTGATGCTTTAGGGAACTTTTTCTTTAACAGGAGAATCTGCTAACATTCTGTTGAGTGGTTTTCTTTATTGTTTCCTTACCACCCACCTCTTGTTCTTCATGTGGTATCTGAAATAATTTCTGCCTAAACCCCTTCCCTAGTGCTTGTGCTATAATAGCAATGTCATCTCCAAACTTGTGGTATAAACAACAATTTAAAAACATTGCGTTGAAGTCTTCTATACATTCTGAAGCCTGCACATAGTAACGCTCCAAGTGTTTCTTAAGTGTGCTTAAACCCATTGGGTTCTTTATGATGGCATAATAATCAGGCAAATTTAGTTCCATGGCATCCACAGGCTGCTAAAAAGGTGAAGAAAAACTATGCTTCCATAAAGCCTCTGAGACAACTTTCCGTAGATGCTGCAGTTGACTTGTCAATTCCCGTTTCTTGTGGTATTTATAGACTCTGGTGGTGCAGGGTCAACAATAGCTGTTTCTGCTTGGCAGAGACAGTCCTAACTGCTTCAGATCCTGTTATTCTAATGTGTCTACAAGTGCATGCCTGTCCTCTATACAAGTACTAACTGTTGTTTCGTTATGCACGCCGCAGTTGTGGATAATTGCAGTTGCTGTCATCTTTCACAGTCTTTCTTCCCGCCTTTCTAAGTCACACATGGAGGTCCCCGCAGGAAAAGCCTGTGAGCTCCTCTTGGGAAAGGGGGCTGGTCTGATCGTCCCCTTCAGCTGCACAGGATGACGTGGTGCAGGGCCGAGGGTCTTCCATCCCCGCCCACTCTTGCCCTAATGGTGGCTCAACTTAATACCTAGTTTTTATTTATTTATTTATTTTTTTTTTTAATTGGCAGACATAATTTATTTCCTCCTAAGATGCTAGAAGAAAAACATTTTTTCAACTCTACTAATCTAAAAGCATTTCATAAGTTAATTCAATTAACCTCATTTGTCATATCTATATATTTTAATACAAGGGAATAATGATTGAATATCCAGATTAGAATATTGGTGTGGATAGTGTTATGCCCAGATTTCAAGATTCCCAAGAAACCACATCAGGGAGCCAGCCAATCCGATGCAAAAGCATAAGAATCTGTATTCGAGCTAGCTCGGCTCCCCCACCTTGCCGACGCAGCGACAGGAAGCAGAGAGAGAGATAACTCTGTGTGGAGACTGGTTATATAGGGGGAGTTGGAGGAAGGGGAGGAGAAAGGACTGTGCTCTGCTGATTGGCCAGGCACAAGTCGGTGTCTTGTTCCTGGGTGTGGCTAGCAGAGGCTTAGACTTCCGGGAAGAAGCTCCTTGCCAAACACGTGGCCAAGGTAAGATGGAGCACTTACCCTGGGGCAAGATGGAGGGCGTAGCCCTTACCCTGGGGCAAGGTGGAGGGCCTAGCCCTCGCCCTTTCATTCCCCCCTTTGTCTTGGAACTTCCGGCTCAATCATGAGACGGACTGCATTTCTATTCCACCGTTGCTAGAGGCCCGTACTGGGCATATCTTAACAAATGGTCTGGTGGAAGGGAAAGAAACCATTTTAGCTTTAACAACTTCTATTGAAATAGGATTTTTCTTCTTAAAATTCCTCCATGGCTATCAAAAAGCCAAATCAAGATTAATTTATCTACTGTCCTGATGTTTGCATAAACACAACAAGAATGGTAACTGACTACCTTTGCTGGAATCTCATGGTTGAATCTTAATATGCCCCGTAGGGCCAGGAAGCCATGCCACCCAGCTGCCATCAGGCCTGCCTGCAGTATCTGCTGAGTTAGGTGAATCCCTCACCTGTAGCAACTCCACTTGAGCCCACGCTCCAGGCTTTAAGCCCATTTCAGTAGCCCCCCTACTTGTTGCGGCCCAGAGTGTGTGGGGGTTCCGCAGGGACGCAGAGGCATCCTTACTGCTCCCCTTCTACTCTTACCAACCGCCAGTGATGGTAGGGCATCAGCCTGACACTCCAGCGCCAGCCATCTTCAGGGCTTCCAAGCAGGATACCAGGCTTTCTTCGTGGCATTCTTACTGGCTTCAAGTCTTTAGAGCTCAGACAGGGCTCTTTAAAACATGATACTCCAGTCAAAGTTTTCCATTAATAAAACCACTATTAGGAACTGGTCTTATTGAATCTATGCAAAGAAATGTATTGCCATGTTAGCATTGCCAAATTTCGGAGGAATTACATAAGAAGAAAGACATACTGATCTACTCTAAGATTTTCTGACTTTCCTTGCCAATTCCTTTTAACAAAACATTAATTGTTGGCATTAAACTTTCTTTCTATGCATAACCATGCCTTAGACTTTCTATTCTAAACAGGCCTTTTTCCAGCTTTACTACCCCTGACATGGGCATGGTGACTCAGGCCTGCAAACAGTACACAGGCTGTCAACTGTCAACTGTCTCTCAACAGTGACCAAAACCTGATGGACACCGTTCCCTGCCCAGGTGGGCACCTGCCCTCTTGGCAGCTAGCCATCCTTTACTTTTTGGGGGTCACCCAGGACAGCCAACATACATTCAAACCTGCAAGAGAATCAAAGGTTAATATAACATATCAATACAATGAAACATAATATTGGCATCATGGCTGCTTCAGGCAGCCAAATCCTACTAAAGTCTATTCTTGACCTTCCTATGAATTATCCTTGTCTCTTTGGAGCCATGTCCATGAAGATGCAGGCATCATCTCAGTCTATTACACAGTATTGTGGGGGCTCCCGGTAGCAGGAGTGATCGCGAGCAATGTTACCAGCATCAGGCAGGTCGAGCATGCCGTAGCTTGAGCTTGAGCGGGTGGCGTTGATCTCGATCGACGCTCCATTTGGTGACAAAGTCTTCCCGGATCACAGATGGACCCAGGTCGCAACGCTGTCTACCTTGAGAGCGGTGGGGGTCATCAGCACCACAGTGTAGGGACCCTTCCAACGTGGCTCGAAGGTCTCCTGGCGGTGCCTTCTGCTGTAGACCCAATCTCCTGGTCTGTGCTGATGAGGAGGAGTTGGGGTTGGGCTGGTCTCGTACAGATTCTAGGGCCCGTTGCCTTCCTTTCACAGGCAGGGGGAAGGGCCCATGAAATCTCTGCCCTGAGGAACTGTGAGCCCCACCCTTAAATGTCCCAATCAGACTAGAAAAGCCAAAAATACCTTTTAAATCTACCCCAGAATTCCAAAATTCCAACCCAGCACAGAATATCACATAGCAAATCAAAGTTCCCAGCAAACAAACAGGGATGCTTACAAACATCAAATAAACATTTACACTTACACCTTTTCAGTGAACAAGTATTTTTACAGTCTTGGGCTCTTGAGCTGATAACAGGAACATCACCCAAGTCCCCTGATGGGGGCCTGACAGGAACAGATGTGGGGGTCTTCCTTTTCCCACATTCCAGGACAGGATTCTTGAGAAACGGTTTTCATCACAAACAAACAAACAAATTCAAAACCAGAAACCAAGAAAACCAAGGCCAAAAGTACCCTCTGATGTTTCAGGGGTACCAAGGAAGGAGAAGTTAGGCAGTGTCCAGCCCTTCTCACAATCCACCACCAGTGACCAGTTCCAGCTTACTGGCCTACCATCCATTCAAAATTTCTTTCCTCCCATCACACCAAAGCCATACTTTTCAGTTAGTTAAAACTTTTAGCCTTAATTTTTAGGTGACATGTAAATAATTAACATTCCTCAGATTAACAATACATTCAAATTTAACAACAAGGATACATATTTAAGCAATAAGGACAGATCAATTTACAGAAGCAGAGACAGCATGCAATCCAAACCACAGCTGTGGGTAAACACATTATCTAGAGTCCTTGGGTAACCTATGTTAAACTTAGGCATATCCTGGGTCTCCCAAACACTGAGTTGCAAGTTAGCTGGAGCCCTCCCGACCCTGGGACAGCTGCACTGTCCCTCCCAGGCAAAGGAAAAATATGCCCTTGAATATCAGCATGAAACCACAGTCTCTATCTGACTTTTAGAAATTGGATTACTGCTATCAGTCCCTTTTAAAGACTTTGACATAACCTTTGATTGTCCTTAGTTTAAGGAAAGCAGGGTTTTCTAGATTTAAGAGATTAGCTTAAAAATAAATCCTCGAGGCAAGCTTACTTCTGCCCCATAAAACTCCACCTTAAAGCCCCACCCCTGACTAAATCAGAGGGAGGGGCCTTTGCTGTTTCAAGATGGCGGCCCCCAGGGGAGCGGCAAACCATGTGGCCAACATGGCAGCTGCCAAGTCATGCAGCCCAAAATGGTGGCTGTACCAATAAGCAAAGGTATTTAGTTACCACAATAACATAATTTTTCCCAATTCAATCCAAACATTTCTTTGTCAGGTTCATCTGCCATTTTTAAGGCCAAAACAGTCTCGGGTTTTTATTCTGTACACAGCAAAAGGTCAAGTTCAGCTCAAAACTATGCGCACTCGTTTTTAAACTGGCCTTTTCCCTTTACACGTGCACAGAAATCCCGGATGCATTTTAAAACTTTTCAATTACAAGAAGGACTTTCAAATCAATACTTTTACATTGAAGGATACATTGAACTTTTATCATCTTTCCCAGACCTTCCCCTGGACCCGACGCTGCCGGGGCCTCGCTGCTCTGGCCTCCCGCAGGCAACTCGTCGGCCTTAACCCCCGCGCTCCGCCCAGCTCCACTCGCTCGCCACAGGCCAGTGGCCAACAAAAAGACGCAGAAGACGTCGCAGTGGAGCAGGCTTTGTGACTCCAACTTGGCCCGCGACCGGGCCTGAGAAATGTAGACCAGTACAATAATGAGTGTGGCTTCCATACAGGATTTTTTAGATTGT
>NW_005871154.1:3363323-3550219 GCF_000147115.1 Myotis lucifugus
TCGGTCACCGTGCACCGGCTCCTGCACGCCTGCCCCCAACTTGCAGAGAACCGACTCCTGCGGCCCCAGGCACAGTGATCCCCCGCTCACCTTCCCTGCCTGGGAGGCGCGCGGGCAGGCGGGGACCTCCCCCCTGCTTTTACACTCACATACTTTCACCAGACATTCATTCAGAGTTTAAACAATCCATTCAATTCCTAACAACTTCCCAATTCCTGAGGGAGCTCTAAAGCCTCCCGCAATCTCCTTGCAACCACAATCCACAGAAAACAGAGAAACAGGCACAGACAAACAGGGCCCAAAGAACAGCTTTCCAACTCTATGGAAGCAACTAGACGATGGCATTATGCCAAACCCGGCGGTTGCGACCCGCCTCGTCTCAAATCCACGAGAGGAATACACTTCTCTCATGAGAGGAATACACATCTCTCATATCCGTGAGGAGAATACACATTCCTCGTGGGGAGCAGAACGTCTTCTAACTCTCCCCCGCCTGTGGTCGTACACGGCGCGTCCGCCTGGACCCCTCAGGCACCGATTCCAGAAGTGAGCTCACACAGGACAGAATACACAACACACAGACACTTACCGCGGCTACGCAGATTCTACGGATTGAGGATCCCTACATGGTCCTGGGAACCCCGGGCGAGCCCCCAAATGTTATGCCCAGATTTCAAGATTCCCAAGAAACCACATCAGGGAGCCAGCCAATCCGATGCAAAAGCATAAGAATCTGTATTCGAGCTAGCTCGGCTCCCCCACCTTGCCGACGCAGCGACAGGAAGCAGAGAGAGCAATACCTAGTTTTTAAAACTGGGGATTCATCTTGATCAGTTTTTGGAAACAGTATGGACCATGATTTTATCAAGGCAATTTAAAAAGAACTGTCAACATCACAAAAAGCATGTTGATTTTTTTTTAATCCCTTGCTTTCTAGACTCACTAACTCTATTTGGTCACATGGGAAGCTAGGAAAAGGGAAGAGAAGAGAAGGTGACAGTGACATTTTCACCTCAGGTGTCTGAGCAGATGGTGCAAAAGGAAATGCAAGAAGGGAAAATTTAAGGGGGCATTTAATGAGCTCTGCTTTGGCTACGTGGAGTTTGAAGTGCCTTTGGGACATCCAAGTGGGACCATTTGGCAGGCAAATTAAAATACAGGTCCAGAGCTAAGGACACACACAAGTTAGTGCCGAAGATGTACCTTTGAGAATCACATACAAATAACTTGCTAACAAGAGCCGTGTGTAGTTGAAGAGAGTTCTCTCAAACAGTAGTGAGTTCTCGTTCACAGATGGCAGCTAAGCATAGGTTTGGTGGCTACTTGTCAGGGCATAAAGGGAATTTCAAAGTACGGTAGTGAGTTTGGCACAACCTCTGTAGCATCTTATAACATCTAGACCAGTGATTCCCAAAGTGGGCGCTACCGCCCCCTGGTTGGCGCTGCAGCGATCCAGGGGGGCGGTGATGGCCACAGGTGCATTCGTTTTAACTTTTTTTGTATTACCTTTCTATTCTGAGTTCAATAAATAGTTTCATAATTTCAAACTTCAATGTTTCTAATTTACACCTTTCTTTACTATATTTTACGAAAAAGGTAGAAACATTAATACATATATCATTCTGTTTAATTGCTATTAAAATTTTTAAAAAATTAATTTCCAGGGGGCGCTGAGTAATATTTTTTCTGGAAAGGGGGCGGTAGGCCAAATAAGTTTGGGAACCACTGATCTAGACCAAAGATGATGTGCTTGTTTCATCCAACAACATGCTCTCACATATTCACTCAAAATTTAAGCCATATATTTGATTCATTCCTCCAATAAATATATCTATACCCAGGGACATCCTTTCATTCAATAACTACTTAATGAGAATATTTTATTAGGTTTCAGGGATATATAGTGGAAAAGTCATAGCCTGCTCTGTGAAGAGACAGATGCATAAACAGACAATTTCAACATATTTTATAAAAGAAAGAGTTACAGTGAAACAAGAGAGCACTGGGGGGAAAGCATTAAGACTTCCTGGGGGAGTTACAAAATGATTCACACAGCAATGGACAATCAAGTGGCTAAAGGAAAAGTTGGAGTTTTCCAGGCAAAGGAGTAAGGGCAGAGGGACCAGTATGTGCAGGGCAGGGAAAATGGAAGTACCCCAAATAGGGTTCTAGATAAAGAAGGTCTAGAGGTCCCCACATGGTCACATCCAGCAAGAGCCGTGTTAGAGCCTTGGTACAGGGAGACGGATAGACAGCTGGGCCGCTGGTTCCCACAGGCTCTTTAGGAGGAGGGCCAGGCTGGGATGGGATGGAGAGACTGCAGTGGGCAGGGACATCTTGACCTTTGGCAAATGGCTATAACTGTGGGTTTGGTGTTGGCTGCAACCGAATGTCCAAAAGGCCAGAGCAGTCGTTTTAGAAGTCAGCGGTGTGGGAAGCAGACTAAAACACTCCCCACACAGCAGAAAGGCAGAGGGAGCAAGGATCCCAAGGAGACCCCATAGATCTGAGCCCTTTTTACTAACACTCCCCACAAGAAGGCATGTAAGCCCCACCTCCCTATACATCAAGGGTCCATCTTAGAGAAGAGCAGGGGGAGGAAAGAAAATAAAAAAGACTGAACATCTATTGGAAGGAGACCATGCTATCCCCCAAAGGCAATTTACAACAGCAGACAGTGAGGTTGGAATGATCCTTTGGCCTTGCCCCCATCCCCCAGAACAGCGGTTCTCAACCTGTGGGTCGCGACCCCTTTGGGGGTCCAACGACCCTTTCACAGGGGTCGCCTAAGACCATTGGAAAACACATATACAATTACATATTGGTTTTGTGATTAATCACTATGCTTTAACTATGTTCCATTTGTAACAATGAAAATACATCCTGCATATCAGATATTTACATTACGATTCGTAACAGTAGCAAAATTACAGTTATGAAGTAGCAACGAAAATAATTTTATGGTTGGGGGTCACCACAACATGAGGAACTGTATTAAAGGGTCGTGGCATTAGGAAGGTTGAGAACCACTGCCCCAGAAGGAAGTGGGATCCTGAGGAAGACCAGATCAGTGTGAAGGCATAAAGAAGCTTGTACATTTGGGTATATTTTGTGAATTGTGACTTCTGGTTATTATTGAAATTATTTATGGCATTTGTTGAGTAACAGCTTGTAATAAGATTAAGACTCCATTTGAATTTTATTTTCCTCCGTCAGTGACAGTTCTGTGCTTTTCCCAGGACTTTAGCTCATAAATAAAAGTCATTTCCAGTTCAAAGAACTGAGAAAAGGACATTGTTTTTAACAATTCCACTCACCTCTTTTTTTAGCCAGTCGTTCTCCCAGATCTCCCGGTAGCTGCCCTTGTCGATGAACCGCACGGCATTCTGAAAGACAATTTCTCTCTAAGGACGAGTCACCGTGGTGGTTCACAAGTTTAGCACTGATGATGCAACTCAACTTACCTGGTCGTTCCTTTTAAATTCTGCTTTGCAAATACTTTGGAAACACACCTAGGAACTTTTCGTTCCGCTGTTCTGGCTTTACTATCCTACTGCATTGTTTTTACTGGTTTACACTGCCTAAGACAGGCAACTGAGAGAACTGGACAACGGCTGTCTATTCAATTTAGTCTCTGCTGTGACCCAGTCTGACTGCCATGGTGAAATCAAATCACTAATGATCTGCTTCACAATTAAGACGGCTAAGCTGTAGTGACCAAACATTCTTCAAGTTGATGGTCAAACACATGACCCAACGAATAATTACATTACTAACTTTCTAATCAAAGATTTCTGCGTGTCAGTAATAACAATAGTACATATTTACAAACCTAACATATCTATCCCTAAAGTACTTTTATATGGATACCCATGTTACCAATTCAGTATTCAGCCACTGAAGGGCACAACCGAAAGAAGAGAAATTAGGAAAAATCTTCAAGTCCATAAACATGGACAGAAATAAGTTTAAAATATGTTAAGGGAAAATTTATCCCTTAGAGTTGGAAGATTTGCAATAATTTTTTTTTCTTTAAACCAGGCTAATTAAACTAAGAGTGGACCTACTAGTACATTTCCTAGGAACCAGGAACTTTTATACTCCTGCTACAACCGCTACTTCTCAAGTTTCCTCAAACACAGAATTTCATCTGGACAAAAGCAGGGAGTAGCTCATAACTGAAGTTATTTGGATAACAGCTTAATTCACTAACAATGGAGCAGTGGTTTTCAACTTTGACCACACATTAGAATCTCCTGAACACTTTGGAAAATCCAGGAGCCCTGGCAACACCCCAGGCCAATTACATGAGCATCTCTAAGTGGGACTCAGGCACCACGTGGATTAAACAAATTCCTCAGGTGATTTCAATATGCAGCTAAGGATGTGCCACAATGGATTATAGGAAATTAAACTATGTGCTAAAATAGCCAGGGTGAATGAGGCAAACTCATTCGCGTGTGAGGGTGTTGGGTTATGCAGAGAGAAGAAGATGTGTGTGATGATTAAGAGCAATGATCTGAAGGAGAGAGGAATCTTGAATTGAATCTCGAGTCTGCCACGTGCTCTGGGCAAGTCATAAAATGTCTCTGTGCCTTGGGCTTCTCATTAGCAGGTTCTTACTTTATAGAATTGTTGAGAGACTTAGATGTAAAATGTGAGGAACAGTAAATCAGTCCTCATTATATACTGAGCATGTCTACTTAAAGCATATCTGATCTACATATGCCTTTTTAATCATCTTAACTATGATCAGATCACTAAATTGTTGATTTCACCATTTTGTCATATTCAGTCAAAGTGGCCCAACTGTATGGGCAGACAAACCATTGGTCAGTTTCATAATCTTCTATTTGTGTAAACCAGTAAAAATCACACAATAGGATAACAATAGTAAAAGAACAATTGAACCAACAGGGAAGCAGCAAACAGTTGCAACTGAAACTCAGTGAAGAATTTTAGAAAAGACCAGGCATTTATGATTCTGAAGAAGTAATATTCCAGATGAAGAGACAATCCCAGTGGGGACCCCACTGATTTAGGAGAAGTTCTGTGGACAGGGGAAGGACAATGAGGAAAAAAAGAGATATTTTTGCAAAACAAAGAAGTTCAAAAACATATAAGATTAGAAATTATATTTCAAATATTTTTTATATCCCAAATCTTTAAAGCTCCAGGAATATAAAGTATGCTCCGTTAGGTTTGGATATGTCAGAAAGTACTTTTTAGACAAACTATATTTTATTCTATAATTCATCCACAACTTTATTTAATAACTTACTGTAGCCATTATTATTATAATACTTTAAAAATAAATGAATAATAATTTACTGAGCTCTTGATTCTTATTAGGTACTATACTATTTAAATCATCTTATTCAATCCTTATTCTTTAAAGGTAAATATTATTATTGTCCCCTTTTTATAGATTTGAAAACTGAAGCCCAGAAAAGTCAAGTAACAAATTCAGTTTATACACCAACTAAGTGATAGAACTGTAATTTAAATTCAAACTGCCTAGCTTAAGACCTCAAGTTCTTAACTATTATAATACTAGAAGCCTGGTGCACAAATTCGTGCATGGGTGGGGTTCGGCCGGGCTGGCTATAGGGAGGGGCTGAGGGCGGTTGGCCAGCTGGCCCTGCCCTCTGGTTGAACTCCCGGTCAAATTCCTGGTGGAGGGGACAATTTTCATATTAGCCTTTTATTATATAGGATACTACAAGGAAAAATAAGGGGGAAAGTTGTATGTTTCTTAAAATAAGAAAATTGAAGTATACCTCTGTGGCCCATTCCTTCTTTTGGTCCAGTTGCAACAAAGTGTCTCTGATTATTCTTTTTCTAGCATCTTCTAGAGTGATTTTATACTGTTCTTTAAAAAGAAAATTAGAAGGCTTAACAAGGCTGTTTCTAGATAAAGCCATTATGTTAGTAAATTTTATCTTCCATGATCTTCACCTCCCCTTTCTACACCTTTTACTCCCTGAGTTTTCAGGTTACATAGTTAATGAAGCATCTAGAACCTTCAGTTAGCAGAAATGCTCTAATAATTTACTAGCACCTTAATGTGAGTTAGTTTAAGATGACATCTCTCCCAAGAACATTTGTACTTTCAAAGGATTATCTCTCCAAAGGGAGAGCTGCCAATATTTGAGTCCTTGTGTGTCCATCTACCCTTCATATCACACAACTTCATGTCACACAACTTCCTGTCACACAACTTCTGATTCCACAACAGAAATATAAGGGAGATTTGATTACCCACTTGCGTAGCATCCTGTACCTCTGACTTCACCTAACTACATTTCCAGTGTTCTTGGCGTGTGTTTCCTGGGATGGGTAGGACAAAATGAGAAGAGGAGCGAGAATGGTAGAAGAGCTGTGAAAGTCAGTAGACCTGGCTCTGAGTTAGGCTCAGAGGAAGAGAGAGGACAGAGAAGAAGTGCAGATTCTCTACCCTCTCTGGACTTTCTTAGGTCATAAATGTCAGAAGTGAGAGAGCAAAGGATCATAAAATTTGAAGCCTTGAGAGCTGCTTAGAGGTCATATAACCAGCACCCCTTTTCAAGAAAAGTGAGGCGCAGTGACATGGGGCTGCTTTACAGGTTGGAGAGAAGCAAAGCAGGATAAATCAGTCCAGTTTGTTCACTGTTCATACAATAAATCATCAAGTTTTTTTTTTATGTCTGTGACACTATTTAAGGCACTGATAGTATTGCCAAATAAGGGACAAAACCCCTGCCTTTAAGACATGTACGTTCTAGTGGGGAAGCCAGACCAGAAATATGTAAACAAGCAAATAAACATTTCGGGTGGAGATGTGTGTGATGAAAAAAAACTACAAGTCTCTATTTTAGATACGGCGATCAGAGAATACTTTTTTTAGGAGGTAACATTTGAGCAAAGATTGAATAAAGTAAGGGCGTCACCCGTGTGCAACAGGAGGGAACTGGACCACTCCCAACCAGAGAACAATCAGGTTAGTTTTGTTTTATGATAACATCTACGTTATATTTATAAGGCCTGAAGGATCATTATTGGGAAGTCGGAAAGTATTTTCTCATACAAATGATGTTGACAATTAAGGTTGCTGGATTTCTGGGCTGGTCCACAGAGACCCGTTTAGTTACAGGATTCCGTCACTAAACAGTAGCATTGTCCTCATAGTGGTGTGGAACCTCACTGCCCTTTGGGACATTGTTTCAAAGAGACAGTGTTCCCCACGGACCGAGTCAGCCAAGAACTCTCAGGGGTCTGCCTTGCATGGGGGAGTCTGCAGGTCTGCTCTTTTTGTTTGTTTTTTGTTGTTATTATTTAGCATTATTTTTTTATTATTGCTTAAAATATTACAAAGAGTATTACATTTGTCTCCTTTTTTTCCCTCTTGACCTTCCCCCAGCCTCCCCTACCCCCCAGTGTCCTGTGTCTATTGGTTATGCTTATATGCATGCATACAAGTCCTTTGGTTGATCTCTTACCCCCCCTTCCCACAACCCTCCCCAGCCTTCCTGCTGTAGTTTGACAGTCTGTTTAATGCTGCTCTGCCTCTGTATCTATTTTTGTTCATCAGTTTATAATGGTCTTTATTATCCATAAATGAGTGAGATCATGTGGTATTTTTCTTTCACTGACTGGCTTATTTCACTTAGCATAATGCTCTCTAGTTCTATCCATGCTGTTGCAAATGGTAAGCCACTATGGAAGACAGTATGGAGTTTCCTCAAAAAGTTAAAAATGGAACTCCCATTTGACCCATTGATCCCACTGCTAGGAATATATCCCAAGAAACCAGAAAAAACAATCAGAAAGGATATATGCATCCCTATGTTCATAGCAGCACAATTTACCATAGCTAAGATTTGGAAACAGCCTAAGTGCCCATCAGCAGATGAGTGGATTAGAAAACTGTGGTACATCTACACGATGGAATACTATGCTGCTGTAAAAAAGAAGGAATTCTTACCATTTGCAACAGCATGGATGGAACTGCAGATCTGCTCTTTCAGTAGTTTGGAGAGGGAGCCGCGGGGCTGGGCGGGACTTAGTACCATTTGGACTTAGTACTGGAAGAACTGCGTCTCCTAACAGAGGAAAACGCTGAAGGCAGAGTGTAAACACTTCTCTTCCTCATCTTTCTATTACTGCAATCCCTGGGACTCAGCAGATATTAAAAATATTTTGAAGAAAATTAAATTGGGCAAACTGCCCGTGTTTGGCAGGCAGGGATCTGAGGCTGCAGCGCAGGACAGCAGCCCCAAATCATGGCATCTGTCAGTGGCAGCTTTGGTGAGAGGGGAGGGGCCGTCAGCAGGGAGGAGGGGGCAGCTTTGGTGAGAGGGGAGGGGCCGTCGGGGGCCGCAATGGTCAGGGTTTGCCTCTAATGGAGTTGGAACAAGAGTGTCTGATGAGACAGCGGTTTATAAACAAGAGGGTTCGTAAGATTTTGGGGACTAGTCTAATTTGACATCTGGAGGGTGAGAAATGGAAGTTTTCATTCTTCCAGCCTACAGGTGCTCATCGCTAAAATCTGTATTTTTCTTACTCATTTGAAGTAATTGCTTGAGTATATTAATCTTTCCAACCTCATTTCTGATGGAATCTCTTTTTCAATTCAGGACGTAGTCCATTAGACTAATTCTGGGTATTTTTGAAACGTCCACCCAACAAAACACTAACATCAGTCTAAAAGTTGCCATGTATCAGGAGGCTAGCCGTAATAATTTTACAGACTTAGCATTTAAAAGAAACCATACAGCCCTGGCTGGTTTGGCTCAGTCACAGGTTCGATTCTGGTCAAGGGCACATGCCCAAGTTGCGGGCTCGATCCCCAGTGTGGGGCGTGCAGGAGGCAACCAATCAATGATTCTCTCTCATCATTGATGTTTCTATCTCTCTCTCCCTCTCCCTTCCTCTCTGAAATAAATTAAAAAATAAAATAAATAAAAGAAATAAAAGAAACCATACAACCAGGAGCTTGATAACATGAAATATTAATTCTTTGCTGTAAATAATAAAAAAGAGATGACTGAATACTCTCTGACTAAAGTTGTAGCTCTCTCTGTTGCCATATTTGTACTGAAAAAGCAGTAATAACATCCAAACTCTGTTTCAAATTCCGTATAAAATTGTGTGGGCTGCTTTTCTTCTTAAAAGCAGAGTTAACCCTGCAGAAGGGAGGATGTGAAACCTCGTCGTTACCCTTTGCGATTCAGAAGATCAGATAACAACTCTTAACCACTCATGTGTGAATACAGCCAAAGGAGCTGGGCGTGTGTGAAAGTCTCCTCATAAAAGTGTGAGACGTCGCCAGTGGGAGCGTGGGAGACTGTGACCTTGTGCCTTCGGGCTGCTGGCTGCTCAGGTGCCCAGTGTAATGTGGTCACTTCTCACAAGCTGACTGCCTGGCCGAGGCGTGCTTTGCATTTCCTCCTTTCTCTGTTGTGTCTAGCTCAGCTTCGGCTGACTCCTCCACAGCTTTTTGGGAGTTGGCTGTCTACTCTTCACATACTTCTGGTGTCATACCCCTTTAGTGTGCTGATCCTCCCCCGTGGTGGTGGCCTCCTTTCAGCCCCATCTGGAGAAAACCGAGCAGCACCAGCCCTGGAGTGTTTCTTCAGGCACAGCGCGTTACAGAGCTGCCCCTGCCTCCCTGCCTCGGCGCTGGGAGGACTACTTGAAGCACATTGGCTTGGTGTCACACACATGGGTTCAAATCTCATTTCTACTACTTACTGAGCTTGTGAGTTTGGTAAAGACAATGAACTCCTCTGGGCATCTCTTTCCTCATCTTTAAACCGGCATAGTGATATCCAACCCAGAGGAGCTTGTAAGGGCTAGAGGCGATAAGATGTAGAAAAGCAGGTGCTGGGACTGTGAATGCTCTTGGAGGTCACTGAGGGACTCTCAGGTTACCGATGAGGAAACTGACATTCAAAGAAGGAATGTTACTTTTTTGTAAGTGGACCTGAACCCTCGTCTTTTAACTCACAAAGAACTTGTATGGCTCCCTGTCCTGTGCACCTGGAAGGACAAAAGTCAAAATGATCTGTGACCCTAACATCTAATGACGGGTAATAACCCACACTTTCTCTATTCCTGGGCCTACCTCAGCTTTCCTTTCCTTTTATTGTGCGAAGGAGCCATGTCCTGAATAATCAGTCACTGTGTTTCGGTACCAATATCCTAATATCTCCTCCTAGCTAAAGCTCAGGGCAGCAGCTCGAGGCGCTTCTTTCTCCTCTGCCCCAGGGCTCAGTGTGGCTGCTGAATGAGTCAGGGTGGGACAGCGGACCAAGGATGGTTTGTGCTGGGTCTGAGCAACGACCCACGAGGAGACATGAACAAATCTCTGATTAGCTCTCTTCAGAGCCTGGGCTGGAGAATACTGCAAAATTGATCTGTGGGAAGCAAGGAGAGAACGGGACAAGCACACAGAGCATAGCAGAGGTGCCCTGAGAGGGAGTCACAGACGAGAGGTAAATGTAGGGAGGAGCCATCCTAGGGCCACCACTGATCCGATGGCCTTCACTTTCCATCTTCAGTCTTCCCATTCCTCACTATAGTGATCATGGGACATCAAGCAACCTGATTTTCGTCTCTTCCCTTTAAAATTCATGCTAGGAGGCTAGTAGTTCTGTCTTAGTAAGATACATGGAAAATCCTATAACTTTTCTGGTTCCTTTGTGAAAATAAGAGGTCCTTCAAGCACTAATCAATATGTTCAGTTTTTTTATATATATAATAATCAAACTTTCAATTTCATTCAGAGTTATGGCTATTCTCTCCTTAGCTTGGACCTTCTACCATTTCCTCTGACCTGAACTTCTGTAGCTCCTCCCCTAGGGCTGTAGGGGAGCATAGCAAGGGGCAGGAGAGCTCTCACTTGACTGATACTACCTCAAGCAATGACAATTTTTAGCTGAAACAAATCATCCAAATGTCTAATCAAGATAATGGTTGATGGACACAGGTAACATGATCAGGCATGTGGGCTGGGAGTGAAAGGGGCCAATGGGAAAAAGAAAGGGGACATCTGTAATATTTTCAACAATAAAGATAAATTTCAAAAAAGATAATGAGTTTAGTTTATATGAGAAAATCACTCTTTCTGCTTTAAAAATATAAAGAAATGCTGGATACAATTTTAAAACATTTTAAACATGCTAGAAAAAGAACTATTTTAGAAGTATAGCACTGGTGCACAAATACATAGACAAATCAATGGAACAGAATAGAAAGTACAGAAAGATCTCCAAATACACACGGGAAATTAAAATATGATGAAGTTCACATCTCAGATCATTAGGGTAAAAATGGATTACTTGATAAATGATGTTGGGACAGCTGGAAAATCATCTGGCAAAAAATTTCCTACCTCTCACACACACACAAAACACAAGTCAAAGATTTAAATATTAAACTACAAAATTTTCTCATAGACACCTCAAAAATAAAAGGCAAATGGGAAAAATATTTGTACCTTATATCACTGTTAAAGAGCTAATTTCCTTAACAATGGAAAATGTTTCACTACACAATAGAAAGTGGGCAAAGGGTGTGAACTGGTTCATATGAAAGAAAATTCATATGCTTCTTGAACTTATGAAAAGATATTCATTAGTGCTCATAATAAGAGAAATGTAAATTAAAGCTATAGTGAGATACAGCTTTCTACTTTTTAAAAACATATATATTTTTAATTGATTTCAGAGAGGAAGGGAGAGGGAGAGAGATAGAAACATCAATGATGGGAGAGAATCATTGAATGGATGCCTCCTGCATGCCCCACACTGGGGATTGAACCTGAAACCTGGGCATGTGGCCTGACCAGGAATCGAACTGTGGCCTCCTGGTTCGTAGTTCAACGCTCAACCATTGAGCCACACCAGCTGGGCCAATTTTCTACTTTTAAGGCTGACGAACAAAAAGTTGGATAATATTGCCCATTATTGAAAATGTGGGAAAACTTAGTACAACTTCTATGGAGGGCCAGGCCTCTCAAAATAAAAATAAATGGGCTGTTGGGCCAGCCATTTCTCTTTAGAGAGACACATAAATGAAATCACATGACTACAAGAATACTGATCACAGTAAAATGAGATATGTACAAGGATATTCATTGCAGCATTATTTGTAATAGTAAAAAGCAGGAAACAACCCAAATCTGTATCAGTAGGTTAAAAAATTATAGTACAAAAAGACCAAACAGCCATTGGGAGAATGAGGAGGTACTAATATGTACTGATCTAGAATGATGTCCACATTGTTGCATGAAAAGTCACACTCGTAGCATGCTGTTTGTGTATATAATATTCCTGAAAGGCTACGTTAGGAAACTGGTGACAGTGGTTTTATCTCGAGAGAGGACTGAGTGGCGGGGGAAACAGACAGGAGGGAGGAAGGTGTCACACTCTGTACTTTTCTTTTGGGAGGAGAACCTTTTGGAAAAGTGTAATTCCAAGCCCAGACTAACCTGGGGCCACAGTTATACCACCTGAGGCCCTGAGCTGGGAAACTTACATGGAAATTAGTCTAGAAGCAGAGTGTCTGGACAGGCCCTCAGCAGAGGATGATGGCAACGACCTCACGTGAACCCGCTACCATGCTGGGCACCATCTCCAGCTGGGCTCAGAACTGCCATCCACCCACTGCATTCCTTCAGGCCAGCTTTCTCCCACTTGTTCTTTCCTGTGACTTTCCTGTCTCGGGGTCTCTGGTGTCCCTTTAAGCCACTCTGCTAGTTGCAGCGACAGACAGGTGAGGTGGCCTCATGTTCCCCAGAGCTAGTCCTGGTGCATCCTCACGCCTAACGTCATCCTGCTCCATACCCTCTCCACTTCTGTGTCGTGTTTGTTCTCCAGTGTTTTCTGACTACAACTTAGCATTTGCTTGAGGCTGCTTTAGTTTACCTCAGGTGGATTTCCTTTCCAACATAACCCGACCCCAGCATGCTCCTGCCTCACTGAACTTACCCCAGCCTGGTGTGTGGGAGCACAGACACCACCCACTGAATGAAACTTCGTCCTTGAATGACACTTCTTTGGTTGCTGGCAGGGTTTCTCCACCCCACCTCCCCTCCCTTTTCTTCCCCTCCGCAGTTTCTTAGGTGGTCCTGGGATAGTTTTTCTGTTTCCTCCTCCACTTCTGCCCTGGGGCTCAAGCTGCTGGTGCTGACCCAGGGGAGAGGAATGGATGGTTCAGGGATTACCCATTTTTTTTCCCCCATCAAATGTCTGCCCTCTAAAGTCTTTTTACTGAACTTGAACTGGTTTTGTTGCAACTGACCTGACATTTTCTCCGCATTCTCTTTCACTTTATTGATGTCATTTTGTAAGGAGATAATGAGTTTAGCATGTTGTGCACTCCCTACATTCTTGTACTCTTCCCAATATTCCTTCTCACTGAGTTTCTCAAGAAATAGTTTCTCAGCATTACTTATTTGCAAGCGCATATCTGTTGAAAGAAAATCAAAACACCATGTCATTTCTGCTGTCCTTGCCACCATTATATGCTGCCATCTGATTGGATGAATCTGATATTAAAATGCTGTTATCTCATAAATCCTATTTTATATATAGGAACTCTAAACTATTCAAACTATCATTTAACTATCCCTCATGATTCAAAATCTAAAATTAAAATTTCAATTCTAAAGTAGATGTTTGGTTTGGGGCTATAATAGACAATTAAACTATATGCCTAGAAACCCCCAAGTTTAAATTATTCCTCTTGTACAATATATGATGTCCCACACTTTTTTTTTTATTAGTAAATTGTCATTTTTCTGCCCATTATGCCTCTGGGCAAAGTGATTTCACCCTGTATTATTCCATCGTCCTTGGGAACCATTTCTATAAGTGAGTTGTTTAGCCTGTCATCTCAAGTTCATTTGTGTGAAATGATAGTGTATGATAGTCATAACAACAAGTTTCCCCCAAACCCACTTATAAGACTTCAGAGTGAAAGATATGTTCCCCAGTTAAATAGGTACAGACACTGAGCCATCTCAACTATGTAAGTGTTCCGTTGGTCCTGGTGCACTTGCTAAGCATGATGTGCCACTGAGTCTTCAGGCTGAATATTGTGCTGCTGGATATTTTGGAAAAGGAAGCATTACAGAGAGGCAGGTGCCGTGACGTAATGGCTACGCAGCTCACTACCACACACCCTCTTGTCTGAGAGCTCCTTGCGGGCAGTACCACCTCTCCCTCATCTCTGAGAGCTCCTGACGGCAGCTAACCCTCTCAACTCGTCTCTGTAAGCCCAGCTCTTAGCAAGAGTCTGGCACGTAGTTGGGGCTCAGTAGATGCTTATGGAATGACAGATGCATTCCAGTCAGGCGGGAGGGCTGTTCTTCAGTCCTGAGGTCCAGGAGGACTCCAGACATATCTTCTTCCAAAGATGTAAGATCATAGATTTTGACACCCCTTCATAAACGGCACTTGCTATTGCCATTTAACAGTTAAGCCTCCTCTAACCCCGATGGTCAGCGTCCTCTCATTTGAGCAGATGATTGCCGGCTCAGCCCTTGTGCCACATTTGGCTTTTGGGGGGGGTGCGGGTTGGCATCACGTTACTCTACTTTCCCAGAACCCTCTTCACTTCCCTTCTGGTAACACCCTTTTCCTACTCCTTGTCAAATAAAGTTGTTTGTCTGAAAAATGCTACAATAATAAGTAAAAGTTCAAGAAATAAACTATGTTTCACATACTCACAACTGAAAACCTACTTCTGCCCCACCCTGTATGTAGGCCAATTATAGTGGCCCCTTCTCCTGACCACAGGGATGGGTCCCGGAGTGGGCATGTGTCCCAAGCTAGGCACATGCTGAGTCCTTCAGAGAAATATTTTTACTGAAACTGGTGGAAAACGTGTCTCTCGTCTCCATTCTGAGGTTATAAGGATGTAAGATCAGAGGTGTCTATGATTTGAGTGCCAGCCTCATGGGGACAACATGACAGGGAGAGCACAGGGATGAAGGAGGTGGGGAGGGCGAAAGAAGAAGAGAGGGGAGGGGAGGTAGGGAGGGGAGAGGGAGATTTTTTTTTATATAAGAGCTGAGATCTGAGAGCATGTGAGGCTCTGGGGCACCTGCCTTTTCTGCTTGGTTATCTGAAAAAGAATGATCATCTTCTTTATGTTTAAGCAAGTTTGGGTTAGATTTTTATCCTGGTAACTGAAAGAGTCCTAACTAAAGTTGGAAGGAAGGCGTTACATCAGTGCTTCTCAAGCCTCACCGTGTGTAGGAATCTCCTTAGGGCAGTGATGGTGAACCTTTTGAGCTCGGCGTGTCAGCATTTTGAAAAACCCTAACTTAACTCTGGTGCCGTGTCACATATAGAAATTTTTTGACATTTGCAACCATAGTAAAACAAAGACTTATATTTTTGATATTTATTTTATATATTTAAATGCCATTTAACAAAGAAAAATCAACCAAAAAAATGAGTTAGCGTGTCAGAGGTTCACTATCACTGTCCTAGGACCTTGTCAAAATGCAGGTTCCGATTCAGTAGGTCTGGACGGGTCTGAGGTTCTGCATGGAAACAAGCTGAAGGTATGGCTGCTGCTCCACAAACCAGCCCAGTGGCCAGTGATCACCTGTACGTAACAGACACACCTGCTCTCTCCCCCTTTCTTCCTCGGCTTCTGTGGGCGGCTTTCTTCCTTGGACGGCACGCACGTTGTCCTCCTCTGCTGTGCTCAGGCATCCAGCTGGGCCCCAGCCTTGCATGACATACACGCCCGGCACTCAGCCCAAACCCGAAGCAGGCACACCTCAAGTCACTGGGCCCGTTCCCTGTGGAGGCCGCTCAGTGAGCACATCAGAGGAGCTGTTTTGGTCTCACTCCCATCTCAAGGGACTGACGAAAGGATTCCTTCCAAACATAAGCAACACTTTCCTGGAGAGGAGCCCTGCGCCATACACACCTACCACCTCATGACGTCATTGTTGCCCAGAAAGAACGGGGGTAGGAGGAGGTGGATGGGGACAGTTTTGGAGACCCCCAAGAATGAAGTTTGCTGGTTAATGTTTGCTTTTGGTAACTGTTTCGTTCAAACCAGCAAATTCTCTTTGAAGGCATGCCTGCTCTGTGCCAAGTGCTTGGGACACACGGGGAAATGCAGGACCTTCTAGTCCCAGCTTCCAGTACTGCTTCCTGATAGCACTCAAGTCTCTTGCCCATGCTTTCCAGCGTCCTAGCAGAGGTGGTGCTGATAGGGCCCTGGCTAAAGTAGTTTTAGAAATCCTAGCAGCAAGTTTGGGATTATGGAATAGGAATTAAAAAAAAAATACAAGTGTCAAAACTGTGTGTGTAACTTACCCCCAGGATCATGGTATTTCCTAAGCCCATGGCAAGAGTATGTCCTGGGTCCTTCAGATTCTGCGCCTGTCCTCCACACTGCCTCTTTTCCCACGCGAATCCCTCTTTGCCCATCTAAATGGGGGTGAGGTGGGGCTGGGCTCGGTAGAGATAGTGGTCGGGGGAAGCTTCATGGTTATATTCACCTTATCATTCCCGTCTCTGAACTGAGGCAGAAGCCAATGAGGCCACCAAGCAAGAGAATTCCCCAACAGAAAGGACAGACCCCCCACTGTGAGGAGTTCAGAGTGGCGTCTGCCAGGATACCGTCCAGTGTGTGAGCGTCAGAGGGTTTTCATGTGTCTTTGGTTTTCATCCCTGCCCTTCCTCCTCCTCCTCACTTGGTTCCAGCTCTCTGCCCACTCTGTGACTTCCCTCTCCTGTTCCTTTACCTCCATGTGTTTGTAGTTGTGGTGATAATGATATCCTCCGAAATATGGTCACAGCATTTTTGATATGTTAGGAAACAGCAGCGTTAATACATTCAAGACATAAACTTGATTCAGCTTTATGGTAAACTTCCGAGTTCGTACATCACCTTTTAAGTTTTGTTCCTGGTCTCTTTCAAACTTCCACTTCTCTTTCATTGCTGTTTCGACATCCTCTCTTGTTACTTTTAATCCTTCCGACTTCTCTTCACTCAGTTCCTTTAGTAGGTTCCGTATGTGCCAAATCTGTTCATCCTTTAAGCGTCCGTTCTGTCATGAAAAACAACAGTAATCAAGTACATCTGCTGAAGTGTTTACACGGATTTTCCTCAAAATAGAGGCTTACAAAGTGAGAAAGAAATATTTAATTAAATAAGGTATACAATAATATCTTTAAAAGTTTATGGAATATGGGAGACTTAAAATTAACCCCAGTAACCATTGGATAGAAAATTACATTTAGCCCGACTGGTGTGCTCAGTGGTTGAGCATTGACCTATGAACCAGGAGGTCACGGTTCAATTCAGTTGCAGCTCGATCCCTGGAGGGGGGTGTGCAAGAGGCAGCTGATCAATAATTCTCTCTCATCACTGATGTTTCTCTCTCTCCCTCTCCCTTCCATTCTGAAATCAATAAAAATATATATTTAAAAATTTGTAGATAGTCTTTTTTAGACAAAAGCCCCCCTCCTCAAATAACATTTCAGTGTGGAAGTTTCAGGGTCCCCATAAAGTTAATGTTTTAATAGGGGACACCCTCAGTATTTCGCCATTCATGAGATGCTTTATGGGATAAGTTTAATGACCATTTACTGCTTTCAAACTTTATTTCTGTTCGTCTTTAGTTCGTATAGTTGCATACAGCACCTCTTGGATATTCATTTTCATCTGATTTAAAAAACAACAACAAATAGTCTTAAACATTAAATTAGTCATTTTAGCAACTAAGATTGTACTTTTCAAATAATATTTACATATTCACAGTCTAAAAAATCTAAAGGAAAACAGATACAGAAATTAAAAATAGAGAAACAATGTTTAGGTTAAAGAAGAAATTAGAAGATTAATGTGGTTTCAGAACTTTAAAATTTTTAACCTAACACTCGGCATCCTCATGATCTAAATAACACAATTCAGCCTGGCCGGTGTGGCTCAGTGGATGAGCATTGACCCATGAACCAAGAGGTCACCGGTTTGATTCCTGGTCAGGGCATATGACTGGGTTGCAGGTTCAATCCCCAGTAAGAGGCGTGCAGGAGGCAGCCAACAGATGAAGTTTCTCATCGATGTTTCTATCTCTCTATCCCTCTCCCTTCCTCTATCTCTAAAAATCACTAAAAACATATTTAAATAACAAAATTCAAATGGACTTCCTTTGACATTGCAATTAATATAATAGGAACAGCAATACCCTCTTGCCTCCCATGTACAAAAAAACCACACTTAAATAGATTGTAAATTAACCAATTATAAGCACTAAGTAAGATAATTTCCTAGGGTACATTTCATAACTCAAAAATTTTTAAAGCATTTGTGTAAATGTTTAATGACTATAAATAGGCTTTAAATCTTATACTCACTCTGTCATGAGACTTTTGGTTCTTTTCTCTAAGATTTTTTATCTGCACCATCAATCGTTCTACTATATTCTCCTTTATTTGCAAGCTGGTAATAAACCAAGATAACATTTGTTACAATTACTTATCTTAGGAAAAATTAGTGAGTCAAAATTGAAAAGTTCAAAAGAAATAAAGTGTTAAATAGATTATAAAAACCCATGTAGGGATAAGAACCTCTCTTAAGTGGTTTTGTGTTTCTGGGTATATTTTACTCAGTAAAAGATAGAGATAACTTCAGTTTTTAAAATCAATCACCATTTGTATTTCATAGTAGTAATTTTGATGCTTTCTAACTACCTTTAAATAATTCAGCTTTAAGAGACCCTAGAAAGGGCACACTTAAAACATGATTTCTAGAATTCTAAAAACATTCAGATAAAAATGACAAAACAAAGACTTTATAAGGCATGCCCATCTTCTTGAAATGGAAAGGTAAACGAGGCATACCTATTGGTTCAAGTTCATTAGTATGTCATCTCTTCTATAAATAATAAAAGCTTCTTTCCTGACACATACATTTTTAAAAATATATATTTTATTGATTTTTTACAGAGAGGAAGGGAGAGGGATAGAGAGTTAGAAACATCGATGGGAGAGAAACATCGATCAGCTGCCTCCTGCACACCTCCTACTGGGGATGTGCCTGCAACCAAGGCACATGCCCTTGACCAGAATTAAACCTGGGACCTTTCAGTCCGCAGGCTGACGCTCTATCCACTGAGCCAAACTGGTTAGGGCCACATACTTTTTTTTTTAACACCCACAAGAATTTGTTGAGCATCTGCTAAGTATGAAAGAGAGAAAAGTGCAGAAAGACTTTGGCCATTTGATGGCTATTTGAAGTGTTAAGTATATCTTGATATCTCTGTTACTTAGTAAAACTTTTAACTTTATAGATGAGACCAAAATAAGGCCTCAGAAATAGCTCTATATAACCTCCTTACCTCAACTTAAAAAACACACAGAATATAGCAGTTCTGTGGTGTAGTGAACAGAGAGGGGCGTGGTTAATGGATGAGGAACTCTGGTTTTCAATCTTGTCCCTACCACTTCTTACCTATCTGCCCGCAGGCAAGTCAGTTCTCTGAGACTCAATTTCCAAGCTGTGAATGGAGGCCAATACCCAGCTCTACATATTTTTATAAGGGGTTAAAATAAGAAATCATATGTGAATGTTTCTGACATAAAGTACGTAGTAAATTTCAGTTGAATTGAATCTAACTTCCTCAACCCTTCCTCCAAATGATCATTTATATTTGTGACATTGTATACATAGTAGAGAGAAAAATAAGGTTCCTTCTTTCCAAATGATGAGAAAATGGGACATAAAAACAAAACAAGCAAATCCTTTAGTGGCATAAAAGCTCTGTTTAGATACTATGAACCTTGGATTTTAGGCTTGGCCTCCACTAACTGCCTCTTAACCTGTTTAGGCCTCGGCTTGCTCTTCTATAAATAAGAGAATTGAAGGAGATGAACGCCATCATTCCTTGTCAGTCCCAAGATTCTACAATTTAAGTTGATCAGTGTTGCCTTTCATGCAGTCAGTCGTACAGACTAGTATAATGGAGATTTAATGAGTAGCCTCCATGTGCCCAGCATTGATTTGGGCTGTATAGAGACAGTGGCGAACAATGAATGTCCTTATGATACTGGCCTTCAAAGAGCTTACATTCTACTAGACAACAAAGTAATACACAAACATATTATTTACATATTGTGATAAATGCTATGGGGGAAATAACAGGATATGAGAACAATAGTAAGTGAAAACACTACTATAGATACGGTGGTCTCCACACAATAGTTTGAAATAAAGCTATTGGGATGTATAAGCCATCTTTTACTTCTTACCTAAAGCTTAGATGTACGATTTTGAAAGAGTGCCTTTTCTACCTCCCATTTTTAAGGAGAAAAATAGAAATGTTATCAATGAAAATGATCGGAAAGAGCCTATGCTAATTATTCACATTTGTGCAATTATAATATGGTAATCCTAGTTCTCTGCATGGGTGGAGCAGGGAAATGGGCACCAAGTATGTGGTCTCCATTGGTGTGAGACTGAGAGCCTACCTTGAAGGTGACTGAGCATGCAAAGAGCAAACTGGAGATTACATTCAGCCCCAACCCCAGATATTGCATGGGACACACTTGTACTAAAAAAAAAATTGTTGTTTACCTGACATTCAAATTAAATTGAGCCTCTGTATTTTCATTTGCTGCATCTGGCCACCCTACACTTAAGCCTACCATTCCTCCCCTCAGAGAAGAGAGGAGCAAGCAACCGAGGGCTTTGTCTTGTGTTCCTTCTGCAGTGAGCAGTTCAGAAAGATCTGCAGGGGAATTCTGAGATGCCCCGAAGGTTTTGGCGGCATCATCGCCCCCCTCCTTACCAGGGGTGGGCAAACTTTTTGACTCGAGGGCCACAATGGGTTCTTAAACTGGACGGGAGGGCCGGAACAAAAGCATGGATGGAGTGTTTGTGTGAACTAATATAAATTCAAAGTAAACATCATTACATAAAAGGGTACGGTCTTTTTTTTTTTTTTAGTTTTATTCATTTCCAATGGGCCGGATCCGGCCCGTGGGTCGTAGTTTACCCACGGCTGGCCTAGACCAGTGATGGCGAACCTATGACACGCGTGTCAGAGGTGACATGCGAACTCATTTTTTTGGTTGATTTTTCTTTGTTAAATGGCATTTAAATATATAAAATAAATATCAAAAATATAAATCTTTGTTTTACTATGGTTGCAAATATCAAAAAATTTCTATATGTGACACGGCACCAGAGTTAAGTTAGGGTTTTTCAAAATGCTGACACGCCGAGCTCAAAAGGTTCGCCATCACTGGCCTAGACTCTCCTTGGAATTCACTTCCATGTTGTCAGGCCCCACAGAGAGATGGATTTGAGCTTCAGGACTCCACGCTGTGAGCCACTGTGGGAATTCAAGCTTCACCGTTCTCTGTACTTCTTCCTTTTCATATCTCCCTCATCTACTCAGTGCCCTAGTGACCCACATGGCACACTAAATGCTGAAAAAAGTGGGATAATAAATTAGTGAGGTAGGACATATTAAAGAGAATTAAAAGGCTATATAGCACTATTACTCTAAAGCACAATGATGTGAAATTCTTAGTATACAGAATGTCACCTTTTCTCTTCCCTCCCTGTATTTTTAAAATGTTAGCAATGTGTCCTCTTTCTCCCTCTATGCAATTTTATTGAGAGTTCTGCGAAGGAAAATAAATTTAATTCCCTGAATTAAAAATAATTCCCTCAAACAAAAAGTTCTATACTTTTCTCCCTCTCTCTCTCTCTGTCTCTCTCCCCCCCCTCCCCCGCCCCATAATAATATACACATCTCTTTCTATATCTATATCCATACTCTTTGTGGAAAACTGGGGAGTGAGGGGAGACAAATATAAGGAGAAAATAAAAACCATCATTGCCCAGAGCTGGTCACCTTATAGGTTTATCATTAACAGTCTCAGATCTTCACAAATAACCATGGAAGTTCATGACCTTATTTTCTTGGAATATATTAAAAAAAAGTTCAATTGTTCAGAAATCATTGACTGCCTACTATGTGCTCTCAGCTTGTTGTTAGGAGCTGAGATTGTGTATGAGAAATGTTAGAGGTTGCTGGGGGACCCTGGAAGAATCCTCTCTCAGAGAATGAGGGGACGTCCTGGTGATCTGTCACGTGACAAAACTTCTGTCACCTAGGAACACCTGGAATGATACAGTGTCCCTAGCAGTGAGGCCTTGGCTGTTCCAGGCCATGAGATTATTTATTCAGTTTTTACAAAGCAAAGAGAACAAAAGCATGGGATGTTTAATTTCTATCGGGGCAACATTATGAGAATTTTTCAGTGTTGCTACATTATGAGAATTTTTCAGTGTTGCCTCTTTGTAAACCTCTGTGACATAGGAGAAAGACTGGCCTCTGGTTGACCCAGAAGAGAGAGAAACAGTTGTGATTGGACGTTGTCACTGTAAGGTGGGGAGGAAGCACATTAGAGACCAGGTTGTAGTCACAGAGGCTGAGTTTCTGTCCATCTCTCCTAAGACGAGATGAGGAAGCTTTGCAGTTAGGTTGAGAAGTGAGTGCTGGTAGTATCTGGTTATTAAAGTTATGTCAAGCAGAAAATAAAAGGGAACCTTGTGAAAGGTCCCTTTCCATGGGTCTTTCTCTCGTAGTCTCTCAAGAAGCAGATGAAGTTTCCCTGAATTAAAAATAATTCCCTCAAACAAAGACCTAGTCACCACTGTCACAGGTTCCCCACTTCCCACCTTGTCCCCTCCAGCAAATGGCTTGCCATTCCCAAATCCCAAGGGCCCCACAGGGCCCTGCTCACCTGACACTTGCCAGGGGCATCCGAGTCTGCGCTTGCCCTCTTGCCCTCACCCTGCCTTCTCTTGTTTCCTGGACTGGAACAAGCACTTCCTCACCCGTGTCTTTCCCATAAGCCTTCTCTCTACCGCTCTGTCTCCATAACACCCGTTCCTCTCCCAGACATCAGCTGAAACATTGCTTCTTAAAATGAGCTTTCCCTGACCCCTCTGTATCACCCCACTCTTTTCTTTCATTGCACCTTAATTATGTGTGTGTATTTTTTTTTTTTAAAAAGCTTGAATTAGTTATCTAATGTCTGTCTCTCATGCTTCATCAGACAGGGACCTGTTCACTGTTGTCACCTAGTACCCAGCATTTGCCTCCTTCTTGGCAAACATTCAAGTATTAGTTCAACGAATGCATGAATGAAGTACATTCTTATTTGGAAAGAGACTGACCTATAATCATTCATTCACTCCCTAAGAATTACACATAAAAACACCCACCCTGTGCCAAGGCTGGGGTTCAAAAGCTGCCAAGGGGCTCAGTTCCCACTGGTCGGGTACAACATGAACACAGAGTAGGTGTGACCTCTAGTTTTGTCTCCAGCTCCTGGGAGGGAAACATTAAAAAATATTATTCTTACTAAAAATAATGCCAAATCGTTTGTATTTGATCTGTAGCTATTTGGAGAGAATGCAAATTGGAATGTCTGGAAATGAAAAGTTAAATAAAGAAGAAACGTTTCCTCGTTTACTCTTCTGTGAATGTATGCTAACTTGCATGTTGTGTGTATACGGGAAAGTGACCAATAAAACAGGAGGGAGGGAGGGAGCTAAAACCACATCGATGAGTGCTGTTCCATAGCTACTGCTCGGGCTACGTGACAGTCCAAGTTTCCCAAACTGTTAACAATAGGCACTTAGCGCAAGAGTGCAATTCCGCCTCCAACCCCCTGCAGCCCGGCTCCCTGGACAGCTTTTACGTGATTCTTAATGATGACGATGGCCATTCACACACAGAAACCGGAAACCGCTGGATTTTTTACAAGCCACGCTTACTGATAGTGTAGAAGTGCTTCACTGATGGACAATCTCTCTTCTCTCGGCAGCCCATCTTGGGTATCCTTTTTACTTGCTTTCGCTGGGGTTTCCATTGTGTTGCTTAGCTAGTAAGAAATACCTGTTTCAAAAAGAGATGTGAGAGAAGTAAATAAACTCTTGTCTTGGCCCCTCTACTGGTGTTTACTCAAGATTAGGCACCCAGACTGATTTTCCACCTCACATCCACCACAATTCCGCGACGTCCTTCATCAATTGGATTCTTGAATTCTGTGTGTAGCCCAGGTGCAGGGTTAGCCCACCCCAAACGGTGAGGCTCACTCCCTCATGTTATCTATCTGTGGCCCCGATCAAGCTTCTTTAAGAGCAATGACTGAACTTTTTAAATCATTTTATTTCTCCACAGTGTTTGGCAGAATGCACTACCGATAGCAGCTGCTCAATCCATGTTACTTTTGAAAAAATTAAGACAAAGCAAAAGAACTGCTTTCTACGAGCACCAAGAAATCTGGATCCAAAGGAATCAGGCTTGGCCAGGGCTGTCATAAAGAGCGAATAGAAACACACATTAAAGTATTTTTTAAATGGTTAAGAGGTTTATAAGTAAAAGATAATAATAATAATAATAATAATAATAATAATGCATTCTTATTAACAGTAACTGTTCATCAGCTATTAATTGCTTTTGCATCTAGTAATAAAAAATTATCAAAAATAATATTTTTTTAAAAGTGGAAATTAGGCCCACTGTTCAGGTAGTTTGATAGTAAACAGGAATACTCCAGAGATTGGACACGGGTACTAAAGTACTTCTTTTCAAATAGTCTTTAACAAATTTTCTTTTATCTTTCATTTTTCCACTAATCTCTAAAAAACAACTGCCTACCCTTCAGTCGGTGTATTAGTTGGGTATGGCAGAAAGAACATAACCTTTGTAATTTGTTAGAATAGCTGGGAACTCCGTGAGACTGGGGGTGATGTTATTCTTGTGTGTCCCTGTATTTCACCCCCAGCATGACAGATGCACAACAAATCCTTGTCAAGTGAAGAAATAGATAAGATGGATGAGTGACACAGGCAGACATGTTTTAATACTAGATCCACCACTTACTATCTATGTAACCTTGAATAGGTTGCTTAATCTTTTTGAGCTTCAAATTCCTTACCTATAAAGTGAGAACAGAAATCTTCTTCTGAAAGCTGTGGTAAGGATTAAATAGGCTACTCTTTATAAGGCACCTAGCAGTGTCTGACGTATAGAAAGAACTCAATATTATGCCCCCTTAACTTACAGCCCCCGATCGGGCTTCTTCAAAGGCACAGCAGGATGACTGCCGGCTGCCAAGTATGATGATGCGTGGGAAGGCTCACCTGTGTGGTTTGCTATTGTCAACAGCCATCATTGATTTGGAACACTGAATTGGCAGTCTACACGGATTATTCATACCCACAGTGGAAAAACTCTGACATGAGAACACACCTTTTCCCTGTAGACATGCTGCTCGCACACCCAGGCCTCCAGCGAGGCCCGGCCTTTGTGTCTGAGACTTTTCTAGCCAGGTGTGCGCATCTCTACATTCTAACCGACCCGGGTATATGTGAATCCAAATGTACTGCAATACTTGCCAACTGAGAGTCACAAAGGTGACACAACAGAAATACTGAATCCGTTGAGGCAGGGCAGTAGATTAACTGTGTTCTCAGATAGGAAAGTGTGAGAATAATTCCATGAGCTACAAACCAAAACGTGTCACTGTACCATCACTGTTCACAAAAATTTGCCAGCTAAGGGGAAAAAAATGACTTTCTTTTGTTTCAGATACAGAGTTGAATTTTTCATATTATTTTCTATTTTAGAGTTCGAATTTTTAACTTGACAGCTGCACAAAAAGACAGCATGCTGACAAGGGTTTCATTTCACAGTAGCTTACAATTGAACAGTGATTTTTACTATAAAATATTTCATTTACAAGTTAAAACAAATGTCAACATTAACCTCTAATTTTCTTTCCGAGTCATATGGAAGAGATCAAAGTGTTACGGTTCCCACCTGCAGCACCCATCTGGTGCTGGAGGAAAAAATGACCTCATCTTGCAAAGTTACCTCAGCTACCTGGCTCTAATGTTTTCAACTCTCTGACTAATGTATGCTTAGTTACCTAACTGCAGCCCGTGGCAAAGGATTTTAATAAAATATGAGTGAAAATGTGGATCCATTAAGTCCAAATGATTTATGCATAAACTATATTAAGATTCATTGTTTCGCACCCTTTCCAGAAAATTAGTAAGCCAATTGGATTGCCTGTTCTATAGTTGCACCAGAGGCTCAGTGCACAATATTTGTCACTGTGGGGGCGAGGGGGTCCCTCAGCCTGGCCAGCACCCTCTCGCAGTCCGGACCCCTCTGGGATAGCTGACAGTCGGACCCAAGGGGTCCTTAGCGCTGATGCGGGAGAGGCTCCTGCCACTGCTGCTGCGCTCACCAGCTGTGAGCCCGACTTCTGGCTGAGTTGGGCTCCTCCTGTGGGAGCGCACTGACCACCAGGGGGCAGCTCCTGCATTGAGCATCTACCCCCTGGTGGTCAGTGCGCGTCATAGTGACCAGTCATTCCGATGTTTGGTCGATTTGCATATTCAACTTTTATTATATAGGATTGCAACGAGTTAATGACATCACCTCAACATGCACTTTTGCATTTGATGATGTTCTACAAACAATGAGGATTTTCGTAAATATTTAAAAGGATTTATAGTTCCTGATCACCCAGATGATTTCTATCTCAGTAAAGGGTGAGAATCCTAGAAAAACATTCATGAAGTAATGGAATCATCTTCCAGGAAGGTCTCACTTAGAATATTTCCTGACAAATGGACACCTGACCTGTTTGTTGGTAACTACAAACATTTATTCAGTGCCTGCTCTGATCATGACACTTTACCTTGCCTTTGGTTATAAAATATAGAAGAGGCGAGATTGCTACTTAGACTGACAGGAAGAAAGAAGCATACTCCAGCAGAACTTTTAAAAAGTAATGAACAGCTTTAAAAGACTTTAGCAAAATTGTGCAGGTAATGAATGATATGAAGACCTTCCTCTCAGTGTGACCTTTGGGGCCATCTGGGCTTCCTCTGTTTGGGCATTCCATAACATGCCATGGAGTGAGGGCAGCTGTGGAGGCTGGGTTTGAAAGACTCAGATCTCCAGCCTTTTTAGAGTCTACTCCATAATCACTTTTTGTCAGAAAATGTTCCATAAAATATTCCTCAAATGCTTCTCAGTGAAAAGCAAGAAGCCTGTTTAGTAAAAATGGACATATAGTAGCCATCTTCGTCAATATACTGTAATTCTGTAATGCTTTACTAGACTGCAAAATAACCTCCCCACTGAGTATGTCCTTTCCTGTGCAGTCTCAGGATCCTGGCTCAATATCTAGAAAGCTCCTGAAGACTTTTTCACCACTTTGTGGAGCCAAGAATAGCCAGAAGCCTCCTAATGACTTGTGCCATAATTTTGTGGAGGCTGGGAGGGATGGAAGTTCTGCCCTAATACTTTGCTGGACATTTGGAATGGATCCTGATGTTTGTTAGCTAATCTATATATATATAAAAGGCTAATATGCAAAGTGTCCCCCTTGGGAGTTCAACCAGGAGAACAGGAGTTCCATTGCTCACTGTGACGTGCACTGACCCCCAAGGGGCAGTGTGGAACATGGTGGGAAACCAGTGGCCTGGCAGGCGCTGAGGAGAGTGGAGGAGGAGGCTGGGAGGCGGGAAGGCATGGGGGGGTTGGTATTTAATCTGCCCTGATCACCAGCCAGGCCTAGGGACCCTACCCATGCATGAATTTTGTGCACTGGGCCTCTAGTGTTTTACAAATGTAGATTAAAATGAAAGATATTTTCTTAGTAGCAATGACAAAAGTTCTCAATAAGATTCCATTAGTGCAGCGGTTCTCAACCTGTGGGTCGCGACCCCTTTTGGGGTTGAACGACCCTTTCACAGGGGTCACCTAAGACCATCGGAAAACACATATATAATTACATATTGTTTTTGTGATTAATCACTATGTTTTAATTATGTTCAATTTGTAACAATGAAAATACATCCTACATATCAGATATTTACATTATGATTCATAACAGTAGCAAAATTACAGTTATGAAGTAGCAACAGAAATAATTTTATGGTTGGGGGTCACCACAACATGAGGAACTGTATTAAAGGGTCGCGGCATTAGGAAGGTTTAGAACCACTGCATTAGTGGTTGAAAGCATGATCTAGTTAAAAGATTTCTATATGGGTGTTAGAAGTCTTGAAGTCTAATCCTGGCTTTGACATTAACTAGCTATAACTTGTGTTAAGTCTTACTACTACTACGACTGATGTGGTACTTCCAAAGGTCTTTGTTAAAGAGCAATCTAAAGATGTATCTCATTACAGTGTCAATTCAGCTATATATTTGAAAATATTCATGACATTCATCTTCAACAAAACATAACTCCTTCAATACTGAATAGCAACTAACTACTTCAACAAACCCTTATCTTTGGGAATTCAAGAATAGATATTGGCACATAGGCTGGCATCTCCCACAGGCACAAACTAGATATTCAATAAGTGTCTGATTTGAATGATCGACTTGTAAATAATGTATGTTACTTTCTTTATCAAATGGCCCTATTTATGTGCTCCTGATATTGTATATACCCTAAATTTGGAAAGCAAAATCACTTTTAAACTCAAATTCTCACTTACGCTAGAACATATTTTTAATACAACTTTTAAGTATTTTAGAATTCCCTCCAGCAAAAGACACCTCCTGAATTCATTTAAAGCCTTGTAGTAATGATAACATTATCTAAAAGTTAGCTTAAAAAATTTCAGACCTTATTGGTAGAGATTATCTAAATGTAGCCCAAAGCAGCTTTAAAATGTAAAATGCAGCCAGCTTAAAGATATGGTAAGTAACTATATATTCAAACCAAGGTATTTAAAAATATCTGGCCAAATAACAGTTTCAACTTTCACTCCTATGATTGTGATTTGTGTTGCTTTAGCATGTATGTTCTTTACCAATACAGATCCTTTGGTCTGTGGCACATTTTTGAACTGCAGTTCCCAAATTATGTTGGATTCTTAGCTTAAAGATTGGTCTATCTTTTGATCCCGAGTTGCTAGTAACAAATAGTTTGAAATGCAGTATATTACACTAACTTTTCTAGCAACCAGAACCACCTCGTCACCCAACTCCTGTTCTCCTTCAGTTTTAGAAAACCAAAAAAGAAACATAACCACAAAGAGATTGTTGTGAGGACAGTGGAAATACAAGCAGTACTTTTATAGTACTTTATAGTTTTATAGTTGGATGGAGGAGGAGAACAAGAAGGTTTCTCTCTATCTTCAAACAGCAGTGGTGAATGTAAAAAGGATCTACTAAGGTTGGGTATTGGGGTGGCAGACAGGAAATCCATGAGCAATTAGCACACACACTAATAAATATCCAGTCATTATTTTTCTTTGCCGTCGCAGAAATCGTTTTTCTCCCTTAGATGGAACATCTCCCATCTCCCAACCATTCTCTTGGCCCGGCAGAGAATTATGGGGAAACAAATTTAACAAGTAAATAATAATTTAAAAAGAAAGCAAAATCTATGGATTGGGAGGGTGTGGGTGAAAAGCCATCAACACACACCTACAGTGTGTCTGTGTCTGTTGGGTAGGATGCAAGGATGTGCGTGAGGCCCTCCCTCAGAAGGCATTCATTCACCAGGCGGGGAATTCGGTGAGAAGAACAGTAAGAAAAGCGACACTGGGGCTCGTCCTAGTTCCTCCTCTGCTGGACACGCCTCTAAGCCTCTCTGACCCTCCGTTTCTCTTCCTTCTTTCCAACCTCCACCGGAGTGACTACTGAAGCTCAAATGCTTTGGGAAAACCGTCAAGTGCTAAAGCCCCATAGGAATGGAAGGGTTATTAGTTAACTGAGCGCCTGCTGTGCTAGAGACTGTGAGGTTACACACCTGAAGGACATTCAGATCCTGCCCTCTGTGCGCAGAAGGTCTGGAATGGCCAGTCAGCAACGCACTGCAAGGCAGAGAGAGACGGGTTAATTTTCTGGTCAGATCAAAAGATCGCCCTCGCACGCTGTTTCCTCGGCGAAGAGGCGGGGTGTGCTTCTGAGAACCCCTCCAGGGGCTCCCAAAGGCCCAGGAACAGCTCCCGGTGGAGGACGTCAGGCCCTTTTTAGGGAAAGCAACCTCCAGGGCCGGTGGGGGTGGGGCGGAGATGCTCGCAATGTCTTCATGGTCAGACTGGAAGGAGATGGGGACCCAGCGGAGATGGAGGAGCCTCCCCACCTGCCCTCACGGCTTCCAGGTGCGGAATCGCAGCTGTGGGCGGGGAAGTAGCACTCGGAGGGGGCCAGCGGACCTGGCCCGCCGTTGCAGCCACCACCGCCACCGCGCCCTCCGTTTCCAAGGCGACGGGCGCGTGGACGCCTCTTCACCCAACTACCGAGCGCGGCCGCGAGCCGCGGGCCGGGCGCGCCCCCTGGTGGCCGCACGGGGAAGAGTCCGGGCCGAGGGCCGCCCCGCCCCGCCCCTCTCCCTCCGCCCTCCTCCCCACGGGGTCCTCACCCCGCCGATCCCGCAGAACGCTCCCGCCCCTCCTTGCCTCCCTCTAGCGGCAGCGCGAAGAGCGGTGAGTTGTGTGGAGACGGGACACTCAGCCCCTGGGCTGTACCCATACGCAGGGCACTGTCGTCTGTTTCTTCCTTTGGTTTTCTAGCAGCTCGTATAGGGGGAAGGGGTGCCTGCGCCCGCCTCGCCCCACTGCCCCTCCACCGCAAGCTGTCCTGTCTGCTTTTGTTTTGCGTTAAGAGTTCTTGTGTGTTCGGCTCCAGGTAGAATTGCCAACCCCTGGGCTAAATGTTTGCACGGAGACTTCCAGCTCTCAAAGTCCTTGACTGCCCACTTTCCTCTTGCTTTACTTTTTTCCTCCTAAACCCCAAGAAAGCCAATACGGGTTCCGTCGTTCCCCTTTCCACTTTGTGCAGCTTCCTCTTAATTCGAGAGGGGGAAATTCCACACACTTCAAACCTTGCAAGTCCTCCCTTGCTTCTGAATTCTTTCTCCGCCTGGGAGCACCTACTTCCACCAGCCACACCCCTGAGAGTTCCCCATCCTTTTGTCCTGGGAAGACCGAAGGGAGGGGCTCCCCGGGGCCTCCACTCTCTTCAGAGTCACCTGGTTGGCATTCTTGAATTTGATTTTTAAAAATAGGTTATCAGATGTGTTACGATTGATGCTGTGCTATATTAGTCACAAATTAAGAACTTCTTAAAGGAAGGGAGCTGAAGCAGTTCGTACAATGTTAATTAGCATTACATTAAGGAAGTTTTTCTCATCGGTAAAAAGTCATCCAAAAATTAACCAGTTTGAGATAATTTATGTGTCCCAGCTCATTGGAACCTCCCTTTATTCTACCAGTGGTACGTATTTGTTAAGTGCCAATAATTTGCTGTGATCTGCGTATCCGGGAAAGTTTTTTTTTAGTTATCTTCCGGAGAATAACAACAACAGGTGGGATTATGGGATAAAATTATTCAGTAGATGCAGGAGGAGAAATCTCCATTTTTTAAAGCATGGAGATTTTGTTATTGTTGTGAAATGGAAAAAAACAGTTTTGTGATTCTTCAGCACTTTGAATTCATTCCCAAATATTTCCTATAAATCCTGGGCCTGCTTCTTTTACAAGAGCCTGGGCCTATAGTCAAAAATGTCCTTTTACCCTATCATCTATCTCCTGTGCAGTTTTTCTTATGGTGTTTGCCAGTTGGTGGTCAAACAGTGAAGCCAGAGAAAGACCATTTGCCAAGTTTCCTCATTTGACCTCGATTTTCTGTTAGCCTGACCATGTTGGATAATGTAGAAATGGAGTTAGGAGAGTTTCTGTGGTAGAAAAAGCCACATGTGTTGTCTGGTTCGGGCAAAAACACAAAGAACCTGTTTGGTACGCACGGTTGATAAACATTTTATACTTTAAAATTGTGTATCTGTTTTCATTGAGGAGCACTACCTCTGCAAAGAGACCCCGAGGCAATCAACTACTGGGTTCATAGTAAATCTCACAATAATTTTAGAGACCGGAGCTGGTGATTAACCTATTGACTTCGCAAACGAGTTTCAGATTTCTAGTAAATGAATTTTTTTTACTGACAGCAAAGTTACTTTTGAGAAATAGGAAAGCCCTGCTGTAACTTCTTACCCCAAAACTCTTTTCTTAACAAATTTGAAACAATTAAATCAGTGTTTTGCAAAAGAAAAGTCATGAAGTAAAATATTCTCTTAAGAGGAAAAGTTTATGCTGCCTTGACGCAGGTGTGGTAACAACCTCATTTAGGACATTGTTGGGCCCACCACCCATTGGCATGTTGCAATATTAGAAAGTGGGTTTTTTCCCCACTGTATGTGTCGCGGTATTGTCCTTTCGGCCGGGGCATAGCCCTGCCACCCATCCTTCTCTCCGGCTCTTCAAACCAAGTTTAACGTGAATGACCAGAACTCTGGCAAAAAGAGATTACGTTTCTTCCCCCCACCTATCTCCTCTGCTCAAGCACTTTTTGAAATAGCTTTTATGAGTTCTTTGTCCTCTCTGAGGGAGAAGAGCCCAGGATGATAAGGCAGAGTCCTATCCCAGGAGCCTGAGCCAAGTGACAGGGGTTGTGCCTGAGGATTTCAGTGTGTGATGTCGTGAGAACAATTCAGCTACAGTGAATTGCTACATGCTTTTGGCAGTTTTAAAATATGACCACATGGGATATCCATACAAATCACTAGAACATGCCAAAAAAAAAATCCAGAAATAGACAGATATAGATACATGTAGTTCGTTGCTTCAGACAAAAGTGCCAAGGTGATTACATGAAGAAAGGATAGTATTTTCAACAAATGCTACTGTAACTATGGCATGTCTTCTATCTGCTTGGAAGAACGATGAACCTGGACCTGACCATACATCATACAAAAAATTAACTCAAAGTAAGTCATAGATCCGAACATAAAAGCTATAGAAGTATAAAACCTCTCGAGTTAAGAGGCCAAGTGTAGTCTCTATGGGTCAGCTGCTCCAGCTGAGCTGCCTTCTAGCCCACTCAGTGCCAGATGTGTGAGTGAAGCCGTGCTGGATCCTCCCAACCAGTCCATCCATCAGCTGAATGTTGCTGAGTTCATCTCAGTGCCACAGGGAGCAAGAGATCGCCAGTGACGAACCTACAGAATCTGAGACATGGTTGCTTTAAGCCACTAAGTTTTGACAGTGTCTTAGTTATCTATCCTATATAATAAAGAGGTAATATGCAAATTGACCATCACTCCAACACACAAGATGGCCATCCCCATGTGGACACCAGATGGTTGCCACAAGATGGCCAGCAGGGGAGGGCAGTTAGGGGGAACTTGATCTGCAGGGGAGGGCAGTTAGGGGCGACCAGGCTGACAAGGGAGGGCAGTTAGGGGTGACCGGGCCAGCAGGGGAGGGCAGTTGGGGGCAATCAGGCCAGCAGGGGAGCAGTTAGGCGTCGATGAGGCTGGCAGGGGAGTGACTAGGGGGTGATCAGGCTGGCAGGCAGAAGTGGTTGGGAACCAGCAGTCTCGGATTGTGAGAGGGATCCAAGATTGGAGAGGGTGCAGGCTGGGCTGAGGGACCCCCCCCCCCTGCAGTGCATGAATTTCGTGCACCAGGCCTCTAGTTACTATATAACAAATTATCCAAAATTTAGTGATTCAGGACAACAGTCATCACTTATTATCTCACAGTTTCTATAGATCAAGAATTCGGGAGCAAGTTGATTGGGAAGTTATAACATGGGGTATCTCATGAGGTCAGATATTAGACAGATTCTACTTCTGCTTGAAGGCACTTTCAGGCTAGGGGGAGGGAGGGGCAGATGAGTTAATGGACAATTGCAACATGGTTGGATAACCCCTGGAATAGAGTGTGGAGGAGGGTGGGAAAGGAGAGGTCAAGATGGGGACAGGTTTCAGGATGAACTCCACCGACCACTGCTCCAACCTTTCTTCTGCTTAAGGACAGAGTGCTAAGGGAAAACCTAACCCAGCCTTGAGGATCAGGGAAAAATTCCTAGAGGAAGTGAGGTCTCCTTTGAGACTTGACAATGAACAGGAATTAGACAGTTTGGAGGGCTGGGATAGAGGGTTGGATAAGTACAACGGCCTAAATATAAAAACAAAATATGGTGACTTTCTTATGGACCTGAAAGAAATTTAATAACGGTTAGACAGTAGAGTTTCAGAGAGGATAAGAGTGAGACAGAAGGCTGGAGGAGCAAGCAGGGACAGGTCATGATGGCCCCTCTGAACCATGCTCTTTTATGATGACAAAAGTTCACTCTGGCTAGACTCTAGGTGTGGGGAACATCTGGCTCCTGGGTCGTATAAGGCCCGGGAAATCATTTGGTCTGGCCATGCCGAGGCATTAGGGATGAGTTAATTAAATGTGTGAGCAAATATAGCAGGCTAACTTTTAATGGCCAGATAATTTTGTATGGCCAGAGAATGATGTTATAAATACCGAAATGGCCCTTGGCAGAAAAAAAGGTTCCCCACCCCTGGTAGAGTGCGGAGGAGGGTGGGAGAGGAGAGGTCAAGATGGGGACAGGTCTCAGGATGAACTCCACTGACCACCACTCCAATCTTTCTTCTGCCTAAGGGCCTCCCACTTCGGTCTAGTTTCTGGTCCAAGAAACATGTCCCAGGCTCTGCCTTTTGCAAGATTGCAATAACTGGCAGAAAGAATGACCTCATCTCCCTGGCTCAAGTTATCAGCTTGCCCCATCTCTGGAGCCTTCTATGATTCAGATAAGATACTCCCACACCAGGAAGTAGTTAGTCTATGAAACTCTGTTTCCAACAAACATATTAAAGGAATTAGAACATATGGAGTAACATTACCTCACATCTGGAGAATGAGGTAATATAAATCCTAACTTCCATCTTTTAAGAAATGTATTTGTATAATTGCTTTCCAGTTGCTTTTTATTTATTTATTTTTTTTACTGTGGTAAGAAGATGACATGAGATCTACCCTCTTAACAACGTTTTAAGTGTGCATTGCAATGTAGCTAACTATAGGCACTATTTTAACAGCAGAGCTCTAAGATTCAGGCATCTGGCGTAACTGAAGCTTTCTGTCTGTTGCACAGCCCCTCCCATTCCCATGAGCCCCTGGAACCACCATTCTACTCTCTGCTTCTGAGTTTGACTATGTTAGATGCCTCCTATCAGTGGAATCATGCAGTATTTGTCCTTCTGTGACTGGCTTATTTCATTTAGCAAACTGTCCTCCAGTTCATCCATGTTGTTGCAAAGGGCAGGATTCCCCCCCGCCCCTTTTTTTTTAAGGCTCAATACATTACAAAGTATGAACATACCATGTTTTCCTTATCCACCAACAGACATGTAAGTTGTTTCCATATTTTGGTTATTGTGAATAATGCTGCTATGAACATGGGCGTGCAGATATCTCTGATCTCAATTCTTTTGGACAATGGGATTGCTGGATCATATGGTGGTTCTATTTTTAAATTTTTGAAGAACCTTCCATACTGTTTTCCAAAATTTTATACACAGTTCAATAGCTCTCCTGTCAATCAGAAACAATGACTTAGAACAGACTATGGAAAAATGTGCCATTTAAAATATCACAAAAAGAAGAGAGTTTAACTACAATATTAATATTATATGTTCAAAAACTATTTTTTTTTAAGTTCTCAAAACTTTTGATTTAACAGACTGGGTTGGAAAGGAAATACTACATACCCGAATAGAAAATATATAACACTGAAAAATGTCCATTTCTCACCCCCCCTCCCAAATGTATGTATAAGTTTAATGCAGATATGCAAAAAAAAAAAGTATTTATTTGCAGAAGGGAAAGTAATTGGGATAGTCTCAGGAATATACATCAATATTAGCAAATTCAAGGTAGTGTGCTATATTTTTAAATAAAAAGAAATAATGAGGTTTGGGGTTATTCCCTATACTTCACATGGTGTTGAGGAAATACTAAGGATTTTACCTTTTATACAGCACATGAGCTAAGAAAACGGTCACAAAACACCGCATAACGTGACTCCATTTAAATGATGTGTCCCGAAAAAGCAAATCCACAGAGACAGAAACTGAGAGACTTCAGTTAGGGCTTGACACACTGGGGTCACCAGCAGGGGGACGTAGAGACAGAGCTGCACAAATGCGGGAACAGGGCGCTTCAGAGAGAATAGTCCTCAGGCCCTGAAATAGACTCTCCCAGTGAATGCACTGACTTTGGGACTTGCTCATTGTGGAGTCTGGTGAGACTGGCAGACATGGGGGGATGAGGACCTCACTTTGTTGATGCTTATTTTCTTAAAGAACATGAAATTTGGAGAAAGATGACCAGAGTTTTTCTGAAGCTGCTTATCAGTCTACCTAGTCCTAGAGCTTGGGCAGATTGAACCCATCCATTAATTTTCATCCAAAAATATTTGTTGAGCAGCTGCTATAGATGAGATACCACGTCAGGCTCCACCTTCACTGCCTCCCCCCTGTTTCTGGTCACAATTTTCTCCCCATTTTACTGGAGAAATAACTTCCTAACTAGTTGCCCTGCATCTACTTTTTAGCTCCTCTGATTCTTTCTCCAGATTCTGCCAGAGATTCGTTTCTTTGAGACCTTAAACGGCTTCCCACAGAGCCCTTAGGAAAGACTTCATGACCCAGCTGGTAAGGCAGTCTAAAACTCAGGCCCGTCAAGCCTAGGTCAGATCCCCCCGTTATGCGCTGCAGTCATTGGTGGGGTTCCCCAGAAGCACACCCTGAGGTTGGGATTTGAGAGCAAGCAGCTTATTTGGGAAGTAGTCTTGGGAAGCTCTGGTAGGAAGATGGCGGAGTGAGGAGGGAAGATAAGAAGCCAATTGAGTGTGCGTCAATGACGGGTGACCGGGAGATGGGTAACTGGGGAACTCTGGGCAGCAGTATATGCTACAGACTGAATTGTGTCTCCCCAAAGTTCATGCGTAGAAGCCTTAATCCCCAATGCGACTTTATTTGGAGATAGGGCCTAGAACAGCCGTGGGCAAACTACGGCCCGCGGGCCGGATCCGGCCCGTTTGAAATGAATAAAACTAAAAAAAAAAAAAGACCATACCCTTTTATGTAATGATGTTTACTTTGAATTTATATTAGTTCACACAAACACTCCATCCATGCTTTTGTTCCGGCCCTCCGGTCCAGTTTAAGAACCCATTGTGGCCCTCGAGTCAAAAAGTTTGCCCACCCCTGGCCTAGAAGGAGGTAATTAAAAATTAAGGGGGGCCTGTCCTGGCCAGTGTAGCTCAGTTGGTTGGAGTGTTGTCCAGTGCATGTCAGGTTTGATTCCTAGTCAGGGCACATACCTAGTTGTGGGTTCAGTCAGGGCACATACCTAGCTGTGGGTTCATTCCCGGGCGGGGTGTGTTCAGAGGCAACTGATCGATGTTTCTCTCACATCAGAGTTTTTTTTTCTCTCTCTCTCTCTTTCTCTCTAGAATCAATGAAAAACATACCCTTGGGTAAAGATAAAAAGAAAATTAAGGAGAGTCTATATACAGTGGTTCTCAACCTTCTGGCCCTTTAAATACAGTTCCTCATATTGTGACCCAACCATAAAATTATTTTCGTTGCTACTTCATAACTGTAATGTTGCTACTGTTATGAATCATAATGTAAATATTTGATATGCAGGATGGTCTTAGGCGACCCCTGTGAAAGGGTCGTTCGACCACCAAAGGGGTCACGTCCCACAGGTTGAGAACCGCGGGTCTATAATGCGATCTTAGGGCAGGGCTTTATACAATGGGATTACTGTGTGTGTAAGAAAAGACTCCAGAGAGCTCACATGGGCTCTCCCTCTCTCTTTCTGAGGACACACACAAAGAAGAGGCGATGTGAGCACACAGTGACATGGCAGCTGCCCACAAACCAGGAGGAGAGACTTCACCAGAAACCAACATGCTGGTGCCCAGATCTCAGCTGCCCAGCCTTCAGAACCGAGAAAACACATTTCTGTTGTTTAAGCCGCCCAGTCTGTGGCATTTTGTTATGGCCTCCCAGGCTATGTCAGCATGGATCACCATCAGAGTTGTCCCACCTCGAGGGTGAGGAAGCTGGGTAGTGAGTTCTCCATTCTCATTTGCCATTGGTTGAGGATGACTCCTTAGGGCATTGATTTCCTGGCCACTGTGGCCTGCACTCTGCAGGGGCTGAGCGTGCTCCTGCCCTCTGTGGACCAGGGGAGTCCTCACTCCGCCGGAGAGTCTCTTGCATGAAGAGCATTCGGCTTCCCTGCTGAGTGCTGAGAGGACATGGGCAGGGCAGTCGTGTCCACCAGAATTCGTGTCATCTCCCATTTATAGCTCTCTTTGCCCTTGTAGTGACTCACTCAGCTATCTGTTAGCTCTGTAAGGGTGTAGACAGTACCACCAGAGCCTTGCACTGAGCCTGACAAGTTATAGATGCCCAACAGATATTTAGTGACTGTTTGGATACATGAATAAATGACCACCCTTTTCAGTAAGCACGTTATGCTGTGCACTTGTCAAATTACACATGCAGCATCAAACCTCTAAGTTATTGTGATAGCTGAATCCCCAGGCTCACATAAATCTTTTTTGAAAATGGTTTTTTATTGATTTTTAGAGAGAGAAGAGGAGAGAGAGTGAATGAAAGAGAGAGAAATATTGATATGAAGAGAAATATTGATTGTCACACATGCACACCCCCCAATCAGGGGTTGAACCCACAAGCTGGGCATGTGCCCTGACTGGGAATAGAACCAGTGACCTTTCAGTCCATGGGATGACACTCAATCAACTGAGCCACTCCGGCCAGGGCAATCACTGATATTTCTTCACAAACCAATTAAGGGCCGAGTTGCTAGGCTTTCTATATAAAGCTTAGGATGTACATTTTTATCCCTTTGCAACAAATGCAGTCCTAACACCGTTTTTTCTAGAGCCAGGCCACTCTACACATGGTGCTAGGCTAGGGTCTGGGCAGCCCACCCTGCACAACCACCACCGGGCTCAGGCCCATGACTCTCTTGAGATGGCGCCCAGCTGCCCATCAGCATGAGCACAAACAGGTGGAGCACCCAGGGGTGGAGGTGGCGATAAGGAGCTCAGACTTTATCCTGAGGGCCTGGAAGTGGCGGAAGGCTTCCTAGCCTGCCAAAAGCAAGACTTCAGAAGGATGAATGGAACTGTGATTGTTTTAGGCAGGAATGGGATGGGGAGAGACTGGAGACTGGAGGCTGGGAGACAAGAGAGAAGGAAAGAGGCCTGAGCCAACATGGCAGACAGGAACGTTGGGTCTGTGAGACACGTCCCATGGCGAGTCACTAGATCTACTCCCAGAAAATCATACTTCCAAATAGCCATCAGGTACCTGCCTCCCAGGCAGGAGATGAAAGAAAAAACTCTCCACAGACTGCCATTTGCGGGATCCAGCGCAAGAAAGTAGTAAAGAAAATGCCAGTGTGATGCTGTGCAGTAGGCCTGGAGGGTAATGAGCCCCTACCGGAGCAGGAGAACTAGAGCTCTCAGAGGCAGATTGCCAGGGAAACGTGGAGCAGAAAGATTAACTGATAAACTTTGGCATTTAGAAAAAAATAATAATAGGTGTTTGACAAGTTCAATCAAGCATTTGAATAGATTCATAGGGAACTGTGTAACTAAAAATAACAAGGTAATTATTAACTCCTGGAAAAGTAAAAAAAGTTGTTCAAGAAAGGAATAATAGTCATAGTAACTACCTGCCTCAACAGTGCATAATATTTGCATGCTTTTTCTTTATATAGAGACTAATGATTTAATTAAAAATTGGAAAGAGAGAGGAGGGAGTAAGTGAGGCCATAAGTTGTAAGACAATTACATTCTCATCTACTATAACAAGAAATTAGTTCCTGTGAAAACTGATATTTTGAATTATTGAGAAAGAAAGGTTTATTTAGTAAATAGTGTTGGAATTTTCAAATACAATCTATTAAAAATAACTTTAGACTTCTATCTATACTAATAAAAGGGTAATATGCTAATTAGACCAGACATCCTTCCAGACAAAACATGGTGGCAGGGCCAAGGCAGAGGCAGTTAGGGGGATCAGGCTGGCAGGGGAGAGCAGTTAGGGGGATCAGGCTGGCAGGCAGGTGAGTGGTTAGGAGCCAGCAGTTCTGGATTGCAAGAGGGATGCCCTGCGGGATCGGGCCTAAACTGGCAATCAGACATCCCCCGAGGGGTCCTGTATTAGAGAGGGTGCAGGCCAGGCTGAGGGACGCCCCCCGCCCCCCGCTCCCGTGCACAAATTTCATGCACTGGGCCTCTAGTCTTAACATAAAATCCAGATTTAAGTGAATTAATAAACATTAAAAATGAGGGCTCTTAAAATAACCTCAGAATTGGAAAAGCCTTCCTAAGCAAGACACAAACTGCAAAAGCCATAAAGGCAAATGATGGACAGATTTTAAAAAATCAAATCTATTGGGGTAACATTGGTTAATAAAATTATATAGGTTTCAAGTGTACATTTCTATAATACATCATTTGTATATTGTATTGTGTGTTTGCCATCAAAAGTTGATGGGCAGATTTGACCTTGAAAGAGCAAAAAATGTAGGAGTGATAAGAACTACCACAGATCAGGTTAAACAGGAGCAACATACCTGTAAGAAAATGTGTGCAACATATTTAAGAGAAATCTATTTATCTACATATATCATTTTTAGTAATTCTACCTGGTTCTTTTTCAAATCTATCTGATGAATTTTTAAATATCTTGTCCCTTAATCATACTTTTGATATTCTTATTTCTTTAAACATAGCAAACTTATTTTATATTTTGAAGCTGATAATTCTAATATCTGCAGTCTTTTTGGTTCTAATTCTGTATTTTGCTGTTTTGGCTAATGCTTTCTCATGTTAGCTTGTTTCCTGGTTTTCTGATTGTGAGTTCATGGTTATTGAAACCTCGTATGTGAGAACTTTTTGAAACTCGGTTTAACGGTTTCTCTCCAGGAAGTTTGCATTTACTAAATGCCTGAGACCATTAACCAACTTAGAACCACTTTGAATCATATTTAGGTGTGAAGTTTTCTTGTGCTACGTAAGCATGTGGATATTGGTTCCAAACCTGCTTGAGGACGGAGTTTGTAGTTTGCAATTCTTGAGGAACACTCCACCGCCTCCTGCCGCTCCCCCCCCAACCCCCCCGCCATGTTCCCTCCTATGTCAGTGACTTTCCCATAATCAGTCTTGCAAATCTGATCATGTCACTCCTACTTAAAACTATAGACCCACTTATTTGTCAGGTCTCAGCTTAACCATTACTTCCTCATGGATGCCTCCTCTAGCTGCCTGCCCTGAAACTAGATCAGGCCCCAAATGCATGCTGTTCCAATACCTTGTACTTCTCCTGAAAGCATTCATAACAATTGAAATCAATTATTTGTGTGATTGCACACTTAGTGATGGCTGCAAACTTAATGATGTTGGAACCATGTCAGCCGCCTTCACTGCTGTAGCTCTAACATCTAACCTGGACCTGGTATATATTTGTTGAATAAATAAAACATGAATAAATTAGCAGTTTAGAAAATATTACCATATGGAATAATCTAGTTACCAGCTCTGTCATGTTCTAGCTATGTAAATGTCTTCACGTCATTTGATATCTCGAAGTCTTAGTTGCTCACTTGTGAAATAGGAGTAACAATACGTACCTCATAGGATTGTTGTGAACATTACAAATGATATAAAGAACTGCAAATTAGACCGTGGCTATGATAGATACTCAATAAGTGGTAACTTTTATTATTATTTGCCAGACATGCCTCATAAGTTCTTGAAGAACTGGGCCAACCAATTACTTTGAGCATACTCATCTAGCCATTTTGGATAGGGAGTAATGTAAAGAGCTTTTAGCCAATAATGAATCATAGCATAAATATGATAATTAATGGATCACTCCTGAAATTTGATATTGAAATAATATAGACTGAAACCTCAATAGTATTGCTTTTAAAAATAAGTCAGCACTATGGTTTCATGGGTGCATACATATGTCAAAATTTATTAAGTTGTGTACTTTAAATGTGTGCAACTTATTATATATTAATTATCCTTCAATAAAACTGTTTTTTATATAAGGCAAAAATTAATACACAAACAATGAGTGGGATGAAACACATGAAATAGCTATATTATTTAGGATAAAGTTTGATCGATTTAATTATTTTTTTTTACCCCAAAGGATCTGTGTCTATTATTTAGCTTCAATGTGAGAAGAATTTAATTGTTTCTCACGTATTTTTTTCTTTTTTTTTCATTGCAGTTTGCACTGCAGCTTGACAAATGCTGATGCCACCACTGCTGAAACTCCACTCCTCAAATGTAAATATTTGCTGAAGGTTAATCTTGCTTAACCAGGACAAAAGGAAATTTATCTCCATCTCAGAACTGACAGGTGCTTTTCATAGTGATGCCCTGAAAAATACACATAATGCCAGGCTTTTAAAAAGCTGGCATCCTTCACAGATCTGACTGAGGGGCTTGGGCCTCCTTCTGAAGAGGGACTGCTACGTATACAATTTATGAGTCATGAGAATCTGCAGATGATTCAACAGCCTGTATTTCTGCTCAACCCAGGCATGTGCCCTTGGCCGGAATCGAACCTGGGACCCTTCAGTCTGCAGGCTGACGCTCTATCCCCTGAGCCAAGCCGGCTAGGGCAATGCCAGGCTTTTAAAAAGCTGGCATCCTTCACAGATCTGACTGAGGGGCTTGGGCCTCCTTCTGAAGAGTGACTGCTAAGTATACAATTTATGAGTCATGAGAATCTGCAGATGATTCAACAGCCTGTATTTCTGCTACTGTTAACACAGCAACTATCAATTGTACTATTTGTTTATCAACACCCATCGAGTACACCCTGACTTGGTTAGCCAGCCCGAAGACCTGTGAATGCAACCCCAGGGCATGGAACTGACAGGTGAACAGAGCTGGAAGGTGAAGCTCCTGTGAACTTGGGAAGAACTTTGAGACAGTGTCTTAGTCTGTGTTCCCCCAAAAGCAGACCCTGAGACGAGAACTTGGGATGCAGATAGTTTACTTAGGAAGTGATCCCAGGAAAAACAAATGAGGAAGGAGAGGAAGTGGTCAGAAAGGGAGAAATGCCAATACAGGGGGCGTTAATGAGTGAGTTACTGCTCTGGGAAAGCGGGGCACAGTCTCACGAGGGCCCCTCTGGAGAGTCATTTGAGGAAGTTTCAAACATCCCACTGAGGGATAGGGATGCTGGCATATCTATCCACAGAGTCATGTCCTCGTTGATTAAAGGATGCCCTGGAAAGTGGGGGCATTAATTACACACACACACACACACACACACACACACACACACACAACACTTGTGGGCTGAGCAAGCTCTTGTTAGTTAAAAAAAAAGTCCTCAGACAGAAACACCAAAGAATCATGAGCTGGCTGCGTGTGTGGAGACTGCCCACTGCAGGTGCAGATAAACTCGGTTGGATGAGGAGACATGGGCTGGGGCATCACTGTCACCTCCTACACGAGGGTTTAGGGCAGTGATGGCGAACCTATGACACGCGTGTCAGAGGTGACACGCGAACTCATTTTTTTGGTTGATTTTTCTTTGTTAAATGGCATTTAAATATATAAAATAAATATCAAAAATATAGGTCTTTGTTTTACTATGGTTGCAAATATCAAAAAATTCCTATATGTGACGCGGCACCAGAGTTAAGTTAGGGTTTTTCAAAATGCTGACACGCCGAGCTCAAAAGGTTCGCCATCACTGGTTTAGGGTCTTTGGTATGATAGGATATCAGTGCTAGGTGCCTAGGCAATGTGTTTAGAAGTTCTGAAGGAGGAATTTCTTTTAGCCATTTTCCCAGAATGAAATAAAATTGATAAAATGCACAATTAGTTGGTCAGTTCCGTTGACTTATCAGTTGTTTTGTGTCCTGTGGACAAGTGGTTCAGCAGCCTCAGCCTCACATGGAAGCTTCTCAGACCCACTCCAGCCCTATTGACTCTGAGCCTTGGGAGGCAGGACCTAGAGGTCCGTGACAAGCCCTCCAGGTGACCCTGCTACACACTAACGTTTGAGAATGTGGATATAGACACAACACGGTACTGAGAGGCTTAACTGGGCATGGAGAGACCTGTCGGGTTTCTGCTCTTACTTGGATGTGAACTTGGACAAATTATAGGATCTTTATGGGTCTTTTCCAATCTGTAAAATAAGAAGTTCGAACTAGTTTATTAGAGTTTCAAGCTTTTTTTTTGAAACAGTGGACTACTTTCTTCAAAAATTTTTTTACTTGAAACACCAGTAGATGAGACATAGAAACAGAGCTCCTTGGCTGGGATAGGAGCCCAGTACCTGTCGTCTCACCTTCCCCGTGATGGCTTCCTAAGCACCATGATGGAGCCTTAGGGTTCTAAGAAGCGTAGTTTGACAACCACTGCACTGAAAAACCTTCCAGGTGCCTCTGCAATATGATCTAAGACATCAGGCCGGCCTAACCATAGTTTACCTGATGACGATAACTCTGACACAGACGTGAGATCACAAACCTTGGATTCAAGGCCTGGCTGAGTCCCAGCTAGCAGCATGACCGTGAGCAAGTCATGTAGCCATGGCCTCAGCATCTCATTTACAAAATGAAGTTAACTCGAATTCTTGTTATACCTGCCTCACAGGGCTGTGGAGGGGATGAAATGAAATCATACATGTGAACAAACTTTATAAATTGCCAAGGCCTGTGTAATTGGAAAGGATTATTGTGGGAGGAATTATCCTTTCAGGAAGGTTTGCTTTGTAACTGGTGCCAAAGATAAGCAGAAACAGACTGAGAATGCAGATAATTAAATAGTCTATATTTATCTCCTTTATCTTCGAGGGATGCAAATATGATTTTCCTTTTTAATTAAAAACCTGTTTTCCAGGAAGGGTCACTTTAAATAAAAGGATGCTTAAGCAGAGACTCGAGTTAACCTGTTGAGTCATTCTACAAAGCTTGTACAAGTAATGTTTGGGGTGACACTTTCTAAAGAGATCATTAGTTCTTCCTAACAACTTGCTGCCCACATACTAATGGGGAGAAACAATGTTGGAATATGTTGGTTTAGTATTTGTAGCTGCACATGCTCAGGAAAATTTTAGTGAAACATTAATTCATATTTTCTTAGCTTTTTTTCCTCTGTCAGATGGGTGTTCTTGGAGACATTCATTCATCCACTACAGAGAAGCCTGAAAAACACCAAACACTATTTTTATGGCCATATTTTGGCATTAGGGAAGTCATGAATAATTCCTTGTGGAACTTTGGGAAGATTATCTACTAGGAAGGTCAAATATGGTTCCTGGTGTTAGAAGACAGTCAGATTTAAGACTCTCATGGTGGCAGAGGTCAGGATGATATCTGGAAATTGTCCTCATAGGAAACAGATATCTCCCAATAACTGTCTGTGGCCCCTTTGAAGGCAGCTGTCACCTGAACCTACCAACATTTTCTAAACACATTTTGCTCACTTCCCATTTCCTAAACACATGCTGCCCATTACCTGGATCTTCAACCTAACACTGTTGTGTACCAATCAGAACTCTCTGGGAAGGAATTGACACAGATTGGACAAGGTTATACACACACACAACACTTGTGGGCTGAGCAAGCTCTTGTTAGTTAAAAAAAATGTCCTCAGACAGAAACACCAAAGAATCATGAGCTGGCTGCGTGTGTGGAGACTGCCCACTGCAGGTGCAGATAAACTTGGTTGGATGAGGAGACATGGGCTGGGGCATCACTGTCACCTCCTACACGGACCACCCCATATCTGGGTGGAAAGGCTGTCCCCATTCCTAAACTCAGAGCCGGTAGGCAATCCTGGAGCGAGGCTCCTGTAAAGTGCTCATTCACTCATTCAGAAAAGAGAGACACAGCACTTACCATTGACCAGACACTGCTGGGATGGTGAATAGAACAGACAGGCCTCTGCTGAGATCCACAGGTTACGCAGGAGTCAGACAGGCAGGAGTGGGGTGGGGAGGTATGGAAGGGAGCAGGGAGCATTTCAGGTAGAAAGAATAACACATAGAAAGGCCCAGCAGAGAGGGAGGGCATGGCATGTTCTGAGGCATGGCACAAAAAAAGTCCACATGACCAAAGTACGGGGAGTCACGTGGGTAGTGAGGTGAGCCCATGCCAGGTCATGGGAGACCTTTCTGTATGGGCTCCTGTCCCTCATTTGTATAATGATAGGACTGGCGCCCAGCAGTGCCTCTCAAACTGGCCATGGAACCAGGGGGTTCCTCCAAGGGGACTCAGGGGGTGTTGGGGAGTAGGGGTGGAAGAGAATGCCTCAGGGCTCCAACTTCTGCTTCAGTAAGAATAGCTTTCTAATATCCATGGCAAATGTTGGGGATCTGAGTAAGATAGGGTTGGAAGACAAGGCTCCGTGGATAAAAAAAAAAGATTGAAGGCACCAGGTCCCCTCCTTCTCTGACATCCTCAGATAGTAGGATTCTGCGCTGCTCCCCTAAGACAGTGCTGTCGAGTTACTGGGGGATCAGCTCATTGTCTCCCGGAGAGCAGCCCATTGGTCTCTGAACACACACAGTGTTATGGTGGGAGCAAAGGATCCTGGGACATCCTGTCCCTTTGTTCAAAGAACTTTCAAACATAGTCCCTGAAATGTTCATTTCTCTACCTTTGACAGTTGTCTCTTGGTGTCAGCAGGACAGAGGAACCTTCCAGCAAGCCTCACACCTGCCTTCAGAAGGAGCAAGCACATCGTGATGCTGAACTCCCCTCTGACCACAGACACAGCTCTAAAGACACACCCACCTACCTGCTGAAGCGGGTGAGACCAGGGCAAGGAGCAACTTCTCCTAAAATAAGCACTCGCTCTCTGTCTTACCCATAAGCAGCTCGTAAGTACTGGGAGAATCGTCTGCTTTCTATTTCTCCCAGCCTCCTAGTTCCCTAGACTCTGGCCCTCTAGACCAGCATAACCTGTTTTAGCTTCTCTCTCACCTGGGTTCCCTGGGCTTGACTTCTGGCCTCCTGGACCTCTGGGCATTGCCTTGGAGTGCAGGGTGGGGCTCTGAAGCTCAACCTTTGCTCACACACCCTCGCCATCTGCAGACTGCCCCTGTCTGGCCCGATGAGGTTCTGCATCCTGGCCATCTGCCCAAGCCTTGGCACAGAGTGGTCACAGGTTAAGGAATCAGTTTGGACCCTGCCTGCCAGCTCCTGCCTTCCTCAGCCCCTCCCAGCCAGAGCCATGAGATGCCATCCTTCAGTCAACCTTGAGTGAGCAGTGCGTCTCCCAGTTGAATGGGCAAACAACCCCCCTGGGGATCAGGCCAACATGGATATTCTGATTCATTAGGTCTGAGGTGGAATCAGATATCTGTGTTTCCAAGTGATGTGAATAGCTCATGAACTTCACTTTGAGGAGTAAGAATGAGAATGTATAGACTAGCAACCTCATCCTCACCTAGGGATAGGTCTGGAATAGGTTGGTTGTGTTGTTTCTTTTTTTATTTGTTAAACAATTTTCTATGTGGCCATTGCTGTGTTTCTAAGGTCCATTCTTTGCTTTGAAGGAACTTACAGTCTAGTAGAATAAAAGTGTTTATTTTGAGCTTATGTGCTTTATATACACTGAGAGGCCAGATTATTATGACCACCCCATCAGTACTTCGTTGGGCCACCTTTTGCCTTCAATACTGCAGCGATTCTTCTTGGCATTGATTCCACAAGATGTTGAAAGGTTATGTGAGGAATCTGACACCATGCCTGATGAATAGCACTGTCCAGTTCTGTGAGATTTGATGGTTGTGGAACCAGCTGCCTGATGGCTCTTTTAACTTCATCCCACAAATGCTCAATTGCATTGAGATCTGGTGATTGTGGGGCCACCTAAGCAAGGTAAAGTCTCCCTCATGTTCTTGAAACCACTCCTGCACAATACAAGCACCGTGGCATGGCACATTGTCTTGTTGGAAGAAGCCATCTCCATTGGGATACGCCATCAACATGATAGGATGAACTTGATCAGCAACGATACTTAGGTATGTTGTGCTATTCAGACGTTTATCATGATCTGGCCCTCTAGCAACTTCAGCACAAAATTATAGCTAATTTGCCTACAAACGTCAGGTGATCATAACAATCTGGCCACTCAGTGTATGTGCCTAATTCTCACAACATCTGTATGAGATTATTTCTATCCTCACTTTCTACATGAGGAAACAGAGCCTTAGAGAAGTTATGACACTTGTCAAAGGTTACACGGATGGGAAATCATAGCCTGGATTCTAGTTCTCATCTCTGGTTCTAAGTCTTCCTGCTTTCTAGGATATCCCAGGCACCTTTCGCTTCATCTTCCTGTGTTGCCCAGTTTCCTTGCCTAACATTTTAGTGTCAGACTTTGAGCCCTGCTCCCAATCCCAGATGATATGCTGGAAATCATGCACCCAGCTCGCACCCCCCCCCCCAACTCTACCCTCCCACACCCATTCCCCAGACCCACCCCCCAGACTAGCTATGGAGAGTCTAATTATCTGGGAACACAAAGCACTGCTCCATATTGCAAAATAGCTCCTAGGAACCAGCCAGAGGAATATTCCCTTTCCTCGACAATTCACTCCCATGGTCCTTTGGCATTTCACACTCAGCATCAAGCACTTTAAAAAGCAAATAAGCTATGTAATAGGCATCATGAACAAAGAAGAAAGTAGCTCTAACTTATACAAACTGCATTCTCTGACCTCTTAACCTGGGACAGTGTACCTAATGGTCCAGGCATCCCTTCCCTGGGGATGGATGTAGTAGCGAGTGGAGCTCATGATGTGACTTGTCCCAAAGCCAGCCTCTGCCAAGGCGCTGGGAGAGCAGAAGGAGTGGGATGGAGCCTGGGGGAGTCGTCTGCACATAGCCCACAGGAGCCCTGGGCTATGGTCCTCCCCACCTTGCCCCTCTTAGCAGAGCATGCTTCTCTAGTAAGCAAGGAGCTGGCTTCCTATTGGCTCATTTATGCCCAGTTAATTACCCAGCAAAGGGTAGGGGAATATTTGCTACTGCCTCAACTACTTTACATTTTTAAAAAAGAAAAAAATAAATTAGTTCATTACACTGGAAGAATTAAGCAGGAGTTAGGAATTGAAATGTGTCATTGCCAATTCACAGACACTTGTAATGTTTTTGCTGTTTGTTACTCAGTGCAATCCATTCTACCCTAAGATGCTCAGTAAGACTTTTAGTGAGAAATCTTTAGCAGGATTCTGTGAATTATTCCCCATATTCAGATTGACACTCTTGGTGATCATAAAGCAGACTTGAGGCAATCTTCTCTAACCCTAGTCACTTTGAGTGATACCTGTTACTTGTTTAAGGGTCCTTCCCTCCCCTCGCATACCCAACAGATGGTGTAATACTGCACCATCCAAGCCCAAGTTTGTCTTGGACCTTCTGAGCCTCTGACTGCTTGTGGCTGGATCCTCTGATCACATTTCCCCCGTGCGCTTCCCCCACACACTCTAGATTGCATTAACCACACCATGGGCAACAGCTCTATAAGTCACTCAAACTCCTTTTGCAGCCCCCAGTCAGACAAAATGTAAACATGTTTATGGTCAGCAGTTTGCTGGCTTGTGGTTTCCTTTAATTCAAAGTTACAGCCCCCTCAGGGTTTGCCAGGGTTTCTCGGCAAGGGCCAGAATAGTTATTTGTTTACTCTGAACGTGAAGGTGGCTGATGGAGCTTCAGCCGGACTAACCACAGCATCCTGTAGTCAATGCACAGATGATGTGGGGGCACATGTGGACTTTCCGTGCATCTTGAAAACGTTTGAGTGCTATTTGATCTAGTGCTCTAAGGAGCAATCCAAAGTAAAATATCAAAGCTTTGCATGAATATTTTCCTTTTGGGACTCCACTCAAGTCTAGAAAATTTTGTGGTCCAACTCCGTCATTTTTTACCTGCAATGTTGACCGTATAATTTTGGCAATTGTCAGGCATTCTTTGTTGTAAATTCTTTTGAAACCAGTGGCAAATGCTTAGGGTTATGGATAATGTTGGCCACAAATTAGTTTTGAAATTTAAAAAAGAAAGGAAAAAGAAATAATTTCATTTCAGATATTCTAACACCTGACTAATTAAAGCATATTTTTACTTTTCTCAAGTCTGCATGCTATTTTTTGTCTTAGAAAAAAATTAAATGATCTTAATGTAGAAAATATCTGATAGCTGCTAGTCTACTCAATTTTCTAGTTTTATTGTTGGTGAATATCAGCAGGCAACATTTGTTTGGTACTCTAAGGTTATTGTCACAACTCAGAAGATACTTTAGAACTCAACACATCTTCAGACATTCATCAATGATTCATGCCTTCAACTAATATATAGCTAGTGCTTACTATGTACCAGAAATTATTCTGGGTTTTAGGCCTTAAAATTAGGGAAAAGATAGTGTTTCTGCCTGCATGGAGTTTATATTCTAGTGGAGGCTCAAATATTTGTTAGTTAATTAAGTGAATGAATGAGTGAGGGTGGAGTGAGGAAGGAGGCTGGGATTGTGCTGGATTGTGGTCAGAGTAACCAACAATCCTGATAGTGCCTGAGGGCCTAGACGGAGCTGGGTGTCTGAACCAGTTTAGTGACCTTACCCAATCTCCCTATACTCACAGGCCCTATAAGAAGTTCTGTCTCCACATTCAAGTCCTTGGGAAGTCATTGCTGCTTTCACCTCCATCCTCCCTTCTGCTCCTACTTTCTCTCAATGTAAGCTCCAATTACAGCCTTCCTCCCGCTGCTGTCTCCTTTCTGCCAGGCTCCTTTGGATGAATACTTCTTTGGCCTGGTTGTTGGTTCCCCTCCTTGCCTTCATCCATAGGTTCTTTCCTTGGGATTCCTTCTGACATTCCACAGCTATTGAAAAGCTCTCCTTAATCTGAGCCCAGATCGAGCTTCTAAGTTAGAGCCTTAGCACCCTGACCTAACAGGGAAAATAGATGTCAGGATTGGGGGTTAGCAGCAGCAGTCTCCAGGCAGGCAAGGACCCAAGCAGGAAGGAGAAGCTATGATTGAGAGGCACAGATCTGCATGGGATAGGGGAGAGGGAGTGTGAGGAAGCAAAGGGAACTGAGTGGCTAATAACTTGAAATCAGGTTATAAAGGCCTAGAAAGTGGAGCAAATGGTGCAATTTTTAAAAAGGAGCAACTGAAGATTTCTGAGCAGAAGAATAAAAGGTTAGGTCCAACTTCAAGGGTTTATTTGGGAGGACCATGATAGAGAAGAGGAGATTGGCAGGAGAAGGTCAAGGGATTGAGGATTCAGGGTTGGCTGTCTGTCAGGCAGAGTAACTAAAGTGCAAAGCACAAAGTTAAGTTCCAATCTTGTAAAAGGCAAGTATGACGGGCTAGAGGCAAGGCTGAAATTTGGTGGGTACATGAGTGCACACCAAACCCAGGCTGTGTTAGGATCAATTCCAGACTCCATAACTGGGAGTCCGAAACCATTGATCTGACAGTCTGGTGAGGGCTGAGACTCACAGAGAGTACGGGTTAAAAACACAGACTTTGAGAGGAGACAGAAGGGGATGTGAATTCCAATTCTACTACTTCCTAGCTCTGTGACCTTGGGTAAATTGCTTCACCCCCCTGACCCTTTGTCTCCTTACCTATAAAATGGGGATGATGACACCTACCTTACATGGATGTGGTGAGGATTGAGTGGATAAATTTGGGATTACTATGAGACCTCTTCAATAATAAAGGCTGATAAGTCTTTGAGCATCTAGTGCTCCCCATGAGGCTGAAGTGAGGAAGGGATGCTGGTCAGCAGCCCAGGACTGACAGGGCTGACTCCGGTTTCAACAGTAGTCCAGCGAAGCCATAGTCAGTTTGGCTCAGTGAATAGAGCATCAGCCTGTGGACTGAAGGGTCCCAGGTTCATTTCCTGTCAAGGGCAATTGCCCTGGTTGCGGGCAATTGCGGGCTCGATCCCCAGTAGGGGGGCATGCTGAAGGTAGCTGATCAATGATTCTTTCTCATCATTGATGTTTCTATCTCGTCCTCCCTCTCCTTACCTCTCTGAAATCAATAAAAATAGTTTTTTTTAAAAATAAATGAAAAACAAACAGAAGTTCAGGGGTATGTTGATCTATAAGCATTCCAGGAACAAAAGGGCTTTAAGGATAAGGTGAGATTTGAGCCAGGTTGAAGAAAGAGTAGGATTTTAAAGGGAGGAGGACACTGTAGTCCAGTGCAGTCAGCCATTCAGGTCTGGCTGCTGGAGAGCAATAACATATGGTGAGCGCGTTCTCCCCCTGGGTCTGCAGGAGAGGCTGGGGGAAGGCTCCTTCATCTGTACCACAGGCTCACATGTATGCAGTACTCTCGTATTTGTCCTGGCTCGGCCATGAGCTCATAACCTCCTTGAGCACCAGCGCAGTGTGTCTCCTTCCTTTAACAATGATGACCAAACACTGAAAACAGACATATACACCTGGCCCCTGTAGCTGAGTTCATTGCACACACTGAAGTTGGACCTGACCTTTTATTCTTCTGCTCAGAAATCTTCAGTTGCTCCTTTTTAAAAACTGCACCATTTGCTCCACTTTCTAGGCCTTTATAACCTGATTTCAAGTTATTAGCCACTCAGTTCCCTTTGCTTCCTCACACTCCCTCTCCCCTATCCCATGCAAACCTGTGCCTCTCAATCATAGCTTTTCCTTCCTGCTTGGGTACTTCATCTCCAGTTGACCCTGTGCTTCCTCTCTTCAAAATGCTCTTTCCTCAACCTGGCTCAAGTCTCACCTTGTCCTTGAAGCCCCTGTTGAATCCTGGGATGCTTATAGATCTACATATCCCTAAACTCCTATAATACTTAACAGTTTAGAATTTATCATACTTCACAAACTCTAAGATGCCATCAACTGAAATGCACAGGTCTGTTTTAAATTGATTTCTGAGAGGAAAGGAGAGGGAGAGAAAGAGAAACTTCAATGAGAGAAATCTCTGATTGCTGCCTCTTGCATGCCCCTGACTGGGGATCAAGCCCGCAACTTGGGCATGTGCCCTGACTGGGAATTGAACCGTGACCTCCTGGTTCATAGGTTGATGCTCAACCACTGAGCCACACGGGCCGAGCTGCATCATTATTTTATGCATCATTAGAAGAACCCTTCTAATTGAACTGGCAACCATAGAATGTAAGACACATCCTTAAACTGTAAAAGACTACACTTTAGAATCAATGAAATACAGTAACTATTTAGTGGTGCATATTATTCATAATTACAATGGACCTAATCACTATTTCCTAATTGTTGTTTATTTTCTGACTCCCCTACTAGAATGTATATTTCATGAGGATAGATTTCATGCCTTGTGCAGTCACTAACGATCCAGCACACTGTCTGCTACTCAACGAATGATTGAATAAGTAGACTTCTAAATTGAATGGAAAGTTCCTTAAAGGCAGTGATTATGTATTGCACTTACATATACTTATTTTTTGAATTGATATCTACACACAGTAAAATTCACTAATCTTACTAAGGGCAGAGCCTAAAGCCGTTTTATACATGAATACACCTGCATTATAATCACTCAAATTCAGATATAGAACATTACCCTACAGTACTTTTTTCAGTGTTGAGGAAATAGCTATTTATCTATACTTACTGATGGAGTACATGGTCCTCAGCTCCCCTGCAGACCTCAGTTTTAACTCATGACTGTTTTCCCTAGTTCAGTGGCTCTCAGACTCGCGTATGCATCAGAATCGCCTGGAAGGCTGGTACAAACACAGATTGCTGGGCACCACCTGCAGAGTTTCTGGTTTAGAAGGTTTGTGGTAGAGCCTGAGCATTTGATTTTCTAACAAGACAATGCCGGTGCTGCTCTGTGGGGTGGGGGTGGGGTCTTCCCCAGGGTAAATGTCTCCCAAGTCAGGAGCTCATTCTGGTTAGGAGTTCTTCCGCTTTTCTGTGCCATGGCAGCCTGAGCAGTGTGGTGAAGCCCATGTACTCCTCAGAATAATATTTCTAAATGGAATAAAACAAGACACCTAGCACTACAAAGAAAACCCACCACACCAAAATGGGTTGTTCAAATTGTTTTAAAATTATTTTCTCAATTGTAATAGTTACAATATTTGCAACAAGCCAACTGTAATGTGATAGGAAAAATTCAGGGTTTCTATTGGTGATGAGCTTACACACCTCCTGATTATACTACTGTGGTTTGGTGCTTACATACTAGTATATAATGGAAGGAAATGATAAATTTCAGACCGAGATTAGTGAAAATAAAGAACCTAGGTTAGGCATCTTTGCCCTGGTTCAGTCTGAAATGGGATGTTCTACCCTTTATATTTGGTAAAGTTCTGAAGATTTCAATTCCATGTGGTTCAATGTTATTAATTATCCCCTATGTGGAAATACTGTGATAAATGCTCAACATTCAGAGAGGAATAAGAAACTGCCTCTTATTCAAGACCCCGTCTCTGGCCTAGCCACTTTGGCTCAGTGGATAGAGCATCAGCCTGTGGACTGAAGGGTCTGGGTTTGATTCAGGTCAAGGGCATGTACCTTGGTTGCAGGCCCCTCCCCAGCCAGGGCCCTGGTCAGGGAGTGTGCAGGAGGCAACCAATTGATGTTTTTCTCTCACATCAGTGTTTCTCACTGTCTTTCCCTCTCTCTTCCACTCGCTCTAAAAATTAATGGAAAAATATCCTCGGGTGAGGATTAAAAAAAAAAAAGACCGTCTCATTCTGGTGAGGAAAGATCAGAATATAAACTGATGATGAAAGTGGAGTGTGACATAGCAGACATAGAAGTATGCACAGGCAGAGAGTGCAGAGTGGAGTGGTGTATGCTGAAGCGTGAGAGGAGGCAATAAGGTCTAGGCCAGAACTCGGTTGAATGGAAGCTGTGGTGGTAGACTAGGACATTGGTGGTCCCCGATGAAACATGCCTCCAGATATTTGGGCTCCCCCAAGTTGACACTGAATTTGACCACAAAGTTTCCTGTGGCCCGAGAACATTAGCAAACATGACACAAATACTTGCACATTGGGGTTTGCCTCTTGTAGCGCTTGCGCTTCGGCGGCCATGGAAGGAGCTGGGGCTTAGATTGCTCAAGGAGGAGAAGCTGTGGAGAGCAGCCCGGAGGATGCGGAGGATGCGCGGCCCTCTCGGATGTCCCAGCCTCAGCTGAGCGCTCAGCTGAATGGAGCAGCATAAGTAACCCCAGGTGGAGAGTGAGCAGAATAATAACAGCCCAACCCACAGAATCCTGAGACATGAGAAGTCGTCGTTGTTATAACCACTATGTTTTGGAGTGGTTTCCTACACACCAACAGAGAATGAAATAGTTGCAGAGGATAAAACGCTGTAAAATACGTGGATGCAGAGATTTTTCTGCAAACGAATAAGCACCATTTCCAGACACATTCTAGTATTTTGTACATTTAAATCCTGTAAGATCCATGGCTAACGAATTGCCTTGAAAATTATGACTCTGGTAAACGTAAATGCTGATATTCAGAAAATGATTACTTTAAAATCACAAAATTTTAAAACTTGAGATTTTAAGCTGGAAAATATTTTGGAATCTATGCAGCCTAACCTTAATGTAATTACTTTTTAATCTTGACCCAAGGGCATGCTGAGAGAGAGAGAGAGAGATGAGGAAAATGTGCCCCACTTGGGGCTCGAACCCGAAATCCAGGTATGTGCCCTGACCAGGAATAGAGCTGGCAACCTTTTGGTGCACAGGATGCTGCTCAACCAACTGAACCACTCTGGCTGGGCTAATCAATGCCTTTTAACAAGTAAGAAATAGTAATATATAGATTACCATTTCTATTATCTTATTTTATTTTCACAATAGACAAAGTGAATATATTTATCCTTTCCAAATTTATAGGTGAAAAACCTGGGATTTGGATTTGAAGAGATCGACTTATTTCATATAACTCATAAAACCAGGACTAGATTTTATTACCCTGGTCTTGGCCTTTTTCATGATATGCTGCCTGTGATGTTCAGTATAAAAAGCAAGGAAATAAACGAATATATTTTTGAAATAGAATCAGTAACAGACACTAATCTGGTTCATCTTTGAATTCCTCATAGCAATATACCATGTACATAATGGTCACTCAATAAATATTTGTAATGTGAAATGAATACATGACTGAATGAATGAGTAAGTGAATAAACAAGGGATGGAACAAAATTATGTTTCGTTTTTACCAGGCATCACATTCTTGAAGTGTATGGTTCATCAATATCTCCCTGTACTTGGAACAGAAAAGGGGATACAAACACGAGTCAGTAGTAATGACGACGCTTTATAATTATTGTATTTTGACCTCTAAAGTGGAGTAATGAACACAATGGTAAGTCACATATGTAAGTGTTTCACCTGTCCTGGATGTAATGACTCAAAAGGCCCTCTCTGGACATGGCACAATGGTAGGAAGGAGGTGAAGGGAGACCTTCCAACTGACTCATCAGGAAACAAAGGTCATTTTCTTCCTCTCCAGGGGGGAAACTGAGGTAGAGAAAGTGACTTTAACAGCCTTGAGCAGCCTTGTCCCGTAGAAATATGAGAGCCACATATTTAATTCAAAATTTTCTAGTAGCCACACACACACACACACACATACACAAATAAAAAGAAACAGATGAAATTGATTTTGATATTATATTTGATTTAATTCAGTATGTCCAAAATATTATCTTTTCAACATGTGATCAATACAGAATTATTGATAAGCTATTTTACTTTTTTTGTGTGTGGGTGTTTTATACTTACAATGTATCTCAATCCAGACTAGTCACATTTCTAGGGCTCAGTAGCCATTTGTGGGTCAGCACAGGCCTAGTCACACAGGGCACAGTGGTTCTGTTAAAGAGAAGGTGACAGTAATTTCAGCAGACAGGCAGTAGTGTCCTAAGGAATACTTGAGGAACTTACCCTGCTTTAGTCAAGTGCATAACCCAGACCACTGAAGCTTAAAGGGAGATTCTACTACCTCCTGGGTGGCTAGTCCCAGAGTGTCCACAGCCACCTGGGAGGATGTTTGGCTGTGTAGCTCTGGGCAATTCACTTGTCCTTCATATAAGTCAGTTTCTCATCTTTTACCACTTAGTGCTGCTCAGACGATTACAGGAAATAATAGGTAAAAGCATTTAGTCAATACCTGGCAGGTAGGAAACATTGGATTAATAGTAGCTGTAATAATGTAGTATATCTCACCTTATCACATAAACCTCAACCCCATTTTGGATTTTTTAACAAAAGATTAGTAGGGCTCCCTACAGATCACTATCTTTTTTTTCTACAGCAAGTGTAAATGGCTCTTAGATAAGGTGAATTAAGAAAAAAAAGAAAAAGAAATGAAAAACATTATGAGATATATTATAACGACCCTTCTCCTACTAGAGGGAATCTCATATTAATAAAACAAGATAGTATTCTACTTTTTTATTGTAGTAAAACATACATAAAATCTACCATTTTTAAATGTATGGTTCTAAATGTGGCATTTAGTACATTCACATTGCTCTGCAACCATCATCCATCTCCGAACTTTTTCAAAATCCCACAAGGAAACTGTACTCAACAGCTCCCCAATACCCACTCCCCCAGCCCCTGGTAAACACTGTTCTACTTTCTGTATTTGACTATTCCAGGTATCTCCTAGTAAATGGAGGTCTTCTATTCGCTCTTTCTTTAAGCATTAAAATAAGAAAAGTTCTAAAACACTGATAAAATAAAGCTAGAAATTGTTTAACAGAATAATTAATGTTGGAATGCATGCTAAGAAAGCCCAGATGAAAGGCACTGACATGGTAGATTCTGATTATTACACATCCATCTCTGAGGGAATATGATCACCACAGAGGTTAAACTCTGTGTCAAAATGTATACACATACATATAAATTATGTGTTAATTTTTTGTTCTTAAGGTTATAGATAATGATGTCACGGTCTTCACAAATATCAGAAATCTTCCTAGTAGAGTAGATACTTGGGCTCCAGCCTTGAATTTGTCGCTGGTTTGCCATTTGGGCTGGGCCTAGGTCCTGATCCTCTCAAGTCCCTCCTGTCTTCATCTGTAAAATGCAGGCACAAAAAACTGCCCTTCCTATGTCATAGGGTTGATGTGAAGATCAAACAAGATAATCAAAGTGAATTAGCTTTGAAAAAATACAAAGCCCCGTAGAAAAGCAAGGCATTATTAAAGACTGTGGAGAGATGGCTAACACAGTTTGATTCGAGGCCAACGTTTTGTACTTCCAAAAGTTAAAAAGATATTCAGTATTTGCAAACTATTTAGAAAACCAAACTCCTGCTTTGGTGACTCAGTACCACGACTGAATTGTGTTCTAACTGCTGTACATTTGATACCTACTGGTATTAGTCACCTCACCACATTACCACACTAGATGTAATGGCACAGAAGTTCAGCAATATCTTCACATTTCTGGTGGGTAAGAAGTTATAAATCGACATAACTTCAAGACAAAGCGATGTCTCACAAGGAAGTTATTTTTTTTTTCTATTTTACTTTTGTATGGTGGCAAAAGAGGCACTCTTTGTAACATGTCTGTGATGAGAGACCTGCCTGCCAATGCAATTTAATAAGCATTTATTGAGTGCCCATGAGGTATATAAGTCATTTGGGGTGGAGATGGGGTGGGGGGGTGGAGGATGGAGGTGGTAAAGAAGAAATACAACTAGAAAAGAGATTCCTGAACTGGGTGATTTTTAAAACTGGTGGAGTGTGGCATATCCTGTCTACCCAAACTGTAAAGACAGAATGAAACCAATGCCAAGAAAAGGCTTGAGGAGTACATTATGGGAGTTGGAGAGGTTTGAAGGATTGTCATTCAACATAGGAGGCCAGAATCTTATGACATTTGTCCCAGGCCTTGATGCAGGAGAAGGATTCCTTGGATCAGACATAGAGAGGAGGATAGTTTAAGCCAGAAGGAACCACACCTTACCTATTCCACAAATAAATATTTACTGCTAACTAATTCATAAAACTAAACAACTTGGGCCTGTGCCTGTGACGCTACAAACTCACAGCTGGGTGGTGTTAGAGGTTAAATCCCAGGTTCTCACTGGGCATTCCACCATTCCCAGAGGACAGCTGAGAGAGCAGTCATCCCCCACCCTGCTAACAGCACTCCATTTCATTTCAGTTCTGTAGAGTTGTAAGAATTTTATCTATGGTCAGACAGAGGTTCCACATTTAAAATTTTTTTAAAATATGTTTTTATTGATTTTCTTTTTAGAGTGAGAGGGATAGAGAGAAATATCGATGAGAGAGAAATATCATTGATTGGCTGCTTCCCGTGGCTTGTACAAATGATGATTTGTACTTGTACATGTGCCTTGACTGGGAATTGAACCAGCAACCTCTTGGTTCCTAGGTCAGTGCTCAACCGCTGAGCCACACCGGCCAGGCTAAATAACCCACTTCCACTAGAAAATTCCTTCAGGCCATGCTGTACCTGCAGGTTTCTGAGCTCACTTCTGTCTCACTCATTTTTCACAGATCCAGCACTAACCTTTTCATTTAGATTTAGTTTTCTTCCAGGAGTACACTTCCCCCTTCCAAATGCATTACTGCTAGATGACTCTTCTCTTTCCAAAAAGTATAAGACCTCGCTTGCAACAATAAGATACTATTATTTATTGAGATCTTACCTTGGGACAGGCAATGTGCTATGTGTATTACAGTTTCTCCCTTACAGGGGCAGGTAATGTCACTATTTCTATTTTAAAGGAGAGGAACAGAGGCTTAAAGAGGCTAAGTGACCTGTCTAGTTTACTGGTGGAGTTGGGACACGCACCGTAGTCTATACATTTAATAACTTTACTGCACTATCCCTACCCCCTTGCCTTTCTCTTTGATATGAACCAAGATTCTGAGAAATTTAAGTGTCACCCATATGCAAACCATTTTGAAGGGTGGCAGTCTACTGTAAGTTAAAAGGAACAAGCCACTGCTGACTTGCTACAATCATGTTAACTGAGGTTGGTTCAGTACTCTAATGTGCAAGGCACTCTGCTAAACACATGCCCTTTCTCCTTTTCATGTTCACAGTCGCCTTAGAGGGGAGCATTGTCATCTCTGTAGCAAATAAGCAAACTGTGGCACAGAGAAGCAATTGGCCTAAGGTCCTGTTAGAAAGTGCGGGAGGAGGGGACAGCATTTGAAACTTGGCCATTTGACGTCAGAGCTCTAGCTTTTAACCTCGGAGCCATACAACCTCTTTGGATGGGTTGAGGGCCCCCAATAAGACCCCGTCTCCAAATATCTCCCTCACCTGCCTGCCCCAGAGCCTAAAGTGAGAATCCTTAGGCTCTCCCTAGCAGGTAGGAGTTGCTGTTTGTTTCCTGGGGAGGAGTGACACTGGGCCTAGCAAGCACTGAGCTCCTTCAAAGGCCTGGACCAGGTGATGCAAGGCCCACACAGGTGAGCAAGACCCAGTACCTGCCCTCCAGGCTGGAGAGGTTCAGGAGGAGATAACCAAGGAAGGCGCTATCAACACTGAAAGTGAGACACCAAAGCAAATGAGGTCATGCCACTCCTCTGCTTAAAATTGCTCACCAGCAGCCATCACCAACAGGATACAGCTGCTTCCCGCAGACATGCCACCCCGCCTGCATGGATCACCTTAGCTTCATCTCTGCCTGCCTGTCACACAGCCACTATATATGACAGGCATCTCTCCATGCCTTCCCTGCCTCTCTGCACCCACTGCTCTCTCCTGCTTCCATCCCACCTAAGTTATAGCCCCCCCTGAAGACTTACCTTGGCCACACCTTAATTAAGCTTTTCTTGTCCTTTTTGTCCAGTGTGTGACTATTAAACACTTTGTAGTTTTAAAGCAGTCATTACCCTAAATAGAAATTATTTGCAAATTTGTCTCACCAAAGGCAGGACGAGCGGCTTGATCCCCTTCTGCATGCTGAGTGCTCACCCGCACAGGGACACAGCAGACTCCACAAGTTTGGGTGAAAGCTAGGCTACCCACGTTAACACAGTGCATGGATTCCTAAGCAGGTTAGCAGTCCTGCCCCCAGCACTGAAGGAGGCCCTTGGGATCCCGCATTTGTAAGTCTGGGAGAAGGAAGATCTTTGGAAGAATCCAACGCAGACCTGGGTCACCCTCAGTTGGATGGACAGCACCAACTGGGAAGATGGGAGAAGGCCTTAAGGTTCACCAATTTCAGAAGTTTGCCTGGTCTGCCACGTCATCAGTAATTTTTTCAAATTGGCTGTAATGTCACACTGCGTTTATAGGTATGCCTCACACCAGCCAGCACCTTCCAGCATCCTGCCAGTCCTCACTGCGCACCCTTGGGTGGCTCAGGACCTACAGCTCGCGCTCACCATTGATCCCGGTGTTTATTAGAAACGTAAAGCATCACCTCATTGAATCCTCTCAACAACCTGGGAGGTATTTTTTTACCTATTAACTCCTGAGCAAACTGGTGCCCAGAGCAGAGAAAGCTTCTTGCTCGGGTCACCAGGCTCCACACCACTCAGCGCCCCTGTCCCTGCTGGGTGGCTGACCCCAAATGAGTGGAGCGCTCCTCGCTCTCCGGCTCCAACGTCCCGTAACGCACAGTGGTCACAACATAACAGCGCTGCACTCTGCGCAGTAAATAAGTTGTTTCGGGGTTAATGTGCGCTGGAGAAGGCCGGGCAGGAGGACCGTGAGGGCGCAGAAGGAGCAGCAAACCGATAGGGGCTGGAAAGGGTGGGCGAAGGGCAGGCAGGGGGCTGGGGCCCGCGGGCGGCGAGGGCGGGGCGGGGCGGGGCGGGGCGCAGGCTCCGCGCCATTGGCCGGTGCGCCCCGGAGCCCCAGCGCCGCCCGCGCCCGCGGGAGGGGCCAGCACTCGCAGCCCCGCGCTGACAGCTGCAGGGCGACACCTGGACCGCCGGGCTGGCGGGCGAGCGCGGCAGAGCCGCCAGCGCCCCGCAGGGAAGAGGAGGCTCGGGGCGCCCGGGTTGGCGGAAGGTAAGGCGCGCCGGGGTTGAGGGTTGCACACCTGGCTCCGGCCGCGGGTTAGAGGACGCGGAAGGCGGCGGGACGCGCTCCCTGCCCGGCTGTCACTCGGAGCGCTCCCGGGTGCTAGTCTCGACTTTTTTGCCCACTCGCTGTGTTACCTCGGGCAACTTTCGCTCCCTCTCTGGGTCTCTGTTTCCTTCTCTGCTCAATGAAGGCGTTGGGGTTGAATGGTGCTTTTTAGTCTTATGAATTCTAACACGTGAACTGCATTTTGGCGGCCGGCAAGCTTCCTTGGTCAATTCCCCACCTACTTAAGGGCCAGCTGCGCTGCCCAGGGGGCGGAGGCTCCAGGAAGCCGAGGTGCCTGGGCCGGTGGGGGCTCCGCTGGGCGCTGGGGTTTCCTGGGGCTTTTGAGGACTGAGCCCGGGTTGGTGCTGGCTGCTGCCGGGACCTGGCTGCAGAGGTACTGCCCCAAATTGCTCAGGTGACTTAAGGCAGCGCGCTAGGACCACTGGCCACACAGGTGGGGTGTTGGGAAGGGGATTTGGGGATGATTTGTACTTGGAAAATAAGCTGATTTGTTTTTTGGAATTCTCTTCCTACACGCAGACCTGTCCCACGGTGAGTTATAAATGACAGGACTGCTAGTTGTCATTGTCTAAAGTGGAAAGCCAACTGCTCCGGCGCTAAGTCATGGGCTCCTCCAGCGTGTAGGAAGTGGGCCTCTCTCTGCACCCACCGTGCCTCCCCCTCTTCCCTTTTCTCCCTCCTCCCTTTATAAATCCCCTAGGTTAGTCAAAAGTCCTCATTTTCATTTAATGTTGGGTGGTGACCAGCGGCCTCCCTCCAGGCCTTTGGGCTCTGGGTGGAGATGGAAGCCCAGATAAGAACAGCTGTGAGTCATACTGTCAGCCTCCTGACCCCCTCAGCCTGGCAGGGACGTGCAGAGGAAGCCCAGTGGGGTTCAGACAGACAGACAAACACGGGAAGATTGGATGGATTCAAACCGCTGTCCAGCTTCCTGTCCCTTTCTTGGCAGCCTTCCTAACTAGGGAATAGTGGTCCCAGCTGTCAGTTGGATGGAGCAGCCAGAGGAGGGTGGCTGAAAGGAACTGTGGACTTTGCTGGAAGTTCTTCAGCCTTCCCTTCCCTAACTGCCCCCCCCCCCCCTACACACACACACTCACACTCCCTTCATTCCCTCACCCCTGTAGTTTTTCTGCTCTACTGTGGCTTCCAGGTGAAATCAGATTCCAGGACCCTGCAAGAGGGGTGGGGAATGGGTGATGCAAACCAGTAGCAGTATTGCCTATCTTTCATGGAGCACTTATGGGCCAGACACTTTTCTTTGCATATAACGTGTCCTTAATTCTCACAAAGCCACGTGAGGATGGGATACTGCCCTTGACCCCATTTTACAAATGAAACCGAGGCTCCGAACGATCACATCCCTTAGTCACATGGCTAGTAAGTGGCATTGCTGGGACTCAAATCCGGTCTCTCTGAATCTAACACCTGTGTTCTTTCCACTGTTTTGATGCTCCTTGAGGAGGGGCAAGCTGGAATAGTACCAGCAAAACCGACGATTGAGTTCTCACTAGGTGCCAGACACTGTTTGAAGCGTTTAGAGGTGTTAGCTCATTCACGGTGCAAGAGTTTCAGTGGTTCTGGTGTGGATCCGGGACTGCCTTAGCCTCTCCGGGCTGCAGCCCTGTTCCACAGCCCCTGCCTGTCCCCGCCCAGCTGCTCTGAGTGGGTGGGGCAGGGGCCCGGCTGCTGTATCCTAGAGGTGGTTTGAGGTCTAATGAAAGATTGATTGTCCACATCTGATCCGTTAGCCCTGACCGTTGGCTTGTGAATGATCCCACTGTCCCCTAAGAGGCCTTTCTCCGGCTTCCCTCAGTAAATACCTGTGGAATGGCTGAATTAGCACCTTGTGCAGAGCAGTCTGCTGTCCTGCAGAAATGTGAGGCAGCCCAGAGGTAGCCCTCAGAGCCCAGGGCGCCAGGCCAGACACTTCCCCCCCCCCTCCCCCACTGCAAGGGAGGTAGAGCTAACGATGCTCCTGTGGCTTTTGGGTTTCCCTGGCAACATGTTTGCTGCCACCTGTTTTGTAAAGAATTTTGAAAGATAGAGTAGATGAAGAAAAATTTGACTTAAAAAAATAACTAACAGTAAAAGTGACTTTATTAATGAGGTTGCTGCTCTTTCAAAAGGGGGTGCGGGGGGGGGAATCAGATGGTGCTCTTAGGGCAGTGATGGCGAACCTATGACACGCGTGTCAGAGGTGACACGCGAACTCATTTTTTTGGTTGATTTTTCTTTGTTAAATGGCATTTAAATATATAAAATAAATATCAAAATATAAGTCTTTGTTTTACTATGGTTGCAAATATCAAAAAATTTCTATATGTGACACGGCACCAGAGTTAAGTTAGGGTTTTTCAAAATGCTGACACGCCGAGCTCAAAAGGTTCACCATCACTGTCTTAGGGCTTCCCAGACTTTTCCATAGAAGAGTCTCTGAGAGCAAGGAAGACTGACAAGTGCCCCAGGAGGTGGGGATAGGGGTGAGGGTAAGGGTATCAGATTAACACCTATGAGCTTGAAAATGATTTAAGGATTTATGCAATTTTTTTATTTGATTTTATATGTTGAATCTGGCATATATATACATATATATTTTTTTCTTTCTCCAAAATCTTTGTAACACTGGTGTCCTGTCATATTGTTTTAAATTCTTGGGGGCTGAGAGTATTCAGATGGAGAAGCAAGGCAAAGGTTCTGGTCTGGGGCTTAGAGTATTGTTTGCTTGGTTCGCAGTGATAGAGCTCTCAATCCCCTGTAGAGGTAACCCCTTCCCCCATTTTTTCAGAAATGAAGAAAATGTTTTAAAAATCAAATAATCATAATTGTTTGGTTTTTCTCTCTCTCCACCTGCCAACTTTATTGAGATATACTAGTAATTGACATGCAACTGTTGTGTAAGTCTAAGGTGTGCACATGATGCTTCGATACATGTATAGCTACTTTTTTTGTTGTTGTAGTGGGAGCACTTAAGATTTACTGTCTTAGCAACTTTCGGGTATACAATTTAGTATTGTTAACTGTGGCCACCATGCTGTACGTTAGAACCTCAGACCTTACTCATAACTGGAAGTTTGTACCTCTTGACCAGCATCGCCCCATTTCCCCCACCCCCAATCTGGCAACCACCATTCTGCTCCATGTTTCCATGAATTCAGCTCTTTATAACTTCTACATGTAAGTGAGATCATTGTTGTTTGTTTTCTTATTTCCAATGCTATACATATTTATTGTAAAAAAGATAAAATACTTTAGCATTCATAATATACTAGTAATCAGTACACCTAGACTCATGATATAGCCTTTCGAGTCTTTTTCTCTGCACCAGTGAGTGAGTAAATATTTTTTAAAATGAACAAATGAATGCCTTACTTTTGATTGAATTATTGTCAAAGCTAAGAACTATCTCAGATTGTTTTTGAAAGGATGCAGAGCATTATGAAGAATTGAAAGCATCATAAAAGTTAATCTCGTTTCTGCACCCCCAAAGTTCACCCCCCCATAACCCACCTGTGTCATTTAGTGTCCAGCAGAGAGAAGCGCCTGCTGTGGGGCTGCTGCCGGAGTCAAAGGGTCAAGCCGTGATCCTTTTTAAGGGACTCAAGTGTCTGAAATGTCTCAAATGTAACAGAAAAGGTTGCTCTTTGGTGTTGATGTGCAAAATTTGAGCAGAAAATTCTAAAGCCAAATTGCACAGTAAGAAAGGAGAAAGCCTTAGACAAGGTCATTGTTTCGGCATTGCATTTTATTACCTGTTTGACTTTGGGCAGACAGGTAGCTTCCCTGAACCAAGTTCCTCTTCTGTAAATTGGGGATAATGACCCCTACTCTACCATCTCCTACCAGCGTCACTATGAGGACCAAGTGTCAAGGGTATTGTTACATGCATTGCATGCAAGTGTGTATGCTATTTAAAAAAAAAAAGTTTAGATGTAGAAAGAGCAAAAGCATTGCCACTCTATAAAATTCTGGAACCTAATTCTTGGGTTTAACATTGGTAGGAATTAATTGTGATGCAAATACTCTATCAGAACCCTACTCCAAGTTTTCTTCAAAGAAAAAATAATTCCTTGATGGCTAGCAGCTCATTGATTTTCAGGAGAAAAGGACAGAAAATAATCCCATTTCACAGAATAAAAGCACAGAGGTCTCAGAGCTCCAGAGGGCTGTGTCTTGTTGCTTTAAGCACAGCAGAGGCATGCAAGGAGGAAGCAAGGGGAGCAGCCAGATAGGCGGTGTCCCGTGGGGGCACCACAGGGCGTGCTGCAGGGCTGCCTACAGGTGCACACCTGGCTCCTGGCGGCTGTGGGGAGAGGAATGGGCCTTGCCTGGGAGGCAGGTGACTGGCTTCTACTCCTACCTCAGAGACAAGCTGTGCAATCTGGGTTTTGTCATGTCCTCTCCCTGAGACTTGGTTTCTTTATCTATAAAGGGAGGGAGTTAGCCCAGATGAGTTCCTTCCCGTCTTAAACATCTAGGATTCTGGGTTCTTTTCCATTCACGTCTGCCCAAATAGAAGTTTGGTAGAGAATTACCACATCCAGATGAATCAGGTGTCAGAAAATGTTTCTACTTCTTGTTGCTTCAAGCTCTTGATTTTCCAAGGGTTTCCCCAGCTGGCTGCCCTCCTTCGGAGCACATGGTCCATAGATCATTGAGATTTGTTTCCACTCCTCTGTTAACAATTGTTGTTGGGAGGGGAGAACTGCTTTCAGGCAACTTCTGGGCAGATAGGTTGACAGAAGTATAATGAAAGCAGGTTATTTATGGTAATAGAGCCATGTGTGCCATTAAGTATTCACCTCTTAAATCACTAAATATGGTTTTTTCCTTTAGCACCCACTGGGGCCTTGATTGCATGCTAAGACTTGCAGAATGTGGGAGAAGCACACTCTTGAGTGGTTTAGAACTCTGGGGGAGGGAGCGGGGAGGAGAGGAGGAGAGGGAGGCAGCGGAGAGGCCAGAGCACCTGGAGTAGTTGTAATACCATGGAGATGAAAAGACTAATTTAGGAAAAGATTGATTCCCCCAAGGGCTTGGACTGTCTGGTTTATTATTATTTTTGTTGTTGTTGTTAATCCTCACTGGAGGATATTTTTCCATTGATTTTTAGAGAGAGTAGAAGGGAGGGGAAGAGACACAGAGAGAGAAACTTTGATTGGTTGCCTCCCACCTACAACTGAGGTAGGTGCCTTTGACTGGAATCGAATCCAAGACCCTTCAGTCCTGTGCCGAAGCTCTATCCACTAAGCCAAACTGGCTAGGGCTGGACTGTCTAGTTTAATTCTGCATCCACATTGCCTGGCACTCAGTGGGAATTTAGTAAAAGTATTTTTTAAAAATATATTTTATTATTTTTTTACAGAGAGGAAGGGAGAGGGATAGAGAGTTAGAAACATCTATCAGCTGCCTCCCCCGCAACCAAGGTACATGCTCTTGAGGAATCGAACCTGGGACCCTTGAGTCCACAGGCTGACACTATCCATTGAGCCAAACCGGTTAGGGCTAGTAAAAGCATTTTTAATCTCAGAAGGAAGGCTGAGGTGGGTGGGTGGGAGGTAATCAACCAAAGACCTTTGTATGTATATATGCATAACACATAGACATAGACAATAGGGTGGTGAAGGAAGGCCTGGGGCAGCGGGTGGGGGTGGGCTAGAAGGGGTCATTGAGGGGGGGGGGGAAGGGGGCATATGTAATACTTTCAACAATAAAGATAAAAAATAAATTAAGTGATTGAACGAATGAATGAAAGAATCTTCTGAAATGAAGTCTGCTGAAATGTTGCAGTAACCCTCAGGTGGTTGTAGTAGCCTCTTTCACATGTGAAGTACTTACAACCACGAAAACACTTTCATGTGCATTATCTTCCTAGTGATGCCAGAGATCAAAGGAGGCCAAAATAAAAGCATTTCCTCAAGTCTGACTTTCTAATACTAGTAGAAATGACTTTGATTTATTATTCCTAGATGAGTCTTCCTTCTATAAATGCATTAAGAAATATTTCAGAGGGGAGGGTTTATGCCTTAGTAAACAATTCCACAAATTTGCATTCTGAGTTAGAGGAAGAAAGAAAGGCTTTACTTAACTTCTGGGGGAATAAACATTTCTTTTTTCCTTTGCAGCAGCACTGTTTTACTGCTGGTCGGGATAGAACTGACACCATCAGCTTCTGATGAGACAGATGTGTTTGGTGCTGTATTACTCATGGCCACAGGCTCCTGGGCTCCTCTGCCACTGGCTGAATCAGATTAAAACACTGGGCTGTGAGGCTGAGGGCTTGGGCTGGATCTCAGCCAAGCCACGTTGCTCAGTGCCTCAACCACTCAGGCCCTCTGGAAGGAAGACTGAACTGTGTGGGGTGTTAGATTCTTCACAGCAAGTCAGTTGAGGTTTAGAAGTAAGGGGTGTGGGTTTTCCGTTTAGTTCTTTGATTATTTTTAGAATGGATTCTAGGGTTGTTTCGGGTTCACCATCTTGGGACACGTTCGGGTGCATCTTGAGACCTTTGCTATCCCCAAGTCTGCAACTATCACCACAGCATGCCATTTTCCTCAGTGTGTCTGAAGGATGGAAATGATTATACCTGTCTCACAGGTGGTTCAGATGATTAAATAAGGTAACATCTATATAATTAAAGGCTAATATGCAAATCGACCGAACGGCGGAACGAATGGTCACTATGGCGTGCACTGACCACCAGGGGGCAGACGCTCAGTGCAGTAGCTGCCCCCTGGTGGTCAATGTGTTCCCACAGGGGGAGCGCCACTCAGCCAGAAGCCGGGCTCACAGCTGGCGAGTGCAGCGGTGGTGGCAGGAGCCTCTCCCGCTTCCACGGCAGTGCTAAGGGGAGCGGGCCTAAGCTATCAGTCAGACATCCCCCGAGGGGTCCTGGACTGTGAGAGGGTGCAGGCCGGCTGAGGGAAACCCCCACTCCCCCCGAATGCACAAACTTTGTGCACCGGGCCTCTAGTATATATATAAAAGGCTAAATGTCTGTCCGACCAGTAGCTATGATGCACACTGACCACCAGGGGGCAGACGCTCAATGCAGGAGCTGCCATGACACGCACTGGCCATTTAAAAATAAGTGGCACCACAGACCAGGCACCCACAAACCAACACTCGGCTTCCCCCAAGTGGGACACAGGCCCTGCTACCACGAAGCCAGTGCTTCCAAGACCCCATGGTGCAAAATGCGACTCACAGCCCAGCCCAGCCTGGAAAGAGTCGCTGTGGGCACCAGGTAATGATGCCGTGTAGCAATGCCCAGCTTCCTCTCCCTAGCGCTAGCCTCCTCGCAGTTTCTTCAGCCCAGGAACCCAACTTGCTTTATAGCCAGGTGCAAACATTTTACAGTTTAACCAAATGTTTGTGATGCATTTTCCCGTGCCTCATCTCATTTGATCCTTACAGAAGTCCTGGAGTAGGTAGATAGGAGACTTGGTAGAATCCTATTTTCTTTTCAGTAGCCAAAAAACAGAGATTTAGAAAGTTTAGACACTTGACCCGGCTGAAAAGAAGAAATGGTGGAGCTTGAAAATGACTTCAGGTTTTCTCACTGCACAGAATATAGTCAAACACTGCTACAGCTAAATATTTTACCCTTTGTTCTCACTGTATAATAATCTGCTTCGTGTTGATATTTACTGATGTTTTGCTGACAATTACCTGAAAGAGAAGTTGGGATGCTTCACTGGGCTGGAAAAAGTTTAGCTACATCAGAAAGCAGGTCTAATTAAGCAAGTTTATCTATATATATATAAAGTTCTTGCTGGCACCAATCACAAGTGTGTGTTTCCATCTGTCATTGTCAATTGTGAATTTAGTTGAGACTTCTATTATAGAAAAAGGGCGAATAGCAAATTAAAGTATTTCTTCTAATTAATTTCCTTTCAATGTGCATGAATCCGTGCACCAGGACACTAGTATTTATTAAAAACCTGCAATAAAAGATTGAGATGCCATATGCTGGGTGGTTGACCAAAGACTCAAAAGTCAGGGACTCACCACCTCATACCTATCCTGTGCCCTGTTTAACTACGATTTCTATGTTACATACACTGAGTGGCCAGATTATTATGACTGGCCAGATTATTATGACCACCCCATCAGTACTTCATTGACACTTCCAAAAATACTGAATATTGAAAACTTCCTAAGCAAATACTCTCAAGGTTTTATTATTATTTGCATAACTAATTCACTTCATTGTACTGATGGGGTGGTCATAATAATCTGTCCACTCAGTGTATATTCATGGTAACTTGTGAATAGTTGAAACCACAGGCATTCGGTCTGCAAATGCTATGGAACTACTGCAGGGACAGCATCTGGGGTAGTAATTTGTTAGGTATTGAGTGTCTGTTCCCGTCCGTTCATTCCCTCTCTCTTCTTTTCCCCTATTTCTCCTGCTTTTTCTCTCTTCCTCTAGACTTCCTCTTGGCTCTTGAGAGTTCTCACAATACAAGCTTTGCCATTCTCCAATTACACATCATCAAGTCATTTCATTTACAGATGCTTCAGTTTCCCCGTAGAGAAAATGCGGGTTGATGATATTTGCCTCACTCTTTTATTGGGTTTTCATCAAGTCATTAAGTTTACAATCAGATTCTGGCAATTTCAAAAAAAAGAACAAGAAAATGCCCATAATAAGGAAAACAATGATAAAAGAATAGTGTGTGGTAAATGTTGTAATAGAAACATGTACAGCTTATCATTAGATTGCAGAGAGCAACTGACTGGGAAAGTTGGAAAGTGACAGATGAGGTAGAAGCACCGCCCAGGAGGAGTTTGCTATATTCAGAAGGGAGTGGGGTAGAAAGAAGGGGTTGAGGGACTTTCAGGTTCAGTGGCATGGAGGCAAGAAGGGTCTGGGATACTGAGGGAACGGGAGAAATGACTGAGTTGGCACATGACACAGGTAAGTTATGGCTGGAGGTGTTGCTCAAGTGGTGGGTGGAAGCCCAAAGGTGAAACTTCCGCTTTACCTTGGAGTTTGAAAGGAAGTGTCTCACTATTGTGAGTAAAATAATTAGATTTCTCTTTAGGACAGTAACACTGTCCAAAATATAGAAGATGGACTTACAGTTGAGTGAAGGCACACTTGTTTGGACTTATGGGTACAGAGAAGATAACACATCCTTTTAATCTTTTTGGTAAAAGGTACTTGTAAAGATGTTATACAGGAAATACATATATATTGGAAAATGGCAACTCCATATGCTGATGTATAGACTAGACCACATTGGAGCCAAATTATTGCAAAAAGGTACATATGACCTGCTTTGGAGGTTAGGCATGTTAACCATTTTTTTGACAAAAGACCCAGGTATGCCTTTGGCAAAATGAGTGAGGCTTGGACCCAGACAGAATGTCGAAGGCCCTTTTTAATAACTCCAGAATTGAGTTGAAGATTCTGGAAGTAGTTGACACCCAGTGCATGCTGAATTTGGTTAGTGCTTTATCAAATTTCTAGTGCTCAGCATGCACTGCTGTGGTTAACAGCCTCTGAGTTTCCTGGGGGGAGGAGCAGGGAGGCCTGCACCACAAAACTATCATTTATGGGCCAATTGCAGATACCGGGTGGCCATTTCCCCCAAGCAGTCAGCGTCAGACGCAAGTACACACAAGTGCGTGTTTGTGTGTTTCTAGGTCTGTGTTTATGTTTTCCTAAGTGTTTGCTTTATCCAGACCAGAGGGAAAACCTCACATATACCCGGAGTTCCTCAGGGAGAGCCACTGGGGAGATTCGTCTTGGTTACTGGAGATGCCTGGAAGGAGAGAGGATCACCTGCTTCCCCACATGAACCGGTGGTGGCTGGGAGCCAAGGGGGTGGAGGAGACGTGGCTCTACCTGTCAGATTCCGCTGGGGACAGATGTGCTCTTGCCATGGAACTGAGCACAGGTGTTTGCTTGGTGTGTGAGGAAGCAAGGACACAGAGGTGTGCTCACTTTTCTCTTCTCGCCTTTTCCCAAGATCACCCTGAGCAGTCAGGGACTGCAAGCGAGTCTCAGGTTGACATTCTGTACACAGGGAGCAAGATGTCTGCTTTAAGCTCTTAGAAGAGGGGTGGGGAACGTCCGGCCCTCGGGCCATATAAGACCCATGAAATCATTTGGTCTGGCCCTGCCAAGGCATTAGGGATGAGTTAATTAAATGTTTGGCCAAATATTGCAGGCTAGTTTTTAAGTTGATAATTTTGTATGGCCAGAGAATGATGTGATAAATACCCAAATGGCCCTTGGCAGAAGAAAATGTTCCCCGCCCCTGTGGTCTAGCAGAATCTCACCTTGGGCTTCTGGAATGTGAGACCTTTGAACCTGACCTCCTTCATGTGCCAAGCCCCAGGCCCTCCGCACTGGGTTAACCATGTCCAGGATGAGTCCTTTGATAATCCAGGTTTGCTCTTTCCTTTGAGACCAAAGGCACCAAGACAATGAACTGTGGGTGGGAATGATCAGCCTTTCGAAGGGTGCGTGTGTGTGCGTGCACGTATGTGCGTGTGTGCCCATGCTTCATTTCCTATAGGTACAATGACCAGTGCGCACATTTAGCTTAATGTTTAAGTATGGTATGATTGTTTGATCTTTGGTGAAATTCGTTGCTACACTTTCAAAACTATTATTACATAATGAACATTTGTTGATAAAAAGAGGCAGCATGATATAGTGGGAAGATTTAGAGACAAGCATTGGGTCACTCAACAAATACTCACTGAGTGTTTAGTATGTTTGTTATGCACCAGACATTTGTTTAGGCTCAGAGTCTAGTGGGAAGACAGATATCTATAGTGACCATGCAGTGTGAAGTCACTAATCAAAGGTGAGCACAGAGAAGAGAGGTGTTTGGTGAGAGGGAAGGAGGATCAAATGTCAAGGGTTTCCTAGAAGAGGTGACATTTGAGAGGAGACTTGAGGGATCACATAGTTAAAAGGGCAGGAAGGAGTGTGGTGGGCACAGTTCAAGGCAAGGTTGGCAGGAGCTGAGGCCAGAGAGGTAGCAGTGGGCTGAGCATGAAGAGCTTTGTACATCTCATTCTGGGGGCTAGGCTGTTTTCAAATCCTGCCTTGTGTCCTGCACCCTGTGAAAACTGGGCAAGCATTTCCTCTCAAGTCTCAGTTTCCTTATTAGTGAAATGCAGATGATAGTGATTGCCTGGCTTTATCTTGTGGCATTGTACTGAGACTAAAATAAGATAAGAATAATAGCCAACAATAATTGAACACTACCATGTGCCAAAATTTGAGTTAAGCTGTTTACACGAATAACTCATTTAATCCGCACCGCAACATTATGCGATAGGTTCTGTTATTAAGCCCATTTTAGAGATGAGAAAACAGAGGCACCAAGGTTAAGTAACTTGTTTCAGATCATAAGATCATAAAGCTAATAAGTGGTGGAGTCAGAACTTGAATGGAGGCAGTCTGGCTATAGAGAACTCCTTTGTCGTGTGTGTGTGTGTGTGTGTGTGTGTGTGTGTGTGTGTGTGAGAGAGAGAGAGAGAGAGAGAAAGAGAGAGAGAGAGAGAGTGTTTATACTGTTACCTCTCTACCAAGCTTAAGAGCCGAGTTACATTTGCTTGAGGGAGAAGAAATGCATAGCTGTGGGCTTGCCCTGTGTAGTGTCTGGCTTCTCCAAAATGCCTGTTACCAATATTCTGTGTATCCAGGGAAATATATCATGCCTCCTGGTGGACAATGGGCAGGTAGACTTCTTGAAGAATCATCACTGTGCTGATGGATTGTGAAGAGCACCCTTAATTGTCCCTGAGCTTCTCCCTGTCTCTGCCCATTGAGGGCGAAGGGGCAGGTGCTACTACTAGCAGTCAGTGCCACCATTGTTTAGATACCATCTCTCTCTTGTATTTATTGATTTCAGAGAGGAAAGGGGAGAGAGAGAGATAGAAACATCAATGATGAGAATCATTGATCGGCTGCCACCTGCACGACCCCTTCTGGGTCTTGATCCCACAATCCAGGCAGGTGCCCTTGACTGGAATCGAACCTGGGACCCTTCAATCTGCAGGCCAACACTCTATCTACTGAGCCAAACCGGCCAGGGCTGGATACCATCTCTTTATAGCCATCTATCCTTTTGAAGCTGGGTCCCCTCTTTATATCACTTTCTTTATCCTCAGCCTCCAGAGCTTCATCTCACCTTCCTCAGTGACATGAAGCCTTGTCTCACACACAGTTTTCTGCCCCACCCTGTCTTTAATTGTCAGAGATCACTGGTGACACACCAGTTACCAAAATGCTTGCCTTTTCTTGCCCTGGTCGGCCTTGACTCCTTGCCCTAACTGGCTGGGTTGATAATTCCTTCTTTCCTGGAGTTCTTCCCCCAGCTTTGTGACACCACTATTCTGCTTCTCCAACCCGACTGCTCTTTCTATTTTCAGTTGACAAATACAATGTCATTTGCTTTCTTTTCTGTGATTTTTTTTTCATTGCATTCTTTCTCTTCCTGAGTTCAACCACCCCCACTGCTGTCGCTGAGCCTCTCAGCTGGGGACTTCCGTATTTACAGTTCCAGCCACAGCCTGTCTCCTGAGCACTGGTTCTTCATTGAGGTTCTAGACGTGTCCACTGACTTTTCTGCCATGCTATTAGTTTTACCTTTAACCTGGCTGCCCTTCCAGGCATTCCTGGTTCAGTGCACTAATCCCCCAGATAGTTCAGCTCAAGAACTTTGAGTCTTGTTTGAGTCTTTGAGTCTTGTGCATCTCCAAGGGTCATTGTTACTGCTTCCTTCCCGATGTTGTTCCCACATGACATTTGCATTTCACCTCTTCTGCCACTTGGGCTTTCTTTGGCTTTTGTGAGGTCCACTGTGAGAGCCCTAGCCCCTTTGATTACAGGCAATCAGCAAAGAAAAAAGGTCGATGGGGTAAATTCTGTAATCCTCTCCTTCATTCATGCTAAAGTAGAACAATTAAAAGAGTAAACACACACACAGAGGCTCCCCACCACCAACTACATAAAGGGCAACCTCTTTAGTCCAACATTGGAGACCTTCGATGATCTGATCCCAGCTTCTGTTTTAAATTCTTGTCTCCCACCATCCCCACCTATGAACCCTGTCTTCCAATTAAACTGATTCCAATCCAATGGTACTTTCATTGCCCTCGGCGAGCTCTTCCCAGCCCTGTCACTTACTCTGAAATCCTGTCTTTGAAACTGCAGCTCTGTGGTAATCTTTACCAGAATCTTTCTGGCTGATCACAGCAGGAAGTGTCCCCTTCCTTCTCTAACTGGTTTGATGTTTGGCTTATACCTCTTTTATGGCGCCACCGCATACCACCTTGTGTTATCGCTCTTTATGTACTCATCTTATCTCCCCTGTCAGTCTCCAAGTTGTAGAGGGCAGGGGCTTATTTCCTTAATGCGTGGGGCCCAGCCGGCTGACACAGTACAAATGTGCTGAATGAAGCACTGAGTTATGTTCACTATTTTTTTTTAAAAGGATTTCAATACATAGGTTAGTCATTAGAATTTAGCAGTCAGTTAGTAGTTAGTAATTAGATATTTGGTGTTTTGCTCTCGTGTGTGCAGAAAAGAATGAACAGAGCAAGCCTGAGACTAGGGCAGTGATGACACGCGAACACATTTTTTTGGTTGATTTTTCGTTGTTAAATGGCATTTAAGTATATAAAATAAATATCAAAAATATAAATCTTTGTTTTACTATAGTTGCAAATATCAAAAAATTTCTATATGTGACATGGCAGCAGAGTTAAGTTAGGGTTCTCCAAAATGCTGGCACGCCGAGCTCAAAAGGTTCGCCGTCACTGGACTAGGGCCTCCTTGGCTGGCATTTGGGGACTTGGATTTGGAAGGGTTCCCGCCACTCTCAATGATCAGAGTTGCTCACTGTCCCTAAACTGTTTGCGCAAACAGCACAGCTTAGGCTGAGCCCCTCCTTTCCTTCTGGGAGTCTGGGATTTGAGGACTTGCCCAGAGGGGGCTGCCTACCTGACCCACCCCCAGTAAAAATCCTGGGCACCGAATCTCGAATGAGCTTCCCCGGTTTGTAACATCCCCACAGGTTGTCACAACTCGTTGCGTGTCCTGTGGGACTCCACTGGGAAAAGACTCTTCGAAGCTCACACTTTGTTTTCCCCAGGATTTACCCCACCGACCTTTTTTCTTTGCTGATGGGCTGTAATCAATCCTAGCTGTGATTGTGACCACGTGCCGCCCTAGGAGTCCTCCTAGTGAATCATCAAAACCTGGGCTGGTCTTGGGGATCCCCTTAACACACATGAGCTGTCACAAAAGCAGAGCCACCCCCTCCCTTCTTTTTTTTTTTTTTTTGAGCCAAGATTTCAGAGATATTAAAGGCTCAGAGAGGTTACTGGTCCTTGCATAAGAGACGAGCCCAGTTCTTAAGGCTGTATGTACACGGGCAAGGTATCCATCATGTTGAGCTTCTAGTGTGTCAAACATCAGCTGTGTCTTTAACATGAATCATTTCCTTTAATCCTCACAAAGATCCTCAAAGGTAGGAATTTTAAGCCATAAAATACAGATAAGGAAAGTGGAACTTAAAGAAGTTAAATATTTGTCCAGAGTCACACAAGCAATGAAGTGGTGCACTTGGGACCCAACCCAGGCAGGTCTCACTCCCAAGTCAGTGTGGGGCCACCCTCCCCACCCCCTGCACTGTGCTGCCAAAACACAATGGTGTGACTTCATAAAATCATCATCATTATATCAGCTCTTTTACAGGTGGCCACGTCTTACCTGGCCTCAGCAACTTTAAGTTTGGAGAAGTTTTAGCTTTGGGTGCCTGGCTGGAAGTTTTAGAGGAGATTTCCTCGGCGATGATAGCTTATGTGGATGCTCTGTGCTTGTGCCTAGCCTTTTCTGGGTCCTATGTGCCTCCCAGCACGGCATCTCCCTGACTGTATTCACATCACCCAGCAGTGAGCTATGATCTGCTGGGTGTGTGTGGGTTTGGGTGGAGGCAGGGATGATATGCTCTGTCATTTTTTTTTTAATATGATGCTATTCTTTTTTAAAAATATATATATATATTTTATTGATTTCAGAGAGAAAGGGAGAGGGAGAAAGAGAGATAGAAATATCAATGATGAGAGAGAATCATCGATTGACTGCCTCCTGCACACCTCCAACTGTGGATCGAGCCCGCAACCCGGGCATGTGCCCTTGACCAGAATCGAACCTGGGACCTTCAGTCCACAGCCTGAAGCTCTGTCCACTGAGCCAAACCAGCCAGGCTGCTCTGTCATTTTATCAATTTCAAAGCAAGCTTGCCTGAAGTCTATCATCCTGACAGATTTTGAGCAAAAGTTTCTCTGAAAATAACCTGCTTTATTAATTTGAAAATAAATGAAGAGGGTGTTTTGTTTTTTTATGGAACTACTAGAGGTCCAATGCATGAAATTCGTGCAAGGGGCTTGGCCCTTGCAGCCGCGGCAGCTGCCTCGGCCCTTGCAGCCCCTGCTTTGTCCAGAAGGTTGTCCAGAAGGTCGTTTGGCTGTTTGGTCTAATTAGCATATTACACTTTTATTATTATAGATAGGGAGAAAATAGAAATGGACAATGTGGGGTGTCCCCTTCTATTCTTATCAGTTTCATTCTGGGAAATGTTTTATTTTTTTAATAATTCTTTATTGTTGAAAATATTACTGGGAAATGTTTTCATATAACATTTCCTTCAGATGATCAGTGTGCTTCAGTAAGGAAACAAGGCTTTGGTACAGAGAGTACAGTGGAAAGTGCTGACCACGAGAGAATAAATGCAGCCCCTCATACAATGTCCAGCACAGACTAGGTACACAGTTAACATTTGTTGAATGAATGTGACTGGGCATATCTTACCTCTTTTGTTTTCCAAAGGACAGAGTAACTTGGGTCCTAATTCCCATTAGTGTGCTCTGGCTAAGGAAGGGAAGATTCACTTTTTTTTTTTTTTTTTTTAGGGCAGATGTTGAACCTGGGGCGAAATACAAATGGTTTCTCCGTGGGGGCATATGATTTTATTTGGGATGCTGAGAATAGATTTAGTGTTGGTAGTAATAATAACAGCTACTACTTATTTGGTGTTTAATATGCTAAGTGCTTTATATATACAAACTCATCTAATCCTCACACCACACTTCTAAGTAGATACTGTATCTACAAGGAAGCTGAAGCACAGAGAGGCTAAGTCACGTGCCCAAGGTAATTGCTATGTGGTAGTTCTGAAACATAAATGTGGATACCAAAGAGCAGACACTTAACCCTTTCCTTAGTGATATTAGATAGTATAAGAATGTAGGCATTTCTCCCCTTTTCTTATTATGGGAAAATACACATAAAATTTATCATCTTAACCTTTTCTAAGTATATAGTAACTTCAAATACATTCACAATTTTGTGCACCATCACAACCATCCAGCTCCATAACTCTTTTCACCTTGTAAAACTGAAACTCTATACCCATTCCATTAAACAATAATTACTCATCCCACCCTACTCATAGCTCCTGGCAACTGCCATTCTATTTTCTGTCTCTAGATTTGACTACTCTAAGTACCTCATATAAGCAGAGTCACACAGTTATTTCTCTTTTTGTTACTGGCTTATTTCATTTAGCATAATGTCCACAAGATTCATCCATGTTGAAGCATATGTCAAAATCTCTTTCCTTTCTAAGGCTCAATAATATTCCATTGTATGTATATACCACATTTTGTTTATTCATTCACCCATCAATGGAAACTTGGATTGTTTCCATGTATTAGCTGTTGTGAATAATATTGCTATGAACATGTGTGTGTAAACATTTCTTTGAGACTTTACTTTCGATTCTTTTGGACATATTGCCAGAAGGTGAATAGCTAGATCATATGGTAAATCTATTTTTAGTTTTCTAAGGAATTGCCATACTGTTTTCCACAGAGGTGATGCCAATTTTACACTTCCACCAACAGTGCACAAGGATTTCAATTTCTTCACATTCTTGCCAACATGTGTTATTATCTATTTTTTTTATAGTAGCAACCCTAATGGATGTGAAGGTGGATTCTCATTGTAGTTTTGATTTGCATTTCCCTAATGATTAGTGATGTGGAGTACCTTTTCATGTTCTTATTGGCCATTCGTGTATATTCTTTGGAGAAAAGTCTATGCAAGTCTTTTGCCCATTTTAAAGTCATTTTTGTTGCTGTTATTGAGTTTTAGGAATTCACTATATATATTCTGGATATGCAATCCATATATATATATATAATCCCTTATCAGATATAGATTTTCAGATATTTTCTCCCATTCTGTGGGTTGTTTTTTCATTTTGTTGATAGTGTATTTTGATGCACAATTTTTAAAATTTTTTCATGAATTTCAATTTGTCTATGCCTTTGGTGTCATAGTCAAGAAATTGCCAAAACCAGTATCATGGAGTTTTGGCCCTATGTTTTCTTCTAAAAATTTCATAGTTTTAGGTCTTAGATCCATTTTGAGTTCGTTTTTATATATAATATTAGGTAAGGGTCCAACTTCATTCTTTTGCATGTAGCTATCCAGTTTTATTTATTAAAACAGCATTATTTGTTGAAAAGACTATCCTTTCCCCATTTGATGGTCTCAGCACCTTTGTCAAATATCATTTGAGGGAACCTCTGCATTTTGAAAGGCCATTTAGTTCTTAGTATTTCTTGGTTTTATTAAAAAGAAAGGGCAGATCATGGACTCCACTTTCCATCAACTCCTGGAGCAATTTCTGGAAATTCTGCTTTTCTTTGACTTCTTTGTAAACCCCAAATAATTATTTAAATTTTCATCAGAAATAAATGAGAATTCATGTTTGAGTCTTCTTGTACTTTCCCCCCTAAGTAATGATTCTCCCCCCGCCCCACCCACCCACCACCAAATACCAGGAAAATAGTAGAACTCACACACGAACAAGCAGAGGAGACTTTGTAGACTCAAGGTCCCTCCTTGGACACACGCTGCCCAATCAGGAACGTGGGTCCTTTGAGTTTTGTGATAGGAAAGTCTATTCTGTGATCTTGAGGAAGCAGCAGGTTTTATGGCTTGTTCTGTGGTCCTTTAGCGTTTGAGTCTGCACTTTTGAGTCATTGCAGCATGGGGACGGAGGAATTGTGAACTCTTTTCTCTAATGAGTTGCATAGCATCATTCATTAAAGATGGCAAACCATTGACTTCTTATTCTGACATGTTTCCCATTGTGCTGGGCTTGTTTTTCAGAGCACATAGTTATTTTTAACTAAATATTTTACAGAGTTCATGTTTCCATTGAGAGAGGACACAACTAAATGTGAAGATGCAATTGCTTGCCAGATTCCAGCTACAGATTCTCGAACCTTTTTTTTTTTTTTTTTTTTTGGTAATTGAATTTTTCATTTGTGCAGAATGAAATCATGTGACAGCTGTGAGGCCTTAACCCATGAAAACGCCTATTTATTTGACTGTTGGAACAATTTCTATAACAAAAAGTGTTGAGAGCATGTGCTTGATTCTTAAGGACAGGTTTATAAAACATAGGCCATGAGATATATCAGCTTACATTTCATGATGTTATAAAAATTTGAGGTGGCTGAAACTTTTTTCCATGTCTGTCTCTTGGAAAAGGTTTATATTTCAACGTCCCTGAAGAGGAAAAAGAAAACTGCTCATCTCTAAAATATAGAATCTGATTAATAACAATTTTCAAATTACTTCCTTTCTTATAAGTATTTGTATTTTGTAATGAAGAATGAGATGTAATAAAAGCTCTGAAACAAAGAATCTGGGCAGCGGAGGGGATTCAGTTGGTTAACAATTTGCTTTTATGATTCCTTCTCTTAGAAAATCATGTTGACTCTGGTTTATTATTTCCTAAAAGCACTTGTCCTAAAAGAGAAAAAAGTCCTTCTGGAGAATTCTAGGTATTTAAGGTGACACACTTCAGAGGAGCCCCATGAGGAGATAGTTTGCATTAAATGGACAAGAAAATTAAGCTCTAGATTAAGAGAGACATGAGCAGCCCTGACTTGGAATAGAACACAGAGGGGCAAAGGACATTGGCTGTCAACTGCCTCCACTGTCCTGTGAGACGGCTGATTCTAAACTGTCCCAGAAGAGTGGTTTTGAGGGAGCTGTGTGGGTAGATGCCAGGGTCAATCCTGATTTGAAGACCATCCCCTAGAGAGCTGGGTTGGTGTCATGGTTTCCCTGGTGAGTTATGTCTTTCTAATCTCCTACAGGCGTTCCCTGGAGCAGACTAAACCCCTCATCAGACCTTGTTCATCTGGCTTCTTTTGACTCTTACTGGGTACATGCCCCAATTTAGTATATAATAATAATCCGTCCTATAGAGTTCACTGATTACATACTGTGTGTGGGTTTGATGTCGACTGTCAGCTTGTCCAGGTTCCTAATCCCCTTCTCTTTTAGCTTTTGTATTCCTATAACAGCTGGTAGAATTCCCAGGGAATGAGGTTGGGAGTGATGAGTCTTTCTCAGTTTCAAGAAGGAGAGAGAGAGAGAGAGAGAGAGAGAGAGAGAGAGAGAGAGAGAGAGAGAGAGAGAGAGAGAGAAAGAAAGTGAAAAGAAGTTGAGAGAGAACAGTGATTAGCTGCATGTATTCCCTTCCTTATGGGCTCAAAGTTTAGGCATATGACCCCCACATAGTTACTGTCAACATCTTGCTAACCACACTTCATCTAGGACTTTGATGTAGGCCAGAGGAGAGGGGGTGAAGTGGGCACTCATGAGAGTTCTCAAGTATGTATTTGAAGAGCTATTGTAGGCGTATTGGAAAACAGCTGTTTGCTGTGTCCACAGTGACCGTGCAAAAGGGAACAGATGGCAGATTAGCTGGTAAAGACTTAGATGATACAGGACTGGCTAACCTTTAGGATAGGAAAGATGTGAAGTCATCTGTCCCAATCATTATTCTACAGGTGAGGAAACTGAGGCAGGGGCGGCTTGAGTGATAAGTCCAGGGTCACAAAGCTAATAAGTAGCATGGCCAGGTGTTAAATCAGGGTTTTCAGGTTCTCAGTTTGGTGTTTTCCTGTGATTTTCTATATACAATCCTTAACCATTGCAAAGGTTGTGACTAGATGCTCAAGTGTTCTATCCAGTAAAGCTGAGGGCTTTTCCTTTCTGGATTTTTTTTTAAGACTAGGTGACTATCTTCCTAAGGAGTGTACATGAAGTCCAGAAAAGAGTAGAATATTTTTTGGAAGTTTCTGTGATCCAGAATATTTACTGAGAGTTTTTTGTTTTGGAAGATACACATTTGTTCAACTGTACCATTTCTTCTGCCACACCCATACTTCGTCTCTTCAGCCTAAAGTCTATTCTCGGTCCTTCGGTTTTCTCCTCTGATGAGGCAGGAGCTGCCACCACCATTGGGCATACTCCAGTTTCCCTAAATAGCAGACAGGCAAAAACCCTCAAGCTCGCTCTTTATCTCTAACATGTGGGAGCCCAGGGATCAGAGGAAGCTGCGGGGAGGCTGTCCTTGTAACGTGGCTGAATTTAGAATGAAAGAGAAAAGTGTTTGGCGTGCAACAGTCATTTAATAAATAATTATTGGGCAAAAGAATTGTGGTGCTTCTCCCATTCTTCCCTTGCAAGTATAGAGCTAGGAGGGACAAATTCAGCTCAACCTCTTCATTTTATGGGGTGAAGCAAGTGAAAACTAAAAATGTTAAGTAATTTGCTCCAAGTCATACATCTAGTCAGGGCTGGGGTTAATTTAAGCCCATGTCATTCTGTGTCTTGCTATTACGTTAGGTTGAACCGAGTGAAATGGCCATCTGTATAGGTCAAAATGGTTGTGTATTGGCAGTTTTGTGTGGTTCAGCTTAATGTGTTTGAAGGATCAATACTGCATACATTCTGAATAACCTTGGCCTTCTTTCTAAACCAAGCAAACACGTGGTAGTATAGCTTCGTGTGAAGATCAAGAATATTGGTTCCGAATCAGATGCTCCTGGCTTTACATCCTTGGTCTTTGTAAGCTGGAATTTCCTTATCTATATAAATATTACATGCATCACTCTAAAACTATTTCAAAGCTAAGTGAGATGGTGATTCTTTGAAGGCCTTTGTATAGTGCCTGGCACAAGGTAATTACCTAATTATGATTATGCTATTATTCACCGTAATAATAAGGAAGAGAATAAAACTCATAGGATTTGAAGAGTTAAAATCCTTCTGGAGCCCTAGCTGGTTTGGCTCAGTGGATAGAGCATAAGCCTTTGGACTGAAGGGTCCTGGGTTTGATTCCAATCAAGGGCATAGGCCCAGGTTGCGGGCTTAATACCCAGGGTGGGGCGTGCAGGAGGCAACCAATCAATGAGTCTCTCTCATCACTGATGTTTCTATTTCTCTCTCCCTCTCTCTTCCTCTCTGAAATCAATAAAAATATATTTAAAAATTAAAAAACAGTCCTTCTGGACAGCACATTTGTCTTTCTGAAATCGATGGCACATGGGACATGTCACATCTATGCAGTCTAACGTGGACATATCTTTATATTCTATTTCATGTGCTCTGCTGATTATAGGACTACACTTGGAATGATATTCTATTCTTAAACCCTTTCCTTTGACAAATGTGCTGTTGTACACGCAAGGTCGTCACAGTAGAAGTAACGCCAGCATGTGTGAGTATGCTGGATTAGACCAGCGCTCTGCGAAGGGGGGCACCTGTTTTGTCCCCTGTAAGGGATGAGTCCTTCTCAGTCTCTAGCAGAGGCCAGGTGTAGAGTCGGGGCTCACAATGCCGTTGACTCATCAGCTGACTGAGTTAGTATATTCTTTTAAAACCTGGACCCTGGAACCACATCCAGTGTTTGTCCATCCCTGCCTCATGGGTCAGCAAATATCTCTGCTGCCTGTGCTTGGAGACACCCATGTGTAAAGTATTTCTCAGAGAACTCCTCATGACCCAGTGACACATCCAGAGCAAACATGTTTGCAGACAGCTGCCCACTGAGGGGAAAAGTTATGATCCTGTGGGTAAGAGCGGGTGACGGCACTCCCAGCCCCGAGAAGGAAGCAGTGGACTTACCCTGAAAACAAATACTTCCCCAGCAGAGAATATAAACAGAGGCCCTCCCTCCTTCCCAGTACCACCAGCCCACAGTTCTTAGGGATCAGTAGGCTTTTGGGGGTGTCTTCCCCTAGTGTGTGTGCTGCCTTTGGACGAGACCACTGCATGGAGCCATGGAGGAGGAGAGCAAGCCCCAGGCAAGCCCGCTTCTGTAGTGATTTGTGGAGAGGGGGACCTGTGTACACTGTCCTCACCGCTATCAAAAATGCCCTTATTATCCTCCCCTTTAACTGGCCTCCTCCCATTTACTTCATCCTCTATCTCCATTTACGTTGCCCATATTCCTTTTGTGATATGGAAGCAAAGTTGGATCTTCAGAGAATGGTGCTAAATGAATAAAACAGCACTTACTTATTGAAAAGATGTAAGCTTACTAACAACTGGCCGTCATTCTGAACTAGACAGAGAGAATTGGTGTCTGGAAGTATCTGTGGAAGGATAAAAGCCTTTATTGAGCATCTATTTCAGTTGACAGGGAGCTAGGCTGTTTATGTGTATCATGTCTCCCTCGCATAGCAACCTTGCAGAACTAAGTATTGCCCCCCATTTGACAAATGGGGACACTGAGGTTCAGAGAAATTAACTAACTCAAGCTCACACAGCAGATAATCAGTGCAGATCTCCGACTGCAGCTGTGTGCGCTTGCTACCACCGCAGGCTCAGCTGGAGGCGAGCTTTTGTCCCTCTGTAGGCCTCTAAGGCAGGAGGACACGGTTGAGAAAATTGGAGCAAAAGCATTGTGAATTTCCAGTTTATCCAGCTCTACTCTGAGGAGTAGAAAAATGCATATATTCCTTCATTCATTTATTCATTTATTTTTTAAAAAACCTTTATTCAGTCTCCAGGCTCAGCATTGTGCTAGGCATTAGGATGGTACCAAAAAAGATGTAAGACATGGGCCCTGTCTCAGGAGCTTTCATTGTCTAGATAGGGAGATATAAAAGTCCTGAAATGTTTGTCCTTAATGTAAGAACAGCAGTTAGATCATATGATACAAAAACAATTGGTGTGTTGGGAGTTCAGAGGTGGGAGAATTCTATGTAGGTGGTTAGAAAAGATTAATGTGTTACACACACACACACACACACACGCACGCACGCACGCACACGCAAGCGCACGTGAAATTGGTGGTGCTGATGGGACAGAGGAGAGGTTGCTTCAAGATATTTATTTTTAACTATGTAAGGGGCCAGGTGGGTTCTTGAAACATCTGGGGGACCACTCTGTAAAGAACATGATTTGCTAACCACTAAGCTGTACATCTGAGACTAATACAGAATAATATTGAATGTAAACGTAATTGAAAAATAAAAATATATATTTATCTTTAATTAAACTTTTATTTTGAGGTCATTGTAGATTCTCATGCAATTATAAGAAATAATTCAGAGAGAGAGCTGTGTACTTTTACCTGTTTCCCTCAATGGTAACACCTTGCACAACTATAGTACAATAATTACTGTACAAGAGTCACAACCAGGGTGTCTTCATCAATATAGTCCTGATTTCCCAGTTTTACACGTACTGGTGTGTGGGTGTGTGTGTGTTTGTGTGTGTGTGTGGGTGTGTGTGTGTGTGTGTTCCTGTATCAACATCGTCAAGCTACTGATCAGTTCCATCCTCACAAGGATCCCTCTTATTTTTCTTTTCAACCATATGCATCTCCCTCCCACCTCCCCTACCCCATCCCTAGCCCCTGGTAACCACCAATCTGTTCTGCATGTCTATAATTTTGCCTTTTCAAGAATGTTGCATAATGAAACATATGGTATGTAACCCTTTGGGATTGTATGATTCCCTTGAGATTCATTCAAGTTGTTGCATGTATTTTTAGTTTGTTCCTCTATTTTTTAGAAGTAGCCAATGGTATGGATATACCACAGTTAAACTATCCCCTGTTGAAGGACATCAGGGTTATTTCTAATATCTGGCATTACAAATAAAACTGCTACGGACAGGATTTTTTAATACTATTTATGTGGCATAGTTGTGTCTAATCTGAAGCAGAATGTGAAGTGGGGGTCACTGTCACTCCTTCTCTGGGGATATTTTATTCTTTCACTTAGCACTCATTCATGAAGTACTTTTTGAGCTAGGTATTGTACTACTTGTGTTCTGCTAAGAAACAGATGAATGAACATTCCCTTTGTTGACTCTTGTACTTCAATGACCTACAGCTCTCAGTACATAGCTGCTTTAGATAAATACAAAATAAAAACCCAGTGTGTGGGCCTCCTTTATGCTCCTGTGGACTCTAATAGACCCGAAGAACTAAAATATAGGGGTTTTACTCTCTTTAATTCTCCTGGACAAATTCAGACTTTCTATAACTTTACGTGATGTAAAAACTCATTAAAAATTTTTAAATCCGTTTTTTGAATTATTTTAGAAATAGAAGAATGGAAGAAGTTTTTACAGAAATTGTTTAAAAGATCTGCTTTTCTTTTTATAAAATTGGTAGACGAGGCCTTTTCTTCCTAGGAGGATATTAGGCATCTGCTTCAGCCGTGGGCAAACTATGGCCCGCGGGCCGGATCCGGCCAGTTTGAAATGAATAAAACTAAAAAAAAAAAAAAAAAGACCGTACCCTTTTATGTAATGATGTTTACTTTGAATTTATATTAGTTCACACAAACACTCCATCCATGCTTTTGTTCCGGCCCTCCGGTCCAGTTTAAGAACCCATTGTGGCCCTCGAGTCAAAAAGTTTGCCCACCCCTGTTAGATACTGCCTGTTCCAAGCGAGAGGTGAGATCCCATTCCCCCTTGTTTTCATCCCTGAAGGAGGTTTACTTCCAGCTGCCCTCACACAAGCTGTGTTGTTTCCTTGAGCTCAGACTGAAACTATGCCCTATCAACTCCGGTATTTGGGTATTTAGTAAACTTTCTATTAGAATGACAAACACCTCTCCCCTCAGGTGACACTAAATTTTACAGAGTGGGCCTCATTGGATTTGTGCCTTCTGGCTTTTAGGGGACACTCCAGGGCTTTGCCCTTGAGCACGGACCATGCATGGTTGTGATTTCACTGTGGAGTGGGTGTGGGACTTCTCTTGGCTTAAATTGCCCTTTTCTCACCTCCACTCCTTCCCTTCCTACCTTGAAGCCTCTTCTGATTGCTTCCAATAAGAAGTAATATGCACATAAGAAGATGCTGCTACAGTAGATACGAGCAAATGCTACTGTGTTGCAGCAGTAGAAGGCGTGGTGAGAGGAACCAGGCTGGCAGAAACTCGGTTATAAACCCAGACGATGGACACATTTTTCCCTTACCAGCTCTGTGGAATTGTGGGAAGAAATTAATACTAAGATTTAACATGATGTGTTGGGGTATTTTTTGCATTAAGTTGTTTTGTTTTGTTTTTTGGTGAATATGGAAGACTGGTAATCTTTTATGCTTCTGATGTGCACAAATTTAATAAAATGAACATGTAATAAAGCTAAGCCCCATGATGATATCATTTATTTCCATTTAATTTCAGTCTAGATAGTAGTGGCATTTGAAAGCCATTATTTTGGGGACTAATGTAATCCTGGCAGACTAGTTCTCCTCAATCTCCTTGGTGTCTCCTTCCGCTTTTTTCCTCTCTTGTGTCTAAGATGAGAAAAAATCGGTAAGGCAGAGAATATTATATCTTTAGATACAATTATTTCCCCCCACATCTCTGTTAATTTGCTTATTCCTCTCGGAAGCACATTCATGAGGTTCACCACACTCTTCTTTTCCTCTTGGTGGCTTTGGCCCTTCTCATGGAAGAATACGGCAGAAGGAATTTGAGGCGATTAGTGGTTAAGTAGCCCTTAAAGTCCACGCTCTGTTTTCAGACCATCGTGTGGCTTCATCTCCGCCGTTAAAGTTCCACAAAGCTTAGTCTCAGTTTATCTTGAGCTCATTGAACACTCTTCCTGGGAAAAGGTTTCTTTTGCCCTCTGCCTGGGTCAGAGTTCTGCCTGAGTTTCAGAAAGATGACCTTTCAGTTCCCTGGTGAAGGTTGATTTTAGGACATTGCCTCAGGTCGTACCAAGAAGTTTGCCTGGGGGCACATGGCCCCATGGCTATTGTGGCTGAACAGTGCCCATCGGGCCTCCTGGGGCCGCTTGGGGAAGTCCAGCCTGAGGACATCTGGGAGCTGAACTTGCCAGCGGTTAGGAAATGAGTCAAGCCAGGGAGTTTGCAGAGCAGAGAGAAAGGGGGCAGGAAGAGCCCAAGACTTCTAAAGCACAACCAGGCCGTCTACACCAGGCCAAACCAGAGAAAGATGCTGCACTTTGTGACACCTTTGTCCAAGAAAGACAGGTGGCGTGCTGGACAAGAGTGGTGGTACTGGGGCCGACTGCTCAAGTAGAGTTCTGTGCACCACTTACTAGTTAGTCTCTCCTTCCCTGTGAAATACTTGCCTCAGGGTGGTGGCGTGAGAAATTTGGTGAATGAATCAAAGGGCTTAGGACAGTGCCTGGCAAATAGTAAGTGCTATGTGAGCCTTTGATAGTCCTACTGTTGTGATTAATAGGAAGCCATTTCACCCAGTTTGTTATTTATTGTCAAGTTTAAGGGGTGTTTCACTTGATTACAATGTCCCACTCTTTAGAGGAGCCTGATCGCTATGGAAAGGGGGACTGTGTTATCCTGCTCCTGTAAGATCGGGATGGTGTTATTTGGGGCTTTGAGATAAAAAGACAAGTGTGCTCCTGAGTTATGGGGCCACGGTCCATTGTAGCCAAATTCTGTTGTGGCCTGGATTTGGCTCTTTCAACCTCAGGGGTCCAGGATAAGTTTATCTTTTTTCAGCACCGAAATTTACAGAGGAGGAGAATGAAGCCCCAGAAGGTGAAGTGCCTTGCCCAGCATCACACAGCTAGGGAGTGGCTGAGCTGGGAGCAAACTTGACCGTGCTAATTCCCAGGACACTGTTCTTCCACTGAAACACAGGTTTGCCACAATCCCGTCCTCTCCCTGCCATGTAATGTACCTAATGAGTCTCCCTCACACAGCGTGGCCTTAGGAGGTCTTTATTGATCGACCTTTGTTGAATAAAAATGTATAAGGTGAATGTTTATCTTCTTCCGAAATCCAAGTTACAGATTGCTTTACCTAAATAATTTCAGTTTCCCATTATAGATTGATTATTTAAAGTCACTTCTGCTAGGAAAAAAAAGAAGAACATGATTTTTATGCATACTACCTGACCCCCATATGTTTTTTAATTTTTGAAACGAAAACTTGAAATTGTGTTATCTCAGTTTGTAGAAAGTGATTGATCTATAATATGCACACATATACACACCTCTGTATATGACATCATATTTAAGAAGACAGGGGTGAAGTTACTTCTTGTTTCTGAGCCAGTTCCTCTTCTGTGAAATAGGAATGATAATGACACTTTCTGTACAGTGTTGGACCAAGGCTTTGTAAGTGCTCCTGCTTGGTGGATCATAGAAACAGCAGCAATAGTGATAACTTCACATATAATCCTGCTGTCCCCCTCCCAACAAACAGCTACATCTGAGCCAAAATAAGCTTTGTTAGACCATTCTTTTAGGAAAAGGGTGCCTGAATGTACCCACCCTTTGGGCACCAGAAACCTGGTTTTATAGTCACTTAGCAACCATCTTTTCGCTATATAATAATAGGGCGAGGATTCTCAGGATTTCACAAACTGGATTGAGAACTAATATATTCATATGTTACATATATCCATATGCAAGCTCTTCTGTATTTAGAATGGATATATTTTATACTTTAAATAGGCCGAGTGTGCTGTGTGCATCCTGATCCTCCTCACCAAGCTCAGTCATTATGAGCTGCCAGCTGGAGGACGGACTTCCAGTCTCCGTCGGTGGATGTCCACTTCTGATGAGCTTCTCAAGAGGCCATGAGGCTGAAAAGATGCTGGAACAGGTTCTGCCCTCCAGCTTAGGATCTCTGTTTCTCTTTGTTCATTGTGTTCACTCTGCAGTAGGTTCCGATGTGATGGAAGAGATGGTTTAAAGTCCTTCTGGTGGGAAGAGTCCCTTTCAGCTTCAAGTCCAAACTCCAAAACCACTTCCTGGGTACCACCATCACTTAGTCCCTGCCTCCACCCCATCCCCACTGCTTACCAGTTGCTTGGGGTTAGGGAAGAGGGAGATTGTTTAATCTCATTATACCCTAGATTGTGTGAGCTACATCTGTGAATTTTATCTCATAACCCCTGATGACAGAGATTACCTGAAGAAATAAAATTGGAATCAGAATTCTAGAGGGTTGACTAAAGTCTCAATAGTAAGAAGTAAAACCTGTAATTCTGCTCAGAGTAAACCTTAGAGTTCCTGTCACCTAAATTCCTTACCTCAAAGAGGTCTGCGGTTTAACTTGAAACTCACTCTTTTTGTGTATGTGTCTGAGGTCTCCCCTCTCAGGCACCACCAGCCTTATTCCACTGGCTCCTGACTCCTGTTCTTTGCCTTAAATCCCATTCTGTCTGATATACAGAGCCCGGACCTGTTTTACTAAGCCCTCCTGTGATTTGGAGGCTCTATCATCACCTTGAAATCTTTCCCAGGCATTCTTCTCCTCTCCCTTCTTACCTCAGGAGCGGGTCCAGGTTGCTCATTAATTACATTCTTGAGCCTTGGTAGCAATGCTGCAGCCTGGGAAGCATGTGATTAGTCACACCCACAGAGAAGAACACTTGGAGAAAGCCAGGTAGCTCAGGTAGTTACAGTTTTGGATGAGAATGCCAAGGTCAGGGGTTTTCACCCGAGCTCAGTGGTACAGATCCCATACCCCTAACTGCATGTGAGCCCTCTCCCAGATAGCTACTGTGAGCACCAAGGGAAAAGGCTCAGAGCCACCCATTTCTGCTCCTGAGGAAAACACTCAGAACTCAGATGCTGACTATTGACAGTGGATGAAGAATGTCCACTCCTTAAGTGAAAGACAATGTGCTTCTGTGTGTATATAAATATAGACATCCTTTTGTTTTTCTGCACTCCACCCTCTCTAATGTAGCACGGTGCTGTCGTCTGCATTAAATTCAATGAGTGCAGGGTGTGAATTGTCTGTATCGGAGCCCATGTTCAAAGCCTAACTCAAGTCCTACCTCTTCCTGGTTCTTGCCTTGATCGCTTTACTTCCCCACCATTGACACATAACTATATGCCTTCATCTGTCTGTAGTCCTTTCCCCCCTTTGCAGATGTGTTCTCTTCCCAGCTGTGTGACCGTGGAAGCCCCTTGACCCTGCAGAACCCCCGTTTTCATATCAATGAAAGGAGGATTGTGATGATACTTATTCCTACTTCCAAGAAGAGCATATGGGCTAGAATATAGTGTAAACCCCTAACATGGTACAATCGGGAGTTGTTATTGCTGGGAGCCAAAATCTTCCCACAGGAATCAATTCTTACTACTTAATAGTTGTGTCCATTGTGCCTGCTCCAGCCCCAAACAGAGGACACTGGATGAGAAAGGAAGGAAGGAGGGAGGGACAGAAAGAAGGGAAGGAAGACTTTTGGCAGTTTTTATATCCTGTTTTCCTATTATTCTCTCCTTCAGTTTAGCTAGAGCTTATGAAGACATGTTTAGTTTCTAAAAAGGCATTTAATACTGGGCTGCAGGTGGACCTCCCCCCCAATAGCTTTCTTCTACATCTTTTTCTCCCTCCGCAAACTTGGTAGCTAGCTGGTGTTGGAATTCTTTCTGACCAATGGCTTTTATGCCCATGAGAGAGGGGGGAAACAATCTCACAATTGGAAGATATCTGAGAGATCAGAGACCGAGTGCCTCATTTTACAGGCGTGGTCACTCAGAACCTCAGCGTTTCAGTCATTAGTGGCAGAGCAAGGGCCAGAACCCCATCTTCAGCTGCTCCTGCAGGCAGGGCACAGATTAACTCTATAATAAAGTGTCGATCATCTCGCCTGCCTTGGGAGGGTGTTTTACGGGTTGACTGATACTATTCAGCTCTTTTCCAGGTCAGTGCATAGGTTTTTGTGTTCATGAGGGTTTAGGACAAATAGATTTGCTGATGCTGCAACAGCATCCACTCTGCCTGCTCTCCACACTTTAGGAGTTGGTTTATATATGTTGGTAAACTGGAATCACGTAAAGAATAAAAACCCCTTTGTTACTGGTTGCCTTACACAACAAGTTTCACAACATTCTCTACTGCAAAGCTTAGTGTTCTGGGTGTGTGAGGGTTTGAAGGAAACCCCAGCTCCTCTTTGCATCTTTGGTTCCTCCTCAGGGCACTTGTGTGCCTGGCCTTCCTTCTGCCTTTTCCATAGCTTTCCTGGTGTGTTGGACAGAACCTTGGGGCTAGCCAAGCATGTCAAACTCTCAGCCAGTGGGCCACATGCCTCGAGGCTAGGCAGACCTGGGTTCAAGTCCCAACTCAGTAGCTTAGGCAGGTCCTTTATCCTCCACGCGCTTCAGTTCCCTCGCCTGTAAAGCACAGACGGTACTGCCTACTTCATTGATTTTCCTTGTGTAGAGATATAATGTGAGTAAAGATGGAAGAAGGTATTGGAGAGAGAAAATGTCTGTTTCTTCTCCAACTGTTCCATCAAGTCCAAGTCCTACTTATCAAAGAACTTAGTTCTTTACCTCCTATAATGCATGCATATATCTTTTAACATTATTAGTAGTTCATAAGGCATTTTGTATTTCTGTACAAGATTTCATTCTTTCTGTTTTTCATGATGTTCCAGGGCTTGGCTGAGAACTTTCAGAAAGCTTACTGTATAATTTATCCCTTTTGGAGATCTTCCTTCCTCTTAGAAAAAAAAAAAAAGCCAAAACCCCACCAACTTGGACATCATTTCTAAATTTGAATCTGCTTTTTTAAAAACTGTGGTTCAGTTGGTTTAAAGAGGGGTTTCTCAGGGATAAATGTATATTTGTCAACTCCACAAGATTATGTCACAATCCTGAATAGCTATATATATATATTTCTCCTAATAAGGTAAAGGCTTGGAGATTGTTTTCTTTCTCACTGTTTGAATAGAGAAAGTATTCCTTTTTTTAAAAAAAAAAAAAGTAATCTCAGGTCTTTTGGAATAGCACTATAAAATGCATCTGGTCCTCTGGTGGAATTGGGTACCGTGTCAACAAACATTGAATGCTGGGCTCAGGGTCTGATACTAGGAGTACAGGGGAGGTAGGGGGGCTCTACCTTCAAGGCTTGTAAGGGAGACAGCTAAGCAAACAGACCGTCGCTATAGAATGCAGAGTCCCGTGAGACCACAGAGGAGACAATCCTAACCCAACTTGTGAGGAAGGGGCTAGACTCACCTTCCCAGAAATGGTGACACCTGGCCTGCGTCTTGAAAAATGAGTAGGAATTAAGAAGCTGGGAAAGGGCATGACAGGCAGAGGGAGCTACATGTTCTAAAGGCACAGAGGTAAATATAAGGAACCCTAGGTATGGTGTAGGGGTGGGCAAACTTTTTGACTCGAGGGCCACAATGGGTTCTTAAACTGGACCGGAGGGCCGGAACAAAAGCATGGATGGAGTGTTTGTGTGAACTAATATAAATTCAAAGTAAACATCATTACATAAAAGGGTACAGTCTTTTTTTTTTAGTTTTATTCATTTCAAACGGGCCGGATCCCGCCCGCGGGCCGTAGTTGGCCCACGGCTGTAGGGGGAAATGGAGAGCAAGGCAGGGGCAGGCTGGGAGAGGCCCATATAACACTGAGTTTGGATTTTATCATGAAGGCAATGAGGAGCCACTGAATGTGCCTCCCAGGGAGTTTTATACCAGGAGGAGACCTTAGGGGTCAAAGTCTAGCATTTCATTTTACAGATTTGGAAACTGAGGCCAAGGAAAGGAAAGTGACTTCCTCAAGGCCACACGGGCAGTTAGTGGCTGATAGTGTGTACGTCTCTATACAGACCCAGTGGTGCCTGGGGAGTGGGGCAGGAGGAGCCTTCATGGTGAAAGTTCAGTGTTGACCTTGTGAAGGCAGATTCTCATAGGAATGTTCAGACGAGGATTTATCATGGGGACTGCAGGGTTCGGGCTAATGACCCTAGCATGCCTTTTTGCATATTATTCCCTTTAAAGGAAAGGTCATTGCTAGTTAGAAATGCTCTTTGGCTATTTTTAGGCTCTGTGGTAGGGGGAATTAGTGGAATTCCTAAGGTCAGCTCCAGCTATTTTTCTCCAAAAGACCAGCTGAATTTTTTTTATGAGACTTGCTCATCAGGGCTTTCGCCCTTCTGTGAGGCATTGTACTGAATCCTGAGTCAGCCTGGCTTGGGGAATCAGTAAGGGAACCCAAGTTTGGAGACAACTACACAGGGGTTTGGGATGGTTGTTGCCCTTTTCCAAGTTACGTGCGAAGGAATGTTAAGTGCTATCTTAGATGTGGTTGGTCAGTTCTCATACCAAGATCCTTCTGGAGTACAATGACTACCTCAGTGACAGTTGGGTTCTGAAGATGCATGTTGTCATCTATATGAAGAGTCTGCCATGCTGCCTGAGCAGAGGTAGTGCTGACCAGTTACGTGGCACCTTTCATTCGGGAATATCACCTCCGAACACTTGACAGACAGCAAGTCAGAAATTCCTTAAGATTCCTGGCCTGGGAACTTGCCTGTAGTTATTTGGCACCTGCAATTACAACACTATTTTTTTAAAATATGTTTTTATTGATTTCAGAGAGGAAGGGAAAGGTAAAGAGAGATAGAAACATCAGTGATGAGAGGGAATCATTGATTGGCTGCCTCCTGCATGCCCGCTATTGGGGATTGAGCCCGAAACCCAGGCATGTGCCCTTGGCTGGAGTCGAACCCAGGACCCTTCAGTCCACAGGCTGACGCTCTATCCACTGAGCCAAACTAGCTAGGGCTACAACACTACTTTCTATTATGTTTGGGGGATTTTTATGAAGGCAGGTAAATTGAAAGCACACTTCATTTCTTTTAGAATGCACATGAACCCTTTCTCTTATCCAGTTTATGGATGTCAGCCTGGAGCTCGTGCTGTGTTTGAAGGCGAATGGATAAATATAATTGTATAAAGAGAGCATTTTGCAGTTTATCAGATGTCTTTCCACACATAGTCTCATTGACCCCCTGCAGTGACTCAGCAAGGGAGGTGGGCAGGGGTTAGTCCCAATTTTAGAAATGAGGAAACTGAGGCTCAGGTAAGTGCTATGTTCATGGTCACCAAGCTAGTAAGTGAACGACTAGATTTCAAACCAGATCTTGATTTTAAATCTCACGGTGATGCCAACTAGATGGAGGGGAGAAAGGGCCATGATTTGCTTTGGCATAAAGTGGTGTAAGGAATGCCTTTAAAGGAAGGTAATTCTGTTGTGCATACAGCCCAGGAATGTAGGAGCATCTCCAGCAAGGGATTCTAAACAGATGGAGTAAAAGGGAACTTTGTTCCACTAGCTGGGGAACAACAGCTGTTTTCTGAGCTAGGATCCATGACGTTACAATAACAATGTGTAGCTTATGCTAATGAAAACAATACTCATTTATTGTTGGTTGGGATGAGTAGTAGTTGAGTTGCATTAAGCAACGAGAGTGAATCTTGCAAAGTTTTCATCTTAAGGATTCTGTCTACCACTGATGATCAGAAAGAGCCAGTGTACATCTCCCTGCTCTCTGAAATGGAGAAAAAGGAGGCCATCCTTACTACACACAGAGCAGGAAGCCTGAAGAGACGCTCCCAGCATTTCACTAACTTATTCAGTATTTAAGGTTTTTTTCACTACTACGTGCAAGGTACTGTGTGGTTACTAAAATGAAGTGGACATAAATCCTTCCCTTACAGAGTTGAGAAGTGGGAATTTGATGTGTATGTAAGTTACTAAAATGTTTGTGTAAATTATTGAATACTTATTGTGTTGAGCACCTATATATGAGCTTTAATCTTCTCAACAACCTGGCAAGATAGGTATGATGCCCATTTTACAGATAAGAAGCCTGAGGCTCAGAGAAACTAAGTAACTAGCATAAGAGGGTCCCTCTGGGTCTCTCTGGCTCTGGGGCTTGTGCTCTTTCCTATTTCAGACGACAGTGTACAGATAAGTGCTCCGAAGGCTCAGTGAAAGAAGTAGCTATTGCCAGCTTGTGGAAGGGGAAAGGGGGGCTGCAGGAGCAGTTCATGGAGGAGGGTCTTTTAAGGTGAGATTTGAATGGTGGGTAAGGTTTAGATGTGTGATATATAAGGAAAAGACATTCTAGGTGGAGAGAACAGCAGGAACAAAGGTTTGGCAAGGATAGCGTAGAGGTGATATTAAGTGGTTTGGCTGGAGCTCATGAGGTAGGAATGTTGAATAGGAAGCTTGGAATCAGTAGGATTGTCAATACTAGAATAAGGAATTTGGACTTACTCTGCCATTAGGGAAGAGCTAGGAAAGGTTTTAAAGTCAGAATGTGGCACATGAAAGTGGGGCTTTGGCAAATAAATCTAGTTGAATTGTGTATAGTAGAGAGAAATGGGGGAGAACCAGGAATGAAAGAAGCTGGGTTCAGAGACAATTACTAAATGAGTGGTAGAAAAGGAGAGGAAGGGTTGAATTAGAGCAGTGGTTCTCACCTTCTGGCCCTTTAAATACAGTTCCTCATGTTGTGACCCAACCATAAAATTATTTTCGTTGCTACTTCATAACTGTAATTTTGCTACTGTTATGAATCGTAATGTAAATATCTGATATGCAGGATGGTCTTAGGTGACCCCTGTGAAAGGGTCATTCGACAGCCAAAGGGCTCGCGACCCACAGGTTGAGAACCGCTGAATTGGAGATTGCAGAGGTTCAGTCAACTGAATCTGGCAGCTGATTGGCTATGGGGCAAGGAGAGGAAAGCATCCTCCTCACTGTTGCTTATGAGGATGTGTTTCGTCAGCAGAGTTCCAGGCAACAGGCTGGGGATTCAGAGGTGAATTCGGTACATAATCTGTCCTCAGGCTGTGCACTGGTTTCCTTTTATTGCTGTAACAAATGACCACACACTTAGTGACTTGAAACAACACAAATTCATTATCTTACAGTTCTGGAGGTCAGAAGTTTGAAAGGATCAAGAGTCTTAAAATCAATGGGCCTTAAAATCAAGGAGCTGGCAGGACTGAGTTCCTGCTAGAGACTCTAGGGGAGAATCTGTTCCCTTGCCTTTCCCAGCTATTAGAGGCTGCCTGCGTTCCTTGGCTTATGGCCCCTTCCTCCATCTTCAAAGCATATCACTACAATTGCCTTCATCCTCACATCTCTTCTCTCTCCTCCTGACCATCCTTCTTATAAAGACCTTCTGATTACATTGTGTCTACCTAGACAACCCAGGATACTCTCCCCATCACAAGATTCTTTTTTTATATTGAATTTAATGGGGTGAGTTGATATTGGTTAATAAAAGTATACAGGTAGCCCTGACCGGTTTGGCTCAGTGGATAGAGCGTCGGCCTACGGACTGAAGGGTCCCAGGTTCGATTCCAGTCAAGGGAATGTACCTTGGTTGTAGGCAGCTGATTGATGTTTCTCTCTCATCGATGTTTCTAACTCTCTCTCCCCCTCCCTTCCTCTCTGTAAAAAATCAATAAAATATGTTTTTTAAAAAAAGTATACAGGTAAAATTATCTATACTTATAATAGGGTAATATGCAAATTGGTCCAGGACGCCATCACATAACAACCGAACAGCAGGGAGGGTGGGGCAGTGAGCTACCTGTGGCAGAGAGCTACAGGAGGGCGGGGCAGTGAGCTACCTGTGGCAGAGAGCTCCAGGAGGGCGGGGCAGCAAGCTATGTGCAGTGGAGAGCTCCAAGTGGCAGTGGGTGGGGCGGCCAGCTGAGGCAAGTGGCAGCGAGCTACTCCTGCACGGATTTGTGCGCAGGGCCACTATTACAATATTGTCAAGTTTCTTTCCATCACCATTTATCCCCTCTTTACCCTCTTCTACTTCCCCCACCCCCTTTCTCTCTTGCAGTCACCATACTATTGTCTATGAGGGGTTTTTTTTTTTGCTTAATTCCTTCATTTTTTTTAACCCAACCTCCCAATCTCCACCCCCCTGCTGCCCGCCCCCTTCTGACAGCTGTCAATCTGTTTTCTGTGAGTCTGTTTCTCTTTTATTTGTTTATTTTGTTCATTAAATTCTACATATGAGTAAAATCATATAGTACTTGTCTTTCTCTGACTGGCTTATTTCACTTAGCATAATGCTCTCCAGGTCCCTCCATGCTGTCACAAAAGGTAAGATTTCCTGCCCTTTTATGGCCCAGTAGTATTCCATTGTATAAATGTACCACAGCTTTTTTATCTACTCATCTACTGTTGGGCACTTGGGCTGCTTCTAAATCTTGGCTATTATAAATCACACTGCAATGAGCATAGAGGTGCATATATTCTTACGAAAAAAGTGTTTTGGGTTTCTTTGGCTATATTCCAAAAAGTGGAATCACTGGGTCATAAGGCAGTCCATTTTTAATTTTGTGAGGAAACTCCATACTGCTTTCCACAGTGGCTGTACCAGTCTGCATTCCCACCAACAGTGCACGTGGGTTCCCTTTTCTCCACATCCTCCCCAACACTTGTTTGCTGATTTATTGATGATAGCCATTCTGACGTGTGAGGTGACACCTCATTGTGGTTTTAATTTGCATTTCTCTAATGATTACTGATGTTGAGCATCTTTTCATATTTCTATTGTCCATCTGTATGTCCTCTTTGGAGAAATGTCTATTCAGGAACTTTGTCCATTTTTTAAATTGGATTGTTTGTTTTTATTGGTGTTGAGTTTTATAAGTTCTTTATAAATTTTGTATATTAGCCCCTTATCAAATGTATCATTGGCAAATGTGTTCTCCCATTCAGTGGGTTGTCTTTTCATTTTGTTGATGGTTTCCTTTGCTGTGCAAACCCATCCCAAGATTAATCACATTTGTAAAGTCCCTTTTGCCATGTAGTACCATATTCAAAAGGTTCAGGAATTAGGATGCAAGCATCTTTGAAGGACCATTGTTCTGCCTACCACAGAGAATTGACAAATACGGTACCTCTATGGAAGATAACTTGCCAGACTTTTTTAGTCCCACTCTTGTAACCTTCCTTTTCCTCTGTGCTGTTGAATTGTTTTTCTTTCCCCCTCTAATGTATGTTTTTCTTTCTTTTATTCAATAAATGAGGCACTGGCTGTATGCCAGGCACCATGCCTGGTGCTGGGAACATGGGAATGCCAAGGCACCTCTCTGCCCACCACTAGAGGAAGCAGAATTGGATGAGAGCTATTAATGTTGAACCAGAGACCAAGATGTCAAACCCTTGACTTTTCATTTTCTAAAACTGAGGTCCAGACCTAAGATGAGAAGATTTAGAAGAATCCTTGGTAATTTAAAAATGGGATCCTCCCATCCAACCTCTCTACTGCCAAACCGCCATCCCCAAATTTAGAATATTCTTTTGATCTCCTCAAAGGCCTGGTGGGAAGGATAGAGGGGTATTTGCAGAAACCAGTAATTGGACTTCTTACAGTGGGGTAGAAGGTGAGGAGGTGGGAGACTGTGTAATGAGGAGAATAGGCGAAGCAGCAGCAGTAACACTCCCACCTGCAGGCAGTGTGGGGAGGTGATGGAGTTAGTGATGGTGGAGATGCACTGTCACCAGGGGTTTAGGAGCACGTCTGTGTCCCACACCATTTTATTTACATTTAGCGCCATGCTCACAGTAACCCTGTGATGTGCAGCCCACATGGTACAGACCAAGAAACAAACCCAGTGTCCTTAGGGGAGCTGCCAAAGAACTAGTAAAAGGTGAATCCCCTTCCAGTTGTTGACTCCAAACATAGTGTGTTCCTCTCTGTTATAGCACTCTTATGTCTGGGGTATAGTGCGTGGGTGTCGTAGGCATTATCCACCTACATCCGTTTCAAAATGTGTCTCTTTAGAGCAGAGGTGGGGATGTCCAGCCCAAGGGCTGTGTAGGACCCGAGAAATCATTTATCTGCCAAGGCATTAGGGGCGAGTTAATTAAATGTTTGACCAAATATAGCAGGCTAATTTTTAAGCTGATCGTTCTCTATGGCCCCCAAATGATGTTATAAATATCCAAATGGCCCTTGGCGCATAAATGGTTCCCCACCCCTGCTTTAGAGGATGGAGAGGAGCAAGGAGGACCTTGCGCAGGGTAGCATTTTGATGTCTCTTTGGGATAATTAATGGCCTGGCCAAAGGGGTCGGAGCATGTCTGGGACTAGGGTGAGACAAGTGAGGAGCCCTGGGCACAAAATCTATGGAGACAAGGACATGCCAGGGCTGACACTGCGCATGGAGCACCCTGAAAGTGGGTGTCTCCTTAAATTTTGTGCCCGAGGTGCCTCACTTTCAAGGAGGCCTCAGGGTGCCTCAGCTGTGGGTGCTATGCTGATACAGCCCTGCCTTCTTATTCTGTGTCCTTGTACTTTGCTTGCCTCACCCCTAGGTCCTTGATTCAAGCAGGGGCCCCAAAGAGGAGTGGACCATTGGTTCAGTAATCTCAATGCCGGCTGCACATTGCAATCACCTCCAGTGGTTGGCAAACTGCGGCTCGCGAGCCACATGCGGCTCTTTGGCCCCTTGAGTGTGGCTCTTCCTAAGCCTTAGGAGTACCCTAATTAAGTTAATAACAATGTACCTACCTATATAGTTTACGTTTAAAAAATTTGGCTCTCAAAAGAAATTTCAATCATTGTCCTGTTGATATTTGGCTCTGTTGACTAATGAGTTTGCCAACCACTGACCTAGGCAGTTAAAAAAAAAATCCCAGGTGAAGTCTAACCCCAGCCCAGTTAAATCAGAATAGCTGCGGGGAGGTGGAGGGTGAAGAGACCCTTTAAAAAGCTTTTCAGGTGATTCGAATGTAGTGAGGCTTGGGAACCCCTGAGGTAGTACATTTGGAGAGAGTCCCTCACTCCCAGGCCAGACAGGAATGTACATGATTGCATCCAAAGTGAGGCTTTATGCGGTCCTTGTAAAGTCTGAGTTGGGGATTGCCACAGTTCAGTTAACTTTATGATGCTGGGTTTAATTCCAGCCTGGTTAATAAGTCCGTTGGTTCCTCCCCTCCTTCCCTCTGAATTTGAAACCTGGAAAATAACTAAATCTAGAATTCATCTGTAATGCCTGCTGTTGTCAGTGTGCTGGTTTCAGGGGAACTGTGAAATGCAGCCCAACCCATTTATTGGCCCGTTTGCAAATCCTTATTTAGGTTGACATGGTATATGTCCCAGCAGGTAAAGGTGGTCTCTTCTGAGTGTCCCGGCTCTCACATTCGGTAGCTGTGTGACCTTAGGCTGTTGGTCTACTCTAACCCCTCTGCGTCTCAGCTTCCTCATCTGCACAAAGAACTAGTTATGACTCTGATTCCGCTGTTACTTCATTTTTATGTTGGCTCTTGTCACAGCTGGAAAGCAAATGACATAACAGATGAACATGCTTCCCTTGACAAATGGCTGTGCTCTGTCACCAGTCAGCAGCCACGTCTGACCCGTTGGGATCCTTTGTAGCTGTGATTCCCAGACCTGGCCAAACAGTTGCATCATGTCAGCAAATGCAAATTCCTGGGCCTCAGCCCTGAGGGTCTGATGCAGAAGGTCTTGAGCAATCAGTGTCTAGGAATCTGCGGCTCATCCGCCAGCGTTGGATACAAGCAATAATGATACAATTAAAGTGGTAGAGCTCCCAATTTAGACAGCACTGTCGAGTTTACAGTTGACAGAGGTCCCATTTCCTCTAGGAAGCCCTCCCTGGCCCTGGAGATTACATTGATTTCCCCGCTCCTCCCTGCCCCTGTTCAAAGTTTGGTGGCACTCTGCTTTTCTGCTCTGTAGGACTTCTTGGGCCTGTTTCACGCCTGCCCTCCTTTCCAGAGTCTAAGCCCTGCGGGCAGAGGCTGTGTGCACCATCAGAACTTTGGGGACACACAATTTACCCTCTTCCAGAATCGCGATCTGGGACTGTGGAGGATGCTGCCGTTCCAAGAGCAGAGGAGGTCTCTCTCCGACGCTGTGAACTTAGGCGAGGCTCCTGGGGCTTCCCCGGCTGGGACACCAGTGTGAGCCCATACATAGCAGTGTGAGCCTGGAAGTGTGAGCCCATACATAGCAGTGTGAGCCTGGAAGTGTGCGCCCATACATAGGGTGGCTTTTACAGCAGCTCCCAGCAATGGCAGATGGACCTTGTTCTACTGTGTCTTAAAGTTCCTTCCTGATTGCGGTCAGAGGTACGCCATCCCTTCTGTAGAGTGTCTTCTTTTTTTGGAAGTGATTTGAGTTTTCAAATATTCCCTCTTGGCATGTTAGGCCTCTTGGGGTCAAACCCAGGTACTGTTTTCCCATTTATAGCCTGTACTTCAGTTACTAGTCTTCTTTTTGAGCATCTTTGTGGTTTCATAGCCCAGTGCTCTTGGCCAGAATGCCCACTCGCATCTCTGATTTAGCCTTCCAGGCTCACTGTGTTTTCTCCCTTTCCTAAATCCCTATGGCCCCCAGCCCTTGGCTTGTGCCTCCTTTCCCAGTACTTAACATAGTACTGGTATGAGGATTGGTTGTGTAAAATACTGTCTTCCTCAAATGGCCCATTGCCTTGCCCTTGGTTGGGGCTTGATTGAAATATTTGATTCCCGTGGATACCATATTCTAAAGTTGAGCCCTAAGAATGGCAAAAAAAAAAAAATGAACTTTTCAGAAATCTCAGGCAGCGATTTTCAACCGGTATGTCGCAAGAATTTTTAAAAGATGCAATACCTGACTATTTAGTTAGGGGCACTGACCTCTTTTCCCTTAGACTGTCACATAAAAAAAATGACAACATCCAACGCAACAATGGGGGTCCAGTGTGAATGAATCAAATTATACCTATTTTTTTTGTCAGATCAGCAAATAAATATACTTTTTGGTGTGTCACAGAATTTTGGTGATTAGTTTGTATGTGCCATGAGATGAAAAAGGTTGAAAATCACGGCTCTAAGGACATTATCATTAGGTTTGAATACGAGATTGAGGGAAGGGGGAGTTCTCATGTATACGCAGTCTTTTCTTATCCCTGTACTTAGTTTGAGATCACCAAGTCTGTCTACGGGAAGCATTAGCTGTGAGCCCCATCAGCCTGGGGCTGGAGGAGTGGAATACATTAGAAAAACCACCTTTGGAAGAATCCTCACAAACGTGAAAGCTTTGTTTCTTGATGTTGCCTGTCAGTTTTGATAGTTTAGTTGTTCCTCAATCAAAAAAGAAAACGAAACAGTGGTTAACAAACTTTTTCTTCCCTGTTCCACCTACATTCTTTCATTTATTCACTTCTTCATAAGTTCAGTTCATTTTATTTCTTCCCTCAACTCACTGTTGTTTTGTGTGTGTGTGTGTGTTTGTGTTGTTGTTTTTTTGAGAGGCTACTTTAAACTAGTCACTAGACAATGCACTATTCTCTCCCCACTAAGTTAGGTAACACATTAGGTGGAGTAATGTGCATGGTTTTTTTTCTTTTCTTTTTTTAAAATTGATTTTGAGAGAGAAAAAGAGAGACATCGATTTGTTGTTCCACTTATTTGTGTATTCATTGGTTGATTCTTGTATGTGCTCTGATTGGAGACTGATCCTGCAACCTTGGTATATGGGGACAACACTCTAATCAACTGAGCGTCCGGGCAGGGCTGTTTTTTAATAGAGTGATAGAAGCCCCGAGCATGCAGAAACAAGAAAATATTCATGTAGCATTGTTTCCTGACAGTGCTGTGGACAAAGTTTGCCGTTTATAGGAACACATTTCCGGATAAACATACAACAAAGCATTCTGATTGAATGTAAACATATCAAGTTGTTTTCTTTAGTAATAGTTTCTGGTTCCAGGGATCGCTCCCAGGTTGCATGTTGACACAGGAGCCCTTTTTTTTTTGCCTATCCCATGCTTGTCCTTCCCCCCCTGCCCCAAGTCTGTCCATAAAACAAACGCAAGGGGCCCCCTCATTTTCCTATTCCTAACAAGTTGTGCATAGAAGAGCATGCCTGGCTTTGAGGCCCAGGCACGGTGCCCATAGGCGATGACAAAAGAAAGAAGGAACAGAAGGAGGAACAGCAGGGGGAAAGAACCAGCCTGGGCATCAGGAAACCTGATTCTAGTCTCATCTTTGTCTCTAACCCTGTGAGCTCTCTGAGAATAAGGGGAATGGTGATGTAGTGAAGATTAAAACTGTTGGCTTTAGAGTGTACAGCCCTGCGTTGAAATCCTGCTCTGGTTGAGCAACTGTAGACAAGTTATTTAACTCCTCGAACCCAGTGTGGGCTGCACAGCATGGTTGGAGGGATTCAGTGGGATTACACGTGTGAAGCACCACCTGCTCAGTTTCAGTCCAGAGAAAAATGACCACATTCATGAGAGGCTCAGGGAAGCATCATGTGAGGAACAGCTGAAGGAAAGAGGCTCGTGAGAGCATGGAAGCCTTCTTCCCTTTAAATTGTTATGGGAAAGGGAGCGTGAGCTGAGGCTGGCAGGGCAGACTGGAGGCAAAGGGTGCAAATTACAGGCAAGTTTAACCACCTGCAAACAAAGCTTGAGAAGTAGAGGAGCCCAACAGGGGAACCTGCTGCTCCCGGCACAGGTGCCCGGGCAGTGTGGCTGGTGGTCTGCTGCCCACCAGGTCAGTATGCGGCAGAGAAGGGGAGAGCAAAGGCTCTCTGATTGTCTCACTCCACTCGTTCCTTTCCGAGGCTTTTCCTGAACCATCTGTGGGTTATTCCACATATCCTTTGATGCCTCTGTGATCTAGGAAGTTCCCTGAGCATCTGGCTTTGCGTGTGATGCTTTGCCACTGCTGAGCATTAGCCTCCTAATGGATCAGGCTGTATCTGTCCAGCGCCCTTCTCCCCAGCCCCGCCCTGACTCAAACGTATTTGCTCCTGCTCCCTCCCAGATTTTTCTCTCAGGCCTTCATTCTTGATGTCATGGGACTGTCAGAACAGTTTGCTTCTCTTCTGAAAACCTCATCATGTGAGAGTCACTGCTTACCCGAGTTTTCCTCCCCTTCCTTGGGTCTGAGGCTTTGGCACCACAGCAGCCGTCTGGGAAAGGAGAGGGTGCCATGTGGCCTCCTGGCAGCAGCGTGAGTGGGGAGCACATGCGTTGGCTCATCAGGCTTTATCCGGGGTTTGGTCAGGCAGAGAGAGTGGGATTAGCGCTGCAAGCCTCGCTCTTCTCTTTGCTGCCATCAGAAGCAAGTGCCAACTGTTTGGGGCCTTGGTTGCTTTCTCCAGTTCACTTCTGCACAGCGGGCCAGGGGAAGAGTATTGCCTTTTATCGACGTGGCATGGCAGGGCTGACGCATGGAAACCCACATAAGCACAGTCTGCATTTGGAGCCCTCAAATTTCCCTTTTGTGCTGCTGCTCCAACTGCTGCTCAACCCTTATTTGTCCTTGCTGGTGCCCTGCATTCTCCCCAGTGCTTCACAGTAATAAGGAGGGGAAAGTAGGAGTGAATATACCCATTATCTGGGGGAGAAAACTGAGACCACACCGTCACACAAAGAACCTGGAGCTAGAACTTGATGCATAATGTGGACCTGGGTTTTTTCTTATTGTTAAGGGGACTTGTGTTCATGTGTTAAATACTTGAATGCCCAGTAGGAACAAGGCACAGGGCCAGGTGCTGCGGACAGCAAGCACTCAGAGGCCCAGCCTTGCTCACAAACTAGTGAGGGGCAAACAGGCGTAGACAGGGATTTGAGGCAGCGTGAGGCACCCTCGCTGAGGAAGGCAGTGCTAAGGAGCACACAGGAGGGACACCCAGCCTGGCCTTGAGAGGTTAGGGGAGGCTTTTGCACAATAAGTGACCTCTAACTTGAGATTCAAGAGGTATTAGCTCAGCGAAAGGTATTTCAGGAGGAAGGAACAGCCTCTGCAGGGGCCTAAAGGCAAAAGGAGCTGACAAAGCCCAGTGTGGCTGGGGCCTAAGGAGAGGAGCGTGGGGAAGAAGGCAGGCGCCAGTTCACTCTGAGTCCCACCAGCCACGGTAAGGTCCCTGAGCCTTAGTCCGAGGCAGTGGGAAGTTGCTGAAGTGTTTGAAGCATGGAGTATGTCTCGGTCAGATTTTTGGCAGGGAAATGTCTCAGCAGCATGCAGAAGAGGCGTGGGAGGGAGGGCTGAACCTGAAGACGACTTTTTGCTCACGCTGGCACTGCTCCTGTGAACACATCAGGAATCCCTGTGGCCAAAATTCATTCCTCCCAATTTTTGCACTGAGGTTGCGCTCTTGTTGACAGCCAGCTGTGGGCCAGCGATGCTTTGATGCGTAAGCAGAGAACGAGAATCCACAGCCAGACGGAAGAGTTTTGTCCTGCTTCCCCAGTTTGAGAAATCTGTGCGGAGGGGGAATTAAATGAGATGTCAGCATCGGGGTGGCTTAATCTGACAGAACCCCTAGCGATGCCAGCCCCACCGAGCACAAGCTTGCTGAGCCTTGCTCTCCTCGTTTCAAAACCACAGATAACACAATACCTGCCCAGACCTTGTGAGGAGCCAATGGGATGATGATGTATGTAAGGTGCCATGCGCATAGGAGGCGGCCAGTAAATATTTATTCTCTCTCTTTTTTCCCCCCTTTCTCTCTTAAGGCTGCTTTATCTCAGGGAAAAAGCCAGAGATCTTACAGCCCATACAGAACCTAACACAGCCTGATCTGTTTCCTCTCTGACCTGCTCCGCCCTGTCCTCCTGGCCCGTCGGAGAGTTCGGCACTGGCCTCCTTGAGGGTTCCCGACCACACCAGACCCCCCCGCCCCCCGCCCCAGCTCAGGTCCCTGATCTCTGTGTGGCTTGTTTCCTCATCTCCCAAAGTTATTTACCTTGAACGTTGTCTCCTGCAACTAGCATGTGAGCTCTGCAAAGGGCAGGAAGTCTATTTCTGTTTTATTAACTGCCATTTCTTTAGTGTTTAGAACAGGGCCAGGCACAAAAAGGCTCTCAGTAAATGCACGTTAAGTGGATGAAATGTTCCATTAGCTCCCGTGACGGGTAACGCCCCAGATATGGGGAATCGGGGAGCACCTGGTATTGAAGAGCCCCAATGGCCATCTGAGGGCTGGCTCTCCTGCCATCTGGCTGGGCAGTGACTCCTGGCTGCTCAGTTAGGAACCAAGGGTTCCAGCCCTTCGCGCCTTCGTTTGTGAAATGAGGATATTGCCCTTTGTCTCACTGAAAGCTTATTTTTAGGAAAACGTTTAACCCTTAGGAGCTTTTACACAGAAGCACTGCTTTGCTTATAGTTCTGCCCGAAGGTGTAGAAACCAGCATTTCCCCCTTTAGCACCCCGCCAGCTAACACTGCTGGACAACCTAAGTGGTTTTTCCCTTTTGTTATCTTCCTGACCTCCCGCCCCTGCATTGAACTTAACAAACAATCTCCCACTGAACCATAGGGCGAGCAGTGTAATGCCTCATCGGGGACGTGGTTCCCAGAATGTGGCCTGAATCCACTTCCTTGCCAGCCTTTGAGATCTAAGGAAGTTACCGGGCATGAAAGAAAGCTACTGTGCATGAAAGAATTGACATAGCCGGCCCCTGGTGAAGTTCTGTCTTTGCATTAGGTCCCTTCATCCATTTACTTGTTCCCTTATTTATTCGTATTGAGAGACTCGCAGTCAAATGGGATAGACTGAAGGAAGACAAATAATTACAGCAGTGGAGGTATACAGATGGAGGAGAAGTTTTTGTGAAGTCAAAAATAGTATGGTCCTGGATGGTTAGGCTCAGTAGGAAGAGCATCTGTCCGCAGACTGAAGGGTCCCGGGTTCGATTCCAGTCAAGGGCATGTACCTCATTCGGATGTCCGGGGAGGAGGCAACCAATCTACGTGTTTCTCTCACATCGATGTTTCTCCCCCTCCCTTCCACTCCAAAATAAATAAAAACAAAACAAAACAAAAATACTATGTAACAACCCCAAGCGTTAGTGGCTTTCAACAAGTATTTATTTCTTACTTCCATAGCTACAGGTCAGATGGGGTGACCCTGCTTCAGGTGGGTCAGGTTCTGGTCTGTCCTTGTATCTCTCTTTCTGGCACCCAGACTGGAAAGGCAATAGTTACTTGGGGCAACCTCTTCTTATGGCATATGCTGGAGTATAAGAAGCCGAGCCAGACCACACAGCACATCTACAGCCTATGCTTACATCACGTTTGTAACATTCCATTGGCCACAGTAAGTCACAGGCCAAGCCCAACATCAGGCAGGTAGGGATGAATACTCTGCTCGCTCTAACGGCAACATGGTTGTGCAGTTCTATGTCAGGAAGGGAACGAAGAGTTAGGAACAATAAGCAAATCTACGACGGCAATTAACTCTGGCTATGGAAGTTCAGGAAGGCTTCCTGGAGGTGGAGACTTTCATCTTGAAGGATGAATAGTTTTCAAGATGAATAGCAGGCAAATGCATGCAAAATGTAAAAAAAAAAAAAAAAGAGAGAGAGAATGAAGCATTGTCTTACTATTTATCTGAGCAGTCTCTCTGGACATTTTGTAAAGAGATACAGGAAGATAAAACAAAGATCTTCGGAGTACCTGTCCGTGAAGCCAAACTTCATGGGGGAGCTAGCAAACATAGTTCAAAAGAGAAAAGGGAAGCACACAACCAAGTGCACTCTGATTCAGCTGGATGAAACAAAAGAGTGAATTCAGAAAGGAAGCCAGAATATAGTTTTAGTAGCTCTTTTTGGTACAGGATGCAAGGTATGTGCTATTTTATTTGGTCCTATTGTCAAGTACAATGAGAGAACCAGAGCCTCACAGGAGGAGGTAACTTGCCTCATGGTTCTTAGCTAACAAGTGGTGGAGGGGGTACTTCCCAGCAGTTGCCCAAACAAAGAATCTACTCATAAAAACCACTCACTAGTGTACACACTCCATTTTATTCTCAGGGGAGGCTACTTTCATACATACTGAACACCTGGTTTTTAGCCTCCACGGTATGTGCAGCACTGCGCTTGGTAGCAGAACCCCGGTCCTGGAGTTGGTCATCTCTGCAGTCCTGGCTGGTTGGGGCATTCTTCAGATCTCACCTTCTTCCCATTGCGCATGGGTTTAAGATGCCTCGGAGAGAACCGGATTCTTGCCCGTTGTCCTACTTTAAAATGCTCACTTTGGATGGTAGGGTATTTTGAAATTCTGCCTCTTTCTTTCCCCCGATTTATATACACATACCAGTCAGTGTTCTTCGTGCTCAGAAATGAAGGGAGACAAGCTTGGTGAGCGGCTCCAGGCCCAGCAAAGGTTAGGGGCGGGACTAGGTGAAGAGAGGCAATTCCCACTGCTTTGCAAACTACCTCTACCTGATCCTAGCTCTCCTGTCATTACAGACACAGATGTCCTCCCGTGGCACATTCCTACTCATGAGGGAGGGAGCATTTGGGAATTTTTATTTCTAATCTCTTACCCACAGTCACTTGGCAGCTGGACTCATGTCTTCCTGGTCTTGCTGACTTTTACTGTGACTTTTTAGCCTAGTGTCCCATGAGTTTGAGAACCAGATCTTTGGTGCCCACATCCCTTTCCTCAGTGGATCGTGAACAGGGGGAGGTGGTCCGGCATTGAGTAGAAGCGTGTTTCCTGACCCATTTGCCATTTGCTCGGGAAGCCAGCAGAACTGGTTTCCCTGATCTCAGAGACCATCTCACACCCCCAGGCATGTTTGAAATCTTGTAGTAAAGAGCAACGCTTACAGGAAGGACCTCGCACTGATATTTCCTGTCTCCCGATTCCCCAGGTCGGTGGTGCTCAGATGCTGGGGACGCTCTCGAGCTGGTGACGAGGACTGGAGGAGAATTAACTGGTCCAGAGAAGGGGCGTGAGGGGAAATGCCGCTGTAGGACCCAGTGACCTGCCTGGCAAGGAATGCAGCTTCCTGCTGAGAGCCTCTTCTCCACGTCGCCCCACAGGCCGCTCCTGCCTCCCTGGAAGGGGCACTTAGGATTTTGCAATCGGCCACCTAAAACTTTCGCTGAGCCAAAGCAGGACATTTGCTGCAGAACTGAGCAAGATATCATTGCATGTCGCTTTTGCATCTTTTAATCATCCTTGCTCCGGTCAGAGTTGTTTAGCTTGGAGAATCTGAAGCTGGATTTGTAACTGTTATTTTTGCACACGCCTTTCAAAATGATCGACTTAAGCTTCCTGACAGAGGAGGAGCAGGAGACCATCATGAAGGTCCTGCAGCGGGATGCTGCCCTGAAGAGGGTTGAAGATGAGAGAGTCAGGTAACGGGCCAAGAGGTCCTCCCGGGAGGGGGGTGGAGGGCCAGTTCGTAAGATGAGACACTTTGGGGTTTTTTTTTCCCTCGACCATAAGTGGTAGTTCTGACTTGGAGCCTGAATTTATGGGTTCCAATTTTAGGTTTACTTCCTGCATGGAACTTTTTCCTCCTTCGTATCTCTTAATTTATCCCACAGGACACCTGCCAGAAAGAGAGTCTTGATTCAAAACCTAACTAAATTCCTTGAACTTTTTAAAACACTGAATTAAAACTAAAATAATATAACACATACTTCAACATCCACATATATGGATATGTGTATGTTGATATCTCTCTTTTTTGTGTGTGGAATACACTTTTTAAAACTGAATTATAAACCAAACTAGAAATATTTGAAATTAATACAATATAAAAGAAAAGAAATTGAGAAGTAGCTCGCATTCCTGCATACTTTCAGAAAAGTTCAAGCTGGTTTCAAGAGCAATTAAAATTGGCCCTGCGGGAGCCGGTTTTTCATTTGTGTCCCACAAGAAGGAGTGGCCGCTGTGACACACTGTCCTTGTTGGGAGGAGCCCAAATGGTCCACGTCAACATTTCTGCCACTTTCACTCGCCCACGTGGTGGAGGGAGCAGGCTTGAGCCCAGGCCCTGCCACAGTTGCCTGTAATGTTGGGCTTTGGAGGCAGCGAAAGGCTTCCCGAACATAGATTACTATTAACTGCATGATCCCCGTCTCAATAGTTCTCCCAAAGGAGCGTAAGCCGTGTTCTTATTTGCTGGCCCACAAGGATCCTGAATAATGGGTTTATTCACATCATTTCCCATATTCTGACCCTAACTGATGTGATGTTTTATCAGTGAACATGCGGAAGTCACTTTAGGCACTCCAGAGTGTCTGACTATGGCCACTACCACTAATTCACGTTTAGACAGTGCCTAACAAATTGCAAAGGGCTCGCACGCCCATTCTTTCTTCTGAGCTCACAGCACTCTTATGCAGTTGGGGGATGTGGGAGGCTATAATTTCACCCCCTCTGATGTGTGAGGAAATTGACTTTGAGACAGGTCAGGTGACTTGCCCACGCTCATACAGTCCATAGGTGTCCGAAGTGAGAATCAAATCCTGGTCTTCAGGTACCCATTCACTAACTCCACCTCCTCGTCCTGAGAAAGCAATAGCAGACAGGCCATCCTGGGGCCTGGCCATGGAAAAGGGGGTGGTGTCTTGGTGTGAGCTAGCACTCTGAACTGTGATGGTGACAGGAGGTGGCTGTAGGTAGTGGAGATCATGAGAATGGGGTTCATTCCTTGTCATGCTCCTCCCCCAGTCCCCTGGATAGGCCACACTGCTCCCCATTCTCAGCAGGAAACTTGAGCTGTTTCCCCAGAAGGGGCAGGACTGATCAGCCATCAGAGCCTCTTGGTAGCGTTAATGCGGTACCCATTCACTGTTCATAAAGTTCTTTCATGAATGTTATCCTCATGTTACAGCAACCTGAACTGTGGCCAGGTGGGACTGTTACACCCTTTTTATTTTATTTTATTATTATTTTTAAAAATTTTATCTTTATTTTTGAAAGTATTACAGATGTGCCTTTTTTTCACCCCCATTGACCTCCTTCATCTTGCCCCCTCTCCCCAGGCCTTCATCACACTATTGTCTGTCTTTATGGGTTATGCACATCTATCTATATAAAAAGCCAACCACCTGAACCACCGGTCACTATGACACCCACTGTGGCCAGCAAACTGGTCCGATGGGGGCGTGGGGGTGACTGGCCAACCTCCCATGGCCCCTCCCCCCAGCCGGCCCCACCCCTGATTGGCCTCTCCCACCCCGATCGAGGCAGGGCAGCCAGCAAACCCCCCATGGCCCTTCCCCTGGCAGCCCACCCTGATCACCCCCCCACACCCAATAGGAGGCAAGGCCAGCCAGCCAACCTCCTGCAGCCCCTCCTCCCAGCCAGCCCTCTCCCAATGGGTCCCTACCACCTTGATCAGCCCGTGGCCCCTCCCCTCAGTCAGCTCTGCCCCCCCACTCTGATGAGGGACAGGGCTGGCCAACCACCCATGGTCCCGCCCCCAGGCCACTGGCCCCAATCGGCCCCCACACCCCATTTGGGGGCGGGGCTGGCCGGCTCACCGCTCACACCCCTCCTCACGGTTGGCCACGCCCCCAATCGGCCCCCATACCCCTACTGGGGGCAGGGCCCGCCGGCCAATCACCTACAGCCCCTCTCCCCAGCCGTCCAGCCCTGATCGGGCCCTGATCAGGGGCCGGGCCAGCCGGACCCCACCCATGCACAAATTCGTGCACTGGGCCTCTAGTATGCATATAAGTTCTTTGGTGAATCTCTTCCCACCCCCTCCCTCTTCCCTCTGAGAATCATCAGCCTGTTGCATGCTTCCATGTCTCTGGATTTATTTTGTTTGTCATTTTATTTTAGAAGTAAGGGGAGCGGGCAGCACAGAGAAAATATTAATCAACTTAAATATTAGTTGATTCTAGCAAGTGGGAATTCCGTTAGCCTCTCAGAAGACAAGATGGAGAAAGCTGTGGGTCCTCCTCCTACTGCAGGAAGCCTGAATTGTGAATATTGGATTGCTGCAAGTTCCTTCAATTCCTTCCACTTTCACGGTGTTAGGTGTGGTCTGCAATTCTGCCTCCTCTATCTACCCAGCCACCTTGCAAGAGAGATTTGTTCCCCACCCACCTTCTGTATTTTCTTGGCCCCTGGAATTCCAGCCTGCTGAGTCTTCCATGTAGCTCTGTGATTCTGTGTGTGTAGAGTGGAGGTGTTTCTTGGGCACCTGCAGTAGTTGATGAAAATATCCTCAACAATGCAGACTTCTGCCCAAGCCTTGTAAGGGGCGTGGGTGTGGAGCCTCTGGCATCAGTCAGTCTGTGGCTGCAGCAGAAATACTGAGCCCTCTGTAGCGGTGGGTTTGCAGACCCTCCTTCCGTCCATTGTTTCTGATGGTGCCCCAGTAGCTGCTACTGGAGCTGCCCTTGATTTTTGCTTTTGAAAACTGATAGGAAGAAGGCTTGGAACCTCGTGTGAGCCAAGCCCTGTTTACCACCACCATTCTGGGGGACTTTTTGGTCAAGTCCATGTTGATTAGGCCATGGGCAGGTCCAGGACTCTGGGCCTGGGGAGGAGTGATGCTGTGCAGGAGGAGCAGGTGAGCTCGAGCCCATAGCCTGTGGGCACTGAAAGAGGCCCAACCGATGGCCTGCTCCACACAAAAGGAGTCATGCTCTGTGATCCCTTCTTTCCTTTGGGACTGAAGGGACTTGTCCCAAAGAGGATGGTTCTGAGGTTGTTTTGCACCTGGGCTGGTGGAACCAGAACTAGGTCTCTGGTTTGTGTGGTTTTTTAAAAATTGATTTTTAGAGAGAGAGGAAGAGAGAGAGAGAGAGAGAGAGAGAGAGAGAGAGAGAGAGAGATGAGAGAGAAACATCAATTAGTTGCCTCCCATAGTACACGCCCCGACCAGGATGGAACCCACAACCTAGGTATGTGCCCTGACTGGAAATTGAACCCATAACCTTTTGGTGTACAGGATGATGCTCTAACCAACTGAGCCACCGGCCAGGGCTAGGTGTCTAGTTTCTGAAAATGCTATTTAGTAGGCTTTTGTTTTCCAGCCCCCTCGCCATCTGTCAGCTATTTGTTTTTGACTCTTCCACCAGAGTTACAGCTGGACAGTTCTGGAAAGGAGATTGTTTTGATCCATATCAGTCACTTTATAGATAAAGAAGGTAAAGCCCAGAGAGGGGAAGTGGTTTGCCCAGGGTCACATAGCTAGTCAGTGCTAAAGCCATACTAAGAAAAGGTTTTAGTCCAGTGCTGTTCCCTCTACCCCATACTGTTCATTGTTACTATTCTTTCAGAAGAACCATAAGGCTTTCATCATGACACAAGGAAAGAACTTCCCTGCATGGACTTTGGAGTCAAAACTGACTATCCTTACCACTGATCAACTATGGTTTATTGGGGAAATTATTTAACTTCTCTGGACCTCAGCTTAGAGACTGGGAATGACCATAGTACCAAAGTTAAAGGACTAAAGCTAGGATTAAGTAAAATAATTCTTAATCTTCTTAGCTCATAATAGGTGATGCATATGTTTTAATTCCCTTTCACCACTCACCCTTACCTCTGAAAAAGGACAGAAGTCTCTGGTTAGTAGTCTGATTCCTTAGGAGGAAATTATTCCCAAAAACTCTCAATTATTTAATGCAGTGAAATTTAAGTGAGTACCTCTTAAGTATGGGGAACTGCTCTGCACAATGATATGAAGATACTTCTAGGATGATTGAAACATGGTTTCAGTCCTCAAAGAATTTACCATGTATATTACCATGTATGGCCTTTATATATGTAATGGATTGTCAATTGCAGAGTTAAAATCTCAACCTTGTTTCCCTACACATGATTTTATAATGCCCCAGTCATTCTGATTGGTATATGGCTTTAGAAATTAAATTATGTAATTGTAATATTAGCTTAAGTAAAACATTAGAAAATCAAACCTACCTCTAACATCGAGACGGTTCTTCCAAGGCTAACTTGTTATAGACTTTGGAGTATAATCCTCCTATAGCCATGAGGACATCACTAATGAATGTCCTCATTAAAATCAGACACTGCCTCAGAATCCTTTTCCGTATGGTCGTAGATGAGATTTGGCATTCAAACTGAAATCTGCTTGCCATGCCGGAGATATCCAGTGCTTTGAATAATCCGCATCCAAGCTCATTGGAGACACTTTGGAGAAGATTTAGCCTACGTGTTACTTCCCATCCTGATTTCATGGATGAGAAGAATGAGTGCCAGACAGGGGAAATGTCCAGTTCCCAAATCACTCAACTGTTAATGGTAGAACATGGACTTGAACCCAAGGGAATCTCCACTGTGGTTCTCTGGGGTACAGTTGGAAGATGACAGTTCAAGTCACTGTTGCCACCACAACTGTCTTTCATGCTGCCCCTCTCCCGGTGGCCACACGTGCGGAGCCCAGTTACTACCATGCATCTCTACCCAGCTTGCTTCCCTAACGACCGGCTGGAGACATTTCACAAGCCAGCAGTGAAGCAGACATCAGGATGGATTCTTTTTCTCTCTTCCCCACCCCTCCCCCATCATATACACATATGTAATTTTAGTCTTTTATGGTTTAAAAATCACACACTCCAGAGGTGGCGTTTCCTGGGCTTTGCGTCACGGCCAGCAGGAAATCATTGCTCATGTGCGTCTGTGCACCACCCAGCACCACGTCCTCCGCCCCACGCACACACAACCACATCTATGGCGATGGGCGTTCTCATAGTCGATACCATCTCAACCGCAACCACTTCTTATGATTCTCAGCTGCATCCTTAAGACCTAGTTTCTTTGAAATGAAGGCAGTTGCCATTGCTTCCCAGGACCTCTGGTGGTGTTTTCTGTCAAAGCAAAGAGGAAAGGAACCAGCATTTGTTAAGAAACTATGTTGTATACAAAGCTTCCCATGCATTTTCCCCTTTCACACACATAACAGTGTAGCTCAGTGGTTCTCAACCTTGGCTGCACATTAGAATCACCTGGGAATCTTTTTAAAATCCTGATTTCCAGAGGATGAGGCCCAGAAATCAGGATTTTAAAAAGATTCCCAGGTGATTCCAATGTGCAGCCAAGGTTGAGAACCACTGCCCCACGCTGTGCTGTATCTCAGCGTATTGTGGGGATCTGCGATGTGTCTGTGACGCAAGGGACATGCGTTGCCTCTCACTTGCCATGCTAAGGATCATTTGCAGTGTATTTCATTTTCACGTGTGTTGGTTTTCAGATTCTCTATCAAAGGTTGAGTTCCTCTGTAGAAAGAGTGAAGCGTGATAGCCATGTTAGAAGCCGAAATCCTGTTTGGCTCCCAGAGGCAGGCTGGGGTGGTGGAAAGAGCATTGGCCAGGAGTCAAGCTGGCCCAGTTCTGTGTGACTTTGGGCAAAGCTCTGAACTTTGGGGGCCTCAATGGTTTTATCTATAAAGTGGGTCCATTTGTAACTCTCTAAAGTGCCTCCCAACTCTCACATTCAAAATAAATATCTAAGAGTATTTTCAAGTCACCTATCTGAATGCTGGAAAACGGATCAGTCAGCCTCTCTGGCCAGCCTGCTGATTCTTATTATCCAGTTGACTAGATAATATCAACCAGGTCCTGCCTATGATGCTAGGCCTTTGCCTAATCATGATGAATAGCTGGAAAAGGGGGAAGGCTCAGGGGAAGTGTGGAGGCCAGGCTGGAGGGCTTCACGGCTCTCCTGGCTTTCCTCGGAAAGTGCCCGCACTCCCTCTGCACCACAGGAGCTGACATTGCAGTTAGGGCTGTCGATTGATTTTTTTAATGCGTAATTCCAACCATAGGCCTGGTATATGACAGGGGATTAATGAATGAGTGAATGAACAGACAAACAGATATGGCCTTTAACATACAGAGGAGGCAAGACAGCTGTCTTTGGCAGTTGACTAAAGTCTTTGTACATCATGGTGAGATTCTAAGGATTCAATGAGATGAGGCATGTAAAGTGCCAAGCATGGGACCCAGTACAAAACATGCTTCATATGTATTAGCGGGAGGAGTGTGGGGATGACCCACGTTCTGCCTGGAGGAAAGCAGGACGGTGCTCTCTCTGCACTGAGTGCTCGTCTCCTCCTTCACATCTGCCCACCAGCCCCTGGCTGATTATTAGCATCTTTTCTATCTGTAGCGCCTCACTCAGCACAATGTGCATGTGGGGAGAGGATGGTAACATATAAAAAGTGAGTCCAGGAAACTTACCCCTTTTCCACTTCAACTAAATGGTATAACAATTAGAGAATCAAATGCTAATTTGGTTGGTTAGATTTCAGGAAAAATGAGACATCAGCGTGGGCAGGTAGAGAAGATTTTAACAGCATCACCTAGGTAGTGGGTGTTTGGTTTTTTAAAATCTACATCTTTATAAAACTTGGGCTTTGATGTCAGACATGTGAATTCATCTATAAAATATTTCAAATGACTGAGATAGAAAAAGAAATGGATTAAACTTAGCAGTTTATCGTGTTAAGATACATAAATAGCACTTACTGAATTTGATAGAATTTCTTACTCTTTTTTTTTTTCAGAATTGGGGTGGTAGGAAGGGTGAGAGAGAGAAACATTGATTTGTTGTTCCACTTATTAAGCATTCATTGGTTGATTCTTGTATGTGCCCTGACTGAGGATTGAACCCACAACCTTGGTGTATTGGGATGGTACTCTTACCAACTGAGCTACCCAGCCAATGCTTCAAGAATTTGCTGTTCTTTTGCCACTTTAAAAGAAATGAGCCATGCCCTGGCCAGTGTGGCTCAGTTGGTTGGGCATTGTCCTGTGTACCCAGGGGTTGTGGGTTCAATTCCCAGGCAGGGCATATGCCCAGGAGGCAGCCAATGGATGTTTTACATTGAAGTTTCTTTCTCTCTCTCCCTGTAAAAAGCAATAAAAATATTTTTTTAAAGAAAGAAATGAGCCAAAAACCCAACCTTAATTCCTTACTCTAGTGGCTACCAGCTTTTCCGGGGCCACGTGTTTCAGTGAGCCTGACTCCCCTTGTGTCCTGAAAGCTTAGCATGAAAGAGGCTTATAGATAGTCACTTAGGCAGGAGAAATCAAGAATTACACAAAGACCCCTACAAAATGCCTTTCAGTTGAACAAGAAAAATAGGTAAATAAATCTCATGAGGAGAAACGGAGCTGTTATGCTATGAGGGCTTGCGGTCTTTTTTAAAAAGATGATGACTGATGCCATGGTTCATCATGCTTTTCCCCGGTGGCTGAGAGATGAGCTCTCCTGCCTCCTCAGCAGAAGGCATTGCCCCTGTGATGGAGTCTGGTTCACTCACCCCCAGCAGTGGCAGGACCTCTCCTATCTCTTGCCTGACTCAGACTGAGGTGGCTGCCGAGCACTTATTTATTCATTAGTTCACTCACTCAACAAACAGCCTAGGGCTGTCAGCTCTGTGCCAGGCTCTGTGCTGGGTGCCGCATTGCAAAGGTGATTAGGACGTGGGCCTCGCCTTCAAGGAGTTTGCAGAGTTGACAGATTAGCGGATGAGACAGATGTGCAAATAGATCATTGGAACGCAGTGGGGTGAGTTCTGTCCTGGAGGTGCGGTGGGAGCGTGGAGAATGGCCAGCTGCACTGTGCCCTTGGGAATCGAGGAAGGCTTTGCGGCGAGGCGGTGTGGGAGCTACACAGAGAAGTGAGGGAAAGACATCCCACAGAGAATTCACACTAATGACTCTTACCAAGATCCAGGCACTGTCCGGTAAATGCCTAATTTACTCATCCCCGAAGCCCTGCAGGAGAGGTCTTATTTGCCCCTAACTTTACAAAACAAGGAGATGACACTTAGAGGGCTCAGTGACCGGTCCGAAGTCTCATGCAGAAAGAATCAGAACGAGGATTTGGACCCAATTTGGGGGAAACTCCAAAACCCATAGTCCTTCTGCCACACCTTCCTGCTTCTGATGTTTGCAGGGGTCCTGAAAGAGCAGTTTGGGGAACAGTAAGAAGTCCAATGTGCTGGCAGGGGGGAGCATGGGGATACGTGCTGGAAAGTGAATCCCAAAAGGTAGCCTGAAGCCAGGCGGTTAGGGGCCTCATATGCTATACCTTCACTCCACAGCGCTGAATAAGTACCCACTGCTTTTCAGACACCAAGCAACAAAGTTCAGGCCCTGCCCCTGGGGGCTCACTCTCTAATAGGGAAAGCTGGAAGGACTTCTCTCTTCTGGACTTGAACTCAAAGTTGGTCTTTTAGGGAGGAGAAGGCCAAAACTCCATCAGCAGCTCCGGGGAGGAGTTTTCTCTGCTGGAAACCTAGGCAATGGGAAACTATTAGAAACATCTAATAAAAACCATGGCCTCTCTGGTGATGCAGAACCACAAAATGATGACACTGTCTGTGTAGGATTTGGGGACCGGCTGTCATGACAGTGTGTGTCCAAGGGTTCAGACTGGGCCTCTTTGGGCTGGGCTCCTAGGGAATTGGGAGAGGGGCGGAAGTCCCAGTATAGAGTTGGATTCTGGGTGGGAGAGAGGGAAGGGCCTTGCTAGACCCAGGGCAACTGCCCCTACGGTTTCTCCCACGCCCAGGTATGCCTGTGTGTAGCCCTCATGCACAGCCCTGCCACCAGAGTGGTGTGGCCACTGTACACACTCTCTGGCTAAAACTTCGATTTGCTACTTGAGGAAGTATGCATATTAGCTTGGATAACAAGCATAAAACCTTCTTGGATTTATGTAGCACGTTATCTTCCTACAGTTCAAAGTCTCCTTAAGGCTTTTATTCCACTTGATTCTAAGTGCATCTCTATGAATAAGAAAATGCAGATTTTGTGATTCTCATTTTATTGAGGTGGATAGAGAGATACAGAAAGACTTGTGAAGCAGAACGTAATTTTTCCAGCCAGTGTAAACTAGGGACGTTTCAGGAGGGCAGTACTTCGTTTGTTCTTTAGGTTTTAGCTTCTCAGGGAGCATGAGTGATTGTGGAGCCTTCAAAGCAGTATTTGCATAAAAGGAATTTGCCTCTGCTTCTGCCTCTGCTTCCACTCTCCACTCCCAGCCCCATAAATTTGATCTTTCCTGATTCTCCAGTCGGCCTTTTCAGCATTCATTTCCCTAACCGGAGACGTCATGCGCTGTCCCCCACAAGCTTCCAGGAAAATCTCTGATAAACTCATTTCACTGAAATGGAAAGGACTGATAAGCCGACAACTACCCCACCAGTTAGTCATTGAGTGTTTATTAGGTGCCAGGCATGTGCAGAGGGTGGCTGATATACATAAACTAATTTAAACTTCATAGCAACCGCCTGAGGTGGTTTACTATTATTAACCCCTTTTGACAGATAAGGATACCAAGGCTTAGGGGAGCTTAATATATCATTCCTGCCCCCCTGGGTTATTTGCATTTGAACAGTGGACACAGAAGACTGTGGCCAAAAAGCGGATCTGCCCTTGAGAAATTTCAGGCATCCTCTGGGGATCATGGATTAAATCTTTGAATTTTTAAAAAATGTTGGCCCCGGCTTCCCTGACTTCTCAATCAATGGGGAACATGCATTTGTTAGTCATCTGGGAGATTTGTGGAATCTTCTAAGACATCGAGAGCTCATTTTGACTGTACGTTTACAAATTGCTTCATGCAGTGTCTCAGTGAACTCATTTATTCACTGTGGGTTCCCAGCAAAGTAAAGCTCTTCTCCTTTTGTAGACATTTGCCTGAAAAAGTTAAGGATGACCAGCAGCTGAAGAATATGAGTGGCCAATGGTTTTATGAAGCCAAGGCCAAGAGGCACAGAGACAAAATCCATGGCACAGATATCATCAGAGCATCCATGAGGAAGAAGAGGCTCCAGGTAGCAGGTGAGCTGACGTGGCTGGTACATGTAGAGCCAGCGTTTATTTGGGAAGGAGGAGGTGGGAGACGGGAAGTGTCAGAATCGTTACTAAAATCCGCTGAGGAACATCATGTAATCGTACACTTTTCATAATGCGCAGCCCTCCAGCTCACAATGTTCTTGCCCTGCATTTGGATGGGTGAGGGTGGGGCTGAGTGACTCAGGGTGCTGCGAAGGAAAAAGGGAGTTCTTCAGATGCCATGGTGAGGAGGAGTAGCATAGACAACCGAGATTTATAAGTACTTCCCCCTTCCCCTCCCCTCCCCCTCTCCTTTCCCCTCTCCTTTCCCCTTCCCTTTCCCCCTTTCCCATTCCCCTTCCCCTTCTCCTTACCTTTACCTTCCCCCTCCTCCTCCTCCTTCTTCTCTCTGAAGATTCTGAAACTTTTCTCCTGAATGCCATGACAGTTAAGAGATTAGCCTCCCTGTTCAATGACCTTGACCTCTGATACTTCTTTAATCGACCAAATGCATTATTTAAGGGACTCTACAGACAGTATTTTTAGAGCTTCTTTAACATCCTGTTGAGTTCATTAAATATTTCCCTGGTGTCTTCTAACTCTGGGCTAGTCAATATAAATCTGTATCCCTGCGAACACACCCTGCCTACATCTAGCCTAGCCTGTACTCAATAAGGAAAATAATTATCACCGTTTGAGCATCTAATATGTGACAGGCATTCACTCCCTCTTATTTCTAATTGTAGCAGCAATCTTGTAAGGTAGGTATTATCATCCCCATTCTCTATAGGGGTCTGTAAAGTTGTATATGCCCAAGGGCAGGTAGCTGGCAAATGGCAGAGCTGGGCTCTCATCTGTCTGAAAGAAAGAGCCACACTCCTTGCAGGTAAGGGCTGCCTGCTTTGTATGTGCCGTGCATTGCTCACTGGCCTCTTGATTTTCAAAACGATCCAGACCTTCAGAAATCCTGAGGAGTACAGGTTGTACTGTGGACTCCATTTTGCCGTTGAAAAAACTAGATTTTTAATATAAAGAGTCCCTGGGATGTGAGTATATTTGGAAACTGGGAGCCTTTATGTTACTTCATCCTCTTAACACTGATGAAAGTATTACTGGCACTGACTGGTTATGTGGCCTTGGGTAAGTTTCTTGAACTCTGTGATCCTCAATTGCCAAATCTGTGAACTTGGAAAGTCACTCCCTCCTCATAGGATAACACATGCAAAGAACTTCATCACTCCGTTGGTGCTAATTAGCTGAGAGGTGCAGGTCAAGAGTTCTGGGTGTCAGAGGCAAAAGAGGATATTCCTGAAAAGGGGGCACAGTGGTTTTGTGGGGTGCTGGCATCTGAGCTGGGTGTTAAGGAATATGTGGAATTCGGGTGTGTAGAGGCTGGCAGGGAGGGCATTCTAGACTAAAAGCAATTGTTCCCCTTGGTATCCCAGAGCCCAGCCTCGAGTCAAGCACACTGTAAATGTTCAATAAGTGCTTGGTAATGATGGTGCTTCTGTTCCCTGGAGGACAGCCTGTCCTCAGTGTCCTGTGGCCCATGCACATTCCGTCTTGACCCCAATTCAGGTCACATTCACTGAGAGGCAGTCAGAATTTTGTCTCTGGAGTTACCTACACATTACATGTAGGAGACTCTGTTGGCGGGGGCGGGGGGAGCTAACACCAGAGGAATCTACTGACTTCTCCCGCAGATATAATTCTGATCCCTAATGCGCCAACACATTAGTGATTGCCTGGGCACTCAGGAAAGGCCTGAAGTTCAGGTTCCAACCTTCCATGATAAGTGCCCATATGAGAGTTGTAGGTCACGGAGGTGAGAGATAACCTTCCTGTCTTTATTGTTTCCTGTTTCAGCTGAGCAGAGTAAGGACAGAGAAAACAGGGCAAAGGAAAGCTGGGTGAATAATGTCAACAAAGATGCTTTCCTTCCCCCAGAGCTAGCCGGTGTGGTGGAAGAGCCAGAAGAAGATGTAGGACCAGCAAGCCCAAGGTAAGATGGAGCTCATGGGGGAGCTGCTGCATGTGGGACTCGTGGCTTGGTGTGCTGTACAGGCAAAATAGCGGGCTATTCATGCAAGTGCTAGACTGGCCTCGTGGGCATGGGCAAGGGACATATCTGGTGAATTCTGGGCCCTGATGTAAGCAAGCCTGGGTATTACTGTTTCCCAGTTTGCAGAATGTCTAACAAATCTGAGTATTAAATAAAATTGAAATATCAAGTGGTGATTCCTTTCAGCACCAACAATAGCTGTTTTCTATTTTTACTAAGTAAGGATTTTTCCTCAGAGTGGAATGAAGAGGTACTCTAAAAGGAATATAGGGGAATGAGTCACTTCAGGAAAAAGATGAATTATGATCAAATTATAGTAGCCTGGTACACTGGAGAAGCGCAAGCATGGAAACCAGGCAGATGTGAATGCAAATCCTGAACATGCCCGTTATTAGCCATTTGATCCTGGGCAAGTCATTTGACCTCTCTGAGTCTCATCTCTTAACTGCAGAGAGGAATGATAATATAGAGCAGGAAAGGCTATGGTGAGAATTAGGGATAATATGTGTGGAAGGCACTCTTAATAGGTGCTCAGCAAATGCCTAGTAAGGATGTAGAGTGTCCTGATGTTTCAGTCTTGATTTTTTATGTTTTCCATACAGCAGAGGCAGGTGAGGTTTGTGGACAGTGGGTGTATAGACCACTTTATTTGGCAGGTAGGGTCAACAGAACAAAGGGATGAGAAGGTATATTGGGGAGATATGTTGTCATCTGGCCAATTAAAATGTACATTTGTACATCCTTCCTGTTAAGTAGCTGGTTGTGGGGCTACATTGCCGCAAACCTTTTGAGCCATGATGATTAAAAATCCTTAAATACCTAAAAGCTAATCATGTTATTATAGCATAGATGAATGATGGCTATTATTGATGTTTGTCCCTTGGAGGGATAGTTGTTACCCCTTGGGGGGAGGGCAGTTCCATTTTATCTTTAGCTCCTCAGTGAAAGCAGTTCACCTCAGAGTCTCCAGCTGGGATAAAGTCGATGAATTCGCTGGTGGGGCTCACTGAGTCAAGGTCCAAGGCTGAGGCACCTGGGGAATGGGGATGTTCCCAACAAAGTTTATAGGCAAGGGAGTGGGAGTCTACAATATAGGCACCCGAAGGCTTTTCAGAGTCATGAATCAGGTCATGTCACATGGGTAATGGAACACTGATTCCATTACAGTTCTCACTGTTTATCCAATTCCCTGTTGGGGAGGGCTCACTTTGTTTTCCATGGGTGGAGGCTGCACTGTTTCTCCTCTGGGATGATTTGCAATGTTTCGTGATATCTGTAGAGTTCATGTTGGCTAGAGGTTAAAACACCTTAACAGTAGCCACTTATTGATTCTATGACCTTGCACTGGAAGTGACTTACTTCTTGAGCCTTTGTTTTCTCAGCTGTAAAATGGGAATGATAATAATTTGCTACCAAGATTATTGGGAATTTAATTAGCAAGTAAATGTAGAATTCCTAACCCATAGGACATAGTAGATGCTCAAGGAATGGAAGCGTGGGCTCTCACTTACAGGTATTTCTGGAAGCTCAGAAAAGAGTGTGAAGAATACCATATACTCCTTTCCTTTTGGTGATGCCCCATTTACCAACCACCTGCAACGCCCCCACCCCCCCCCCCCAATATGGTTCAGCCTGCCTTCCTTCCTTAAGGAGAGATGAGACCTTAAAGAATGGAAACTCTGGAAGTGAGAACACAGCCATTTAGATAAACCACAGAAGCTGAGAGCAGCTCCTAACAGCCGGGTTTGATGGGAGTGGAGGGCACCACAGCGCTGATTAAGGGAAGGGGTACAAGTGCCACAGAAGGAGAAACTTTTGGAGTTTCAGAGACAAACTTAGTTCTTTGCAGTTTTATGTGGGTCAGACTTCCTGTCCTTCTCCTAGGAACTCATTTCAGCTCAAAGGGCTTGAGGGACAGAGGTACCACTGCCTGATAGCCCTAATTGTTTTCCTCATGGCCCCACGTGGGCTGGTGGATATTACTACGTCTTCCTCAATCTAAGGCGATTGAGTTTCCAAACCTGTGTCTCCATTGTTTGCCACATTCCTTGTGTGACCTTCGGGTCTTGTGAGTCTTTTGGGTCTCTTCTGTAAATCAGAACAGAGCTGCCTCACCAGGATGTTGTGAGGTTAGATGCAATGAGGTGGGGGAACCACTCAGCATTTCTCAGGAAGAAAGAAAATTGGCAATTTCCAAGTGGCCTGATAATTATGTTATTATAGCATAGATGAGGGATGGTTGGGAAAGTGAGAATAAGAGTGTTAGATGATCCCAGCTGGCATGGCTCAGTGGTTGAGCATTGACCTATGAACCTGGAGGTCATGGTTTGATTCCTTATCAGGGCATATGCCCGGGTTGTGGGCTCAATCCCCAGTGTGTGGCATGCAGGAGGCAGTCAATCAATGATTATCTCTCATCATTGATGTTTCTATTTCTCTCTTCCTCTTTGAGGTCAAAAAATATATATATATATAAAAGAATGTTAGATGAACCTGGCATGCTTTGCTCTTTGCATGGCGTGGGTGGTGATCACCCAGAACTGTAGCCTGAGCAGTTGTTTACTTCCTCCTTTCCTTGTCAGAAACCACTGCTTTACTCAGTATCAGGTTCCTGCAGCATTTCTCACCTATACTTTAACCTTTGGGAACTGGGTGTGTTAAGTGTATTTTGGGGCCCACACTTTTAGACTAAGTGAACTTCAATAGAATGACTCAATACCTGTCAATATTTTCTTAGCCAGGAGCCAGGGAGCACGAGGCAGCAGTGACTGGGTGTTGTAGTTTCTGAAGGAGGCTTTCTAATGGTCTCTGGGGCTGGGTTCCTTCTTTCTGTTGTGGGTACAGTTCTGGGGGATTCAGCCTGTGGAGAATGAAAGCACTGTGGGTACCGAGCATGTGCTCAACTCCTGGAAGCTTGGGACTCATCTTTGTTTGCACCTGCCACACAGGAAGCAGACAGGTCTGATGAACAGGGAGCAGAGAATGAGATTTCGTTTCGGGTGGCAAAGGGAGAACTCCAAACGCTCACAGTTCTGGTTCTGGTCAATGCCCTTGGCTAGACAGTGTTGGCTAGACTGTGGGCAGTGTTGGCACAAACTGTGGTAAAGAGCCAGTGTTTTTTTTTGTGCACTTTTTAAAATTATATTTCTAATTATCACAGCATGCTTTTGGTTTGTACTTATCTCATTGTGAACCAGTAAAGACAGTTCATGACTGGCACTGGTCCGTAAACCCACACCTTGATGGCACGTCTTGTCCCGCCCACCCAAGAAAAAAACCATTGTAGAACATGTACGTGATAATCTGCAGGGCTGAGCCGGGTGGGCAGGACAGAATAACAGTGTGGGGCGCTCTCCCCCTGCGGTCAGGGCCCTGCCCATAAACCAGTGTAATGTGTCCTGCCTATGGAGGTAGCCTGTTCTGGGATGAGAAGCCCCTCCTTTGTTCCTCCTGATGCAAGCTTCCCAGTTCTTTTCCTCTTCTGGTTCCTCCTCCCACCTCCTTTCCATCTCACACCCCTCAGTTGCCTGGTAGCCTCTTTTCTCCCTCGAAGCCATCTAACATGCATTCCACTCTAAGGTGTATTAGACTTTTCAATAATGTAAGCCTGTGTGGATGGGAGTTTTGAGCTGCTTTTGTGATGAGCCTATCTGTGGACAGTGCATTTGATCTTTTGTCCTTGGATGGATTGCAATCCAGTGATGTGACCATTTCATTTCTTGGAGGCCTGCCCCACAGAGTCATTTACATTGAGCTCCTAAAAGAATCTTTCTTAATCCGACAGGCTCTTGGATTTACCCAGATCAGTTGCGATAGGAATAGTTTCACTGTGACGTCAGAGTGCCTTGTGCTTGGATGAGAATACCTGGGTAGATAAATCTAGAGGTAAACTGCAGCACGAAGTGTGGTAGCACCAAAGAAGTAAAATTTTACTTAAAAAAAAAAAGACTGTCTTGAAAGACTTGGCATAGCATATTTCCCCATTTTGTTCCCTTGAGTTATCCCTGAGCCGTTTCTTCATGTGTTGATTCGTGTGTTCAGGCTTGATCGTGTGTAGCGTGTGCTGGCACAGTGCTGGGCGCTGGGATGAGATGCAGCGTTAGCTTCCAAGAAGCTCACCATCCAAAGGGAGAGGTCAACAACACACACACACACACACACACACACACACACACACACAAGGAAGAAAATGACTTTCAGGACTGCTTCTGATTCTAGTCTTCTGTTAATATTTAAGCTGGAAAATACCTCAGAAGAAGGTGTATGATGTGTGCTGTTTTTTTACCCTGTTTTAGAGAGAAAGGTTGGTTAAAGTTCAAAAGCTTTTTAAAGTTTGAAAGTTGGAGCACTTGCTGGCTGGACACAGGAGCCCATGGAGTGGCCAGGTGCCTGTGCGGGGTGAGCTAAGACTTCTGTAAAGCCCTACCGCTTCCCCACGGGTCCCTGCCACAGTACCTGACACTATTACTTTTTCCAGTTAAGTCTTCAAAGACTTGCATTAAAATGTAGACACTTTTAGGTGGGGAATCGTAATGCCAAGTTCATAGCCTAATAGTTTAATAATCCGCTTAACAAAGTAAACAGTTTTGTGTAAGTGTTCCTTCTAGTACTGTAGGGAGTTTTTCAAGGGTGCCTGAGGGAAGAAATTATAGAGCATAGGGTGTAGAACTTGGCATGCTTCACAGTTTAAAAAGCTCATCTTGTGGAATATATTGAATGAATATCTTTTATATGCCGGGCACAGTCTGCAGCCCTCCGAGAGGGATTCTAAGACCCAAAAGACACAGTATCTGCCTATAAAGAGACTATATTCTCTTATGAAAAACAAATGCATCTGTATTAGAATGTCTATTCACATGATAACAAATAGTGCCAGGCAGGGAGTGAATTCCTAATCCAAAGCACTGTAAGATTTGAGACAAGAAGACCCACCTCCAGCTGGGCTGATACTGGAGAAGTGTCACAAAGGAGGTGAGATTTCGAGTGGGCTGGGAGAGGAAAGCGAGGATTTGGGCAAAAGAGAACAGAGCACGCACTTGAGGGAGGAGCTGAGGGACAGGTTGGGTGGAGGCAGCAGAGGCAGGTGAGGTTTGCGGACAGTGGGTATATAGACCACTTTGTTTGGCAGGAAGGGTCAACAGAACCAAGGGATGAAAAGTTATATTGGGAACATCTCCATTTCCTTTTTGGGAGTTCAGACTTGGTTCCACAGGCCTTGAGGATCCAGGGAAAGGTGATGAGCAGAAGAGGGACAGGATCACCATTGTGCTTTAGACAATTGCAGCTTAGTGGTGGAATGCTGAATGGCTCAGGGGAGTGGAACTCTGGAGTCAGAGGTCAGATGTGAGGTTAATATACTTGACAGAAATAAAGGAGATGCTCATACAGGTGACAGGAAGTGACAGAAGTAAGAGTCATTCGGAAGAAAGAACGTAACTCCAATCCTCTGGCCATATACCACCGCTTTGCTAATGCAAGAAATAGGAGGTATAGCCTAGCCATTATGATGATTGTCTTTGGAGTCAGGGTCAGACACACTTGGTTCAAAAACCCAACTCTTTCACAACTAATTTTGTGACATCGAGCAAGTTACTTAACCTCTCCACGCCTCAGTTTTTTCACAAGTAAAATGAGGTGAGGGATATATACCTCATAGGGATGTTGCAAAGATCAATTGAGAATAAGATGATTACTGTAGTGATGGTTGCCCAATGAAAGACAGGCAAACATACCAATGCTGTATTCCTCAGAACTTGAGGATTACACTCTTTTTAAAATTTTTTTAAATTAAGCTAATCAAGTATCCAATACTCATCCCATTTCCCCCCCTATCCCAACTACAAGGTAACCCAGTGAATTTTGTGTGTTTCTGGTATTTTAGTGTCAGGCCATGTGTTCTGAATGCCTCATTTCTTCCTCTCTTTTGCTTTCTGAATAGCAGGACAAAGACATTTTGTTTAAAACCTAAATAATGGGCCTCATTGTAGTTTGGCAAATAACTTGGATCTCAAGAACAAAACAAAACACGGTCACCTATCTGCTGCTGCCTTGCCTGCCACTGGCTGACTCAGTTGGCTTCATTTGTTCAGTCATTCACCAGTTGTGTACCAGGCACTATACAAGGCATGACAGGGATATAAGGGTAGTCGAGATACTCTTGAGGGATCTCCCAGTTTACCATGAGAGAGAAGATACACAAGGTGAGGTTGCAGAATAGACATAAAATACATAGCTGGATAGACTTTAGTAAGGGTTTGGTTTTATCTCTGGGAAGGAGGGCACAACATGATGGTCACTCAGGGCTGGGTTTCCAGGGAGCAGAGAAAGGAGAATTAGAGGCTCTGCTTATCCTTTTTTCTTGGTGAGTGGAAAGGAGGAAGGTAGACGGAGAAGTTGGGTGTTCCATGGAGACCCTGACCATCATTTGTCTGATTATTATGTGACTGCTTTATTTCCTAAGAGAGATGATACAAAACCCTCTGAAAAACTGAACATAAGGTCCCTCACACCACTCACTGGCTTCTTACAATGACACTCAAGAGAAATTGCTTTCTAGTCCTAGCTATTGTTTGTTTGTTTTCCACTGAATGGACACTGTGAGTTCTATAAGTGACCAGATCTCTGCTTTCACGTTGGCTGCTAGAGAAGTTGATTCAAGCTTGTGCCCACCTACTGTAAGACTAGCCTCCTATAATGTGTTTTTCTATTAGCCTTGATTCTGGCTCTGTTGTAAGTTCTTATTCTTGTTCGGTTTCCTTCCCCTCGCCGCCCTCTCCCTCTCCATTCATATGATCAGATGTATGTTATATGCATCTGCCTCATCTACTGTAATTCCTTTCTGGAACAATGAGGAAGGTAACAAAAGGAAGAATGGCTTCCTCAAAATTTCAGCCTGCTCCTGGGCCTAACTCTGCACAAAAATAACAGCTGAAGTGCAGAGGGAAGGAAAGGAAACGAAGCTGCAGGAACATAGCCCATGATTTTCATGACAATAATCTTGAGCAAGGCTTTGTAGCCTTGAGGTCAATTGCTCCCCTCCCAGGCCTCCTGTTCCTTTGCTGCGTGGTGAAAAGCCAGCACCCTCGGAGGTATTTTCCATATTCTTGACTCTGTGATGTCACCAAGAGAACTGGTGGAGTTTAACAGGGCACGTGGTTTCGGCCAATAGTGACCTCACCTCTTATGCCCGCGGCAAGGCCACTGGAACAGGAAGTCTGAGCAGGTGGTTTTCCTCCCCCTCCAGAGTCACTGTGACCCTCTTTTGCCCTTCTTACTAAATAGCCAAGGGAGTGGCTGTTCAGGAGGGAGCCTGCTCAACTCATTTTTCTCCCTTCACTCCCAACTTACTCTCATCCTGGGTCTGTCCAGTCCTTCCAGCAGGGAATCATGGTCTAGAGAATTTTTCCCACTCCTCTCAGCCATCTCCAGGCTTCTCACCTCCCACCCTCTTCTGGATCTGTGTGTGTCCTTGTTCCTCTTGTATGTGAACAAGAACTCACCTGGCCAGCCTGGAGAGTTGGGCCGAAAGTTCTCAGTAAGTTGCCCAAATCCTTCAGCCTTCCTGCACAGAATCTCTTAGATCTGCTGTTCCTTCTGTTCCTTCTGAGTCACTTGTCTCACCTGCATCTTCTCTTTGGTGTTTGCTACCTGAGTTAGAATAAGCACAGCTGTTGTGGCCCTGGCCTACGGAACCAGGCCCTAAAACTCTTTGGAGCTATATTTCAGCAACGATGTTTCCTCCTTGAGATCATTTGCTCATTTTTGTCTGTATCTGATGTTAGCTCCTGACTTGGAGACAAGTTCATTTCTATACATTTAAATGGTGAACCCCTGTGCGCCTGGCACCGTGATATAAACTTCAGGACTTCCGATGGTTCTTTTGACTTGTCTCATGCTGATCTTTCATTTCTGTTCTTCCATTTCCTTTGCTTCCCTGCTTAATCATTTCTAGGCTCAACTCCCCTTCCCTTCCTGCCAGTGTGATCTTACAAACTTCCTCTCCTATCCTGTCTTAATAGCTTTTGGCTTCAGAGGCATGATTTATGCTTCCACAAAGGGTGAGGTTTTATTCTCTGCATCATTGTTTCTTTGCAGTCCCAGCGTGGCAGATCCAGCTTCCGCCATGATTGATTCGTCCCAGGAAAACTCCAGGAACTCCGCTGCCTCTTCAGCTAAGGTAGACTGAGCTCAGACTTCGGAACTCTTACTTTTGGCAGGAATGCCATTTTTCTCATTTTATCAAAGCAATGTGAAATAAAGAAGATTTTGTAGTACCTTTTTTGTACCAGATACAGATAATGTTTACTATTTAACATAGAAGTTACTCTTGCGGTGGGGAAGTTAATGAATACCATGTTATTGGTATATCATGTTGAAGACCCAAATTTCTTGCCCTAGGGAATAAAAAGTTTGAAGCTATTGGGGGCTGCTTGTTTTAAGCTTACGGAATGTGGCTTGTTAGTGCCATGTGAATTCTTATTCCTATCATAGCTTCCTGACTCTGTTAGAGGTCGGCTTGGGGGAGGGAATTGCCAATATAGACAGTAAACATTGATATTTAGTCTTATGTTAATTTAAAAATTCTGTTTACTGATACCCTTTTTTCATTATAAGTGATAATTATAATAGTGACTATAAATACTTCAAAATATCTTGATAAGTTTCTTTTAAATCCTTATAGAAAAGGTCAATTCCAATTATATTTAGTACAGATTTCTAGCACAATGAGAGTCTCCCTGGTAGAAAGAGCACTGGTGGGAACCTGCCCTTATTAGAGTTTCAGGTTTACCTTGACCGTGACCAGCTCTTTGATATATCCAGGCCTAAGTTTTCTCACTTCTGTCAAATGTGAACTATAGATTTGAATGCCTGGTTCTAGTCTAACGTTATAGAACTCTGGAATTGAGTATATTTTATGTAATAGTTTTATCTTTTTGTATGACATATATAGTAATGTTACCCTGATTAACCATGGTAAACATTTTTCAAACATGCCAGATAGGTTTTACTGGATAAAACTATCAAGTATTGGAGCTAAGAAGCATTTGCTAACACCGAGTTGCTGTTATGACATTGAAAATGAGTTTAATAAACAATGTTTTTCCCCCAGCAAAGGAAGAATCCATTTAATAGCTCCAAGTTGCCAGAAGATCACTTATCTCAACAAACCAAAAACGAGCAGTCAAGAAATGGAAGGACTGGTTTCTTTCAGACTTCAAAAGAGGGTAAATATTATTTTTATGGACTAGATATTTTTATCTGTGTTATCTGTGAGAAGGGAAATTCTCAGAGTTCCTTTAACTAAAATAACTTTTTAGACAAGGTGGAAGGTCCTGATGGTTTTCTTATTCTGCTATGCCCATTGGTTTCCTGATGGAGGGAAGGAAGCAGAAAGTTTAGAGGCTGGAGGTTCGTGCATTCCAGTCTTGGAACTGACACTGGTGTAACCTTTATGCCTCGGGTTCCCCCTCAATGAACTGGGAAATTTTTGAACCAGAGGCAGTCAGTCACTCATTGACAGCATTTATTGGACGTCTACCATATGTAGGCACAGTTCTGTTGAAAATGTAAAGTTTGCCTCAAAAGAAAAAGGCCACTTGCCAATGTCATGATCTTCTAACCTGTAATCATGAGCCCAATCCCTTAGGAGCATTAGGTCAGGTTTGTAACTTAACTAATTTAAGTCTGCCTCTTACAGAATTTACCATTTTCCCTAAGAGGAAATGCTAGACAAAGTAACTGTAAGAAAATTTCACAAACATTAAAGATTGGACAAAGGGTAGAAAATTAACAACTGAAAGTGAAGTTAGAACTTTCAGTTAGCCTGTTTTAATATTATTGTATTTTCTTTTCTTTTTTTTTAATCCTCACCCAAGGATATGTTTTCATTGATTTTTAGAGGAAGGGAGAGTCAGAGACAGAGAGAGAAAGAAAGAAATAGAGAGAGAGAAACATTGATCTGTTGCCTCAAGTACCCACCCCAACCAGGGATCAAACCCAAAACCTTTTGGTGGATGGGATGACATTCCAGCCAACTGAGCCACACCAGCCTTGGCAATATTAGTGTTTTTTCCTTTGTCCATTGGGAATACTTTACATAGCATAAAATATTATACAGAAAAAAAGTCACTGGAATACATTACCTTTTTAAACATTTGACAAAATAGATTTTTGTTCTAGGTATTGAGTTTTATTTTATTTGAGTTCATTTTTCTGGTTTTCACGTATAAATTACTGAAGTGACATCTGTGTTTTTCCTTCGCCTCCATGAGGAATTTTTTTAAATTGTTTTTTTTTTTTGTAAAAACGTTTTTATTGAGTATAAACTACCACAAAGTATGTGTGTAAATAACAGTAATCTTAAGTGTACAGTTCAATGAAGTACATGCATGCTAAAAAGGCTTTTTAATTAGGTCGGCATTTATACCACATACTTTATTGTCTTTAATATTTTAATACTTTTGCTAAATATAGATAAAGTTTCTGATAGGTATTTTAAATTATACATTACTCTCCACCAATAATGAAAAGAACCTAATGTGTTATAATTTTCAGGTGAATTATCAGGGTCCAAAGAAAAGTCATCTATCCTGGATATTTCAAGCCAAAAGTTAGAGAAACCAAAGCAGACTTTTCCAGGCCCTGAGAGTGGATCCCACATCAAACCTCCAATCCCTAAAGCCAGGAAAATGATCAACAAATCGCATGATCTAAAGCAGGACAATAACCAGTCCTTTCCTGGACAAAGGACAGACTCCCTGAAGGCCAGAGGGGCTCCGAGAGGGATCCTGAAGCGCAACTCCAGCTCCAGCAGCACGGACTCAGACACTGTTCGTTTCCACCAGAGCTTTGAACCCAAAAGCAAGATTGGGTCACCGGGCCTAACCATCCACGAGAGGATCTCCGAGAAGGAGCATTCTTTAGAAGACGAGTCCTCCTCCAGCGCACAGGAGCCACTGAAGCAAGTGAGGTTCTCTGCGGTGAAGGAGGAGCTCCCACCGAGTCCTGGGCTCATCCAAGGCCGGGAAGTGGGAGAGTTCAGTGTTTTAGAATCCAACAGGTTGAAGAATGGAACAGAAGATGCCGGGGACCAGAATGAGTTCTGGAAGGACCCTACGCCATCACAGTACAGAGAGCCTTTGCCTTTACCTCGATCAGCCTCAAGCCCAAGTGCATTGAAACACGAAACACATCAGCCAAAGACTTCTGGTCCTTTTCCAAGTAACGGGCAGCCTTCTCCCTCGGAAGTTTTACCTGCAAGGCCACAGTCCAGTGAGAATTCACCCACCATCAGTGAACACAAAGCTAAATCGTCCGAATTATCAAGGCTTGAATCGGAATTGTCCAAAAGCCCTGCTGGTAAGAGAGTTGTCACTACCAGGTTCTAAGCACTGACCAGTGGGCTTGGAACGGCAAGGCCGGCCAGCCTTGTAGAAGCTGCATTTGGCCTCCTGGCCATTCCAGCGGGGATTCAGGCAGATGCCGCTGGGGGATGGTTATACCTCTTCATGGGTTTGTAGGTTTTCCTCAACCACCTAATAATGAGAAGAACCTGGATAGCACAGTTCCTGGCCCATTATGTTTTAACCTAAAAATGTAATCATATCAATTATTTAAACAAATTACTATGTGTTGAGTTATATCAAGGTTTTTATACAGGGTGAGATTTAAAGATATGCTAATAACTTTTTAATGGAGTATATATATATTATTATTACTTACCTAGTTCAAATGTCAATTACCATTTAACCCAACTTCGATATCTCTTTTTATCACAAGAGAAACTTCAATTTCTTATCCTCAAAGGATAGGAAAGTAGACGTTGAGCACTTACTGTGGCCTGCGCAGGGCCTCTAGCCATTTGTTCTTGTCCTTTAAAAACGCCAAAGGAACTTTCTCTTCCAGCTGGTGTGAGTTGAGAGGCAATAAGAATGCTGCCTTTCCTGCCAAATAGCTAACTAGCTCTCTCTCGAAGATTCTACAACTCTCAGGGGGATGCCTCAAACTGCTTTCCCATACTTATATGATTACTTCATAATTCTTATGCTTTAAAAAACAGAAACACTAGTGAAAATCATTCTGTGTACTCTCACCCATCTTCAATAAGTCTTCATCTAACCCTGTGATTATTTCTCTCTTTTTTAAGATATATTTTTATTGATTTCAGAGAGGAAGGGAGAGGGAGAAAGAGATAGAAACATCAATGTGAGAGAGAATCATTGATCAGCTGCTTCCTGCACGCCCCACACTGGAAATCAAGCCCATAACCCGGGCATGCGCCCTTGACCGGAATCGAACCTGGGACAGTCCGCTGCTCTGTCCACTGAGCTCAACTGGGCCAGGGCTGTGGTTATTTCTTTATTGTCAGGAATACTTACAGTAACAACAGTCAGGTTTCTAACCCATCAGCTCACACTCTTCCTTATTAGTCAGTATTAAGTTAACCCCGGGTCACTTTTGCTCAGCTCTACAGTTTTCATAGTTGTTCAGAAAACTGCTTTTTAAAGGTCAAACACTGGAGATCAAGCCCATAACCCGGGCATGCGCCCTTGACCGGAATCGAACCTGGGACAGTCCGCTGCTCTGTCCACTGAGCTCAACTGGCCAGGGCTGTGGTTATTTCTTTATTGTCAGGAATACTTACAGTAACAACAGTCAATTTTCTAACCCATCGGCTCTAACTCTTCCTTATTAGTCAGTATTAAGTTAACCCCGAGTCACTTTTGTTCAGCTCTACAGTTTTCATAGTTGTTCAGAAAACTGCTTTTTAAAGGTCAAAGCATTTTCACCACCCCTACCCCTACAATCATTTGAACAGAACAGAATTTTTAAATTAAAAATTCAACAGGTGCTTCTTCAAGAAATAATCATATTAAAGGAAATTATTAAAGTTTGAGTAATTATTAGCAAATAATTGCATGACACTTACTTAATGTTTGTTCAAAAGATGAAGGATATTTCTTTGGTAATATTTTCCATTATTATAATCCATAGAAGAACTATGGTAAACCTTTTCTGTTTTTCAGACTGCACCTGCTTTCAAAGAATATCTTTGACATTTTGTATTAACTACTTATTTGTGCTTTCTGACTTTTAAATAGAAACCGACCATGAACGTTGAGGGGAAGCCATCATCAGTTTGACAGGCCTTCTGGCCTCAGAGCTTATAAACAAAGTCCTGCTTTTCTCCTGCTTACCACAAAAATATAAAGTAAAAAATGGAGCATAAAAAGAGCCAGGACCAAAAAAAAAAGTAAAATCTCTGTAAATTATAAGGGTTTGACTTTAACTCTGAGCTTCAGGAAGTAAACACCACACTCATCCTGGAGAAAACACAAAACAAAAGAATTCCTTAGAGGAAACAAAACATTACCTGGCATCCAATTTTTACAATAACTGTTCTTATTTTAAAAGTAATAAACTTTCATTGTAAAACATTTTAAAAGGAGAAACGCCCTAGGATGGACAGAGCCAGCTGCTGATAAATGGTTCAATACCTCAATAGCTAAAATATATGGGATCCAGAAATGAAGGGATAGAAGCAATATTGGCTCCTCTTACCATCACTCCCTGTAACTCACTTTATTTAAAAAACAAAGAAGAAAAAATGCACACAGAATAAAACAAATATCACCTGTGATGTCATTACCCATTATTTGAACTATTGCTAACATTTTTTTTGTAGAGCCTTTCAATAATTTTCAGGCATGAATACAATTTTTAATTATGTTTATACTGCCTGGACTTCTTTTTTCAGCAACAGTATATTACAAATATTTTTTCATCTTTGAGTAGTTTCCTGTTAAACAGACTAACAGAATTCTTATAGATTTCTCAAATAAACTTCACAATTATTACTATATTTAATAGTACAAAGTGTAGGTAAAGAAGCAAACCAATTACTGTATAAGACTTTGGTTTTTTTTAAAATATTTAACCAGAGTTGATGAATAAAATAAAAATATAATTTTATTAACTAATATGCCCTCTAGTGCATTTAAATGTAGCTGACTTCATAAAAATTCAGCTCACATAATCTTCAGGAACAAGTATTACTTAGCGTAGCATCGATAAGGAAGAGGGGAAAAGGCAGAAACACCTGAATCTTAACTAAAGAGGAAGAATGTCTGAGTTCCCTTATCTATATGTACCCTGTGCCCTGTGATTAAAGCTCAGAAAGGACTCTCTCTGCTTTTTTGATGGCTTAGAAAGAAGTTAAATATTTTTCTCTAGCCTCTTAGCCATTGGTTAGCCAACATCAGGTAGAGATCACATTCTCCATCAGTCCTCATTTTAGTTTATTTGGCTCATAAAAACTACTTCTAAGTCACAAATTATAGGAGGGGGATTGGGGATAATGAAAGAGATTCTTGAGATCATGGTCCTAAAACTCCAGCGTGTAAGACAGTGGCAGGGATAGTTATTAGTAAAGATTCCTGGGCCCCATCTTCAGAGATTCTGGTTTAATAGATCAGGAGTGTGACCCAGGAGTGCAAATATCCTCATCATTGCATTCTACTATTCTGGAGGGAACTCATTGTTTAATCTTCCTTGAAAGTTGTTTTTCCAACTCTTGAAATCTCCTAAGTCTATGTTCCTCAAGCTTGGGTATAAATCCTCCAGGGTTTATGAGTGTGCTAGTGGATAGGTGGGGTCATAAAACCAACATGGTGTATCTTTCCTGGAAGGTCAGTTTTATGCAAAGATTTGAAAGTGAGAGAAAATGAATATATAAAATGTAACATGGAGCAGAATACAAAATTTACATGAGTTTTTAAAATAAACCAAAGACTTCAAAGAAATTTTCCCACTTTGGTGTATACCCCTACTTTCAGGAGTCTACATGTCTCTTCTTTCACTGTGTTAGAGGGCATCTTTGGCAGAATATTTTAATTAGTAAGGTTTACATTATAACCCCCGCAAAAGGCTGATATAAAAAGCTAGTAGTGTGGAGCATGTAAATACATAGTGCCTTTTTTAAAGATACTGTGAGTGGTTGAATAATAATTCTTTAAGCATTCTCTTTTCTTATTTAGAAAAGCATTTCTCTATTGCATATTGCAGATGAATGGTCTCATGTTGAGCCTGAGCCTTCTCAGGTGCCAGATCGCAGCTCTAGAGACCATCAGCAAGGTAAGGCCCTAAAAGCTAAGACATTCTCACACTCTGGTCCACATGCCACTGAGATAAGGAAGACAACTGATGATTCCATATCTAAAGTCCTAGACTGGTTTAACCGAAGTTCTCATTTAGATGACAATGAGTCACCTCTCCAACATCCCCAAGGAATAGAGCCCAAAGAAAAAGCAGACTCAAAATCACAGGCTGCTGTTGCCTTGGTGACAGATGACATCAGTCTAAAAGACAATGGCTCAAAGGCTCTGCTCTCCACCAAAGTTGAATTGACACCTATGGGGTCTGATTCGATGTTCCGGGCAGAGGGACATGTGCTGCCTCCTGGAAATTGCCAAGATAGTAATGTGGATATCAATCCCAAATCTATTCATTTGTCCCAACAAGGCAAGGAAGGTCCAGGCATATCGCAGCCATTTGAAACTTACAGTCCAAACCAAGGGAGTAAAACTATGGACTGTAGCCAAGCTTCAAAAAACAGAGACGCAGGAAATGGAATACCTCACCGAACGAGTAACTATCCCTACAGTGCTCTCAGTAAATCTGATGCAGCAGACCAAGTTCCATGCAACATTAAGGATGTTGGCAGCTTCGGTGAAGAAGAGCCCAAGCTTCGTGTTTATGAAAAAGAGAGAGGAAACTCAGAGGTGAATTTTGACTCTGCAAAAATCGTCAAAGAACCAAGTTCAAAAGACAACACGAAGGCAGGAGAGAGCAAAGGAGGAGATACTTATATCCCGAAAGCTTCGGTAGAGCCAAAGAATATTGAGTTGCTCCCTGGAGCTGCCAGCAACAAGTCTCCTTGGAAGAAGCCTGAGGTCCAACTACCACAAGAAGCTGGTGAGGTTCCCGAGAAACAAGTGCAAAGAGAGAAGTACAAAAGAGTGAGTGACAGAATATCCTTTTGGGAAGGTGAGAAGGCTGCAGCCAGATTCACTCAGAAGGAACCTACATCTTCGCACAGTCAGGGACAACCTTCTGCTACAGCCTATCAGCCTGGGAGGTCCATGGACAATATATCTACAGGCCAGAATGAATATAATCAGGTCACTGCCAAAAAAGTGGTCCTAGATGAGGATGGCCAAGTAGCTCATATCTCCAGTTTTTATTCCTTAAATAAACCTGAAGAGACCAGGCCCCACATGTCAGGTCCATCCAAAAATTACCCTTCTGCTGACCAATCAGATAAAGTGCCTCTGTTTCAGAATAAGATAAATGAGCCTGTGAAAAGACTGCCAGTGGCGGACAGTGCGCATTCTGGAAGAGACATCTCTTCGCCGGTACTGCAGCATCCTTCAAATGCCGGGAGTGAAATACATGCTTCTTTGGAGAAAGACAGATCTCTAAATGCTGAATCAAATCCCAACTTTAAAGTTATGTCCCTAAAAGAAAGAATGGATGAACCCAGTACAGAACAGGTTTATAATCACTCTCAATTTGAGAATTTGAGAAAGTTTTGGGACTTAGGAGCCAACTCAAACATTCAGGATAATGTTGAGAAAAATACCACCAAAACAGGCCAAAAAGATTCTGTGCCTTTTAACAGCCAGAAACACAAAGAACCCCATGACCTCAAATCATCAAGAGAAAATGCCCATGAAATCGAGACATTTCTAAGCCCCCCAAAAGTTCCAGCAGCAGAGGAAATAGAGGGAATAAATTCAAAGTGCACACTCCAGGTATTACCTCATGAAAGCACATTTCCATTGAAACCACCCACAAAGTCCACTCATCAGTTGCCAGGAAATGAGTCATCAAAAGAAAATGTGCAAAAGAATATGGAATGGTTGGTTACGCCAGTGTTCAAGGAAGAAAAGGATTGCTCAGACCAAGAGGTTCAAGAATCCATAGTGAAAACACATGTTTTGTCTAAAGACTACAAAGACACTTTTAATGACAGCTTACAGAAGCTACTTTCAGAAGCTTCGTCACCAGCAATCCCACCTTCTGGTGAAAAAGTTCACGGAAAACAAGTGCTTGAACCAGGTGCTTCTGAAAATAGGACATGGCCTCAGAAGACAGATACTGAGGAAGCAGCCAAAGGACCTCTGGACATCGTTAATGAGCAGGTAGACAAAACAGTAGCTCCTCCGAAGGTCAAACCAAGCACTTGGGCTGCCAGTCTAGATAAACTCCTGAAGGAAGGAACTGGGACTTTACCCTCTCCCTTGCAAACTAAGTTGGAACCCATCACCCCTCGGATCAACTCTGAGCCTGGAGAGAAGAGAGTTTTTGAAAAAGGTGTAGAACGCAGTCACAACTCATCAGCCCACCAGAGAGAGATCATAGCTCCTTTTCCAGTGGGGCAAGAAACTCTCGGAAAGACAGCTCTCCCCCCGCAAGCGGAAAGTGGTGAGTACCAGCTAACCTCGGAAAACTGGTTTCAGATGGTTGCAGGAGGTTCTCACCCAGTGAACCAACCTCCCCATCTTCACAGAAAGGGTTCTTTGGGAATTGAAGCCAAATCTCCCCAAGATATGCCTTCTTCTAGTGATGCTCATCTTGCTCCCCAGAATATGGCACTTCCTCCGCAAAGAGAAGTTTCAGAGACGGTGGAAAAAGTCATTGTTCCACCCAGATCTGCCTTGAATGATGTAAATGTTGTGTTACAGAAGCTGCTTAGGGAAGCTACGTTGAGTTATCCGGTTGGGAGGGAAGTCGTTCCTGGAGAAGTAAAAGCAGAATTTCCGGAAGGAGTACAAGCAGCAGGTAGCCTCCAAAGTTCTCCTGGAGTTATCCCACCATCGGCTGCAGTGGACATTACAGTCCCAGACAGAAAGGATGCTGACTCCTTCAATGTAGCGGCTCCTGATAAAACTCATGACATTGCCTCTCATTTAGCTGCCCCAGTGACTCTATCAGAACAAATCCCTCGCTCATTTGGCTCCACTGTCGCTCAGTACAGCAAAGAGTCACCTCAGGAAGTGACAGAAATTGTGAGGGAGACAATTATTCGACCTAAATCAGAGCCCCTTGAACTCAGGGCCGGCTTAGAGAAACTGCTGAAGGAAGCAACTGAAACTCTCTCCTCAAAATCTGAAAGCAACACAGGGATGCCCTCTCCATCCAAGTTAATAGGTTGTACTGAGGTGCCCAGGCCAGCTGCTTCTGGATTCCATCCCGAGGAAATAAAAGAAACAGTACAAAAGGCTGAGGCTCCAGCAATAACTGAGAGCGCTTTTGATATTGGTTTTGAGAAACTCCTTAGAGAAACATCGGAAGCTCCTCCTTATGAGCCCCGGGTGTCAGGGAAGGAAGGAACTCCCGAGAAGGAGACCTCCGGGTCAGGGCAAGCCAGGTTTCTGGGGAGAACCCAAGAGGCCCCTGAAATGAAGCTAAAGAGTAATGTTTTCAAATCTCGAGTCAACCCACGGGATAAAGGGTTGAGAGGAGAAGCTGTGAGTGATCTGTCAATAGATGTCGGTGGTTATGAGAGTGGAGCTGAGATCCCTGGAACCCTTTCTGTGGACCATGAAATAGGGATCATTGAAACTACAAAGCCCCCAGAGCCCAGGGAGAGTGAAACTGCAGTTGCCGGGGTTCGAGAAGGGGCTTTTCAGGAGCCTGGCTGTGGAGAGGGTCCCAACACAATTAGTGTGTCCAGAAATAGGCAACCTGTTCCTCTCCTGACCAATAAGGAAAACTCTACAAAGACAAGTAAAGTCAAACTGATTCTGGAATCACCTTACAAGAGACAAGAGCAAGAGAAAGAAGGTGTCTCTGACTCTGATTTTTCAGATGGAAACATCGGTTCTAATGCGGAAAGCTGGAGAAATACCTCCAGTGAGCATTTTGACGTTTTTAACCCATTGGTTACTTAGTTGATTTATGGAATGACGATGTAAAGGATGATAGCGCTTTCTAAATTGGAATTGATTTGCCACTCCCAAAAGTGCTAAATTCTTCTTATCACTTCAGTTCTCCCTAGCCTTTCTTCATAAAAACTACATTTCCTTTTATAATCTTTAATCAAATAAATTATATACACATAGTTTTACCCACAGGGCAGTGTTTTAAAATTTTACTTTATTCTCATGAATCAACAATAAAACTTTTAAGTTTCAAAAATATTTTTAAAGAATTTGTGTGGGGGAGAAGGGGAATGTTAGAAGCTACCTCTAACATTCAAGCTAGTTTTCCTCTTGGAAGTAATTAGAATTTCTTTCGTGATTGGCAATCCAAACAGAGATCTCTACTAAGATTTGTGACAAGAAATTGCCACAGATGAGCACAAATTTCCCTTTTCGGAGCAATAGTTTCCCACAGTAGTGGCTAAATACCAGGAACCAAGTGCAAGTTGGAACTTTCTTTTCCTCAGATACTTTGTGCTGAGGGTTTTTTTGTTGCCACGCTCTCCCTCTTGTTTTCAGTTATCTTCAGCATCTTCCCGTTCTAGAGTATGACTTTGGTCAAATGACTTCCCTTGGTCCCACACAAGGGCATTGCCTGGCCTGATGAATATCTTTGGCTCCAGCCTTGGCTAAGTGGATGAAGATCTTAATCGATTGCCACATTCATCTAAGGGGAATTGTGGGTATTGGTTTCAGCCAGGCGATAAAACGTAGGGTTGTCTCAGTTTTGCTCTTCTGATCAACACAGGCGTTTTGGCCAAGAAACCCAGGAGCAAACAGGAATGAGAAGTTACCTGATTAGAGTAAATGAAGTGATAACGGATGCTCCCTAGTGGGACATGTTAGCCAAAGCTGCACATGTAACGTTGATCACCTTCCTGGTAGTTTAATAGGATTTGTCATTTTCTAGCTCCCTTCAGTCTCAGAATAAATAAGCTTTGCTGAGTGGCTGACTTGTGAGGTTTAGGCTCCTTGGCAAGTAGCCGTAGGGCCTCTTGAAAACTGACCAAAGAATCCATCTTTAGCCCTAATTCATCAAGTTGAATCTGCTTTAACAAATGTTTCTGGTAAGAGAAGGGAAGTGAAATACCAGTCTCTGAAACCAGACATGTGCAGGAGTGTAAGTCAGCATGTTAAACCTGAAGAAGACTTTTACTAAACTATCCCCAGTGAGTTTCTACGGTAAACTGATCCATAGGAGGGGGAGAGCTTATACAATTGCACTGACGTTGGAGACTGTTGCCTAGGCAATGGTCGGCAAACTGCGGCTCGCAAGCCACATGCGGCTCTTTGGCCCTTTGAGTGTGGCTCTTCCACAAAATACCACGTGCGGGCGCGCATGTACAGTGCGATTGAAACTTCGTGGCCCCTGCGCAGAAGTCGGTATTTTGTGGAAGAGCCACACTCAAGGGGCCAAAGAGCCGCATGTGGCTCGCAGGCCGCAGTTTGCCGACCACTGGCCTAGTGTGTATAGTTGTGTTTAGAGTATACCAGCATAACTGGCTGAACAGCAAAAAGCCAATCTACAAATGAAATAACAATATTAAACAATGGCCTGGACAGAGCCCAGAGAAGTTATTTTAAAATTGTAAGTGATGTAAGAGGTATAAAAAGGTATAGTTGTAGTTTTATGTTTTAAAACAAGTAGGTGGAGTAAGGTGAAAGTAGAGGGGAACCTGGCTACAAAGGCATCACAATTTTGGTGAACAGCCTGACACCTTTGACTTGTGGTTCAATTCTCAACTAACCAATACCTCTACGTATGTACTCCTTGGGGGAAGGGAGGTGAAGGGGAGTTTTGTGCTCAGATACTTTTGGAAATGCTGAGAGACTGCACATTATTAGCATTAAAGTCTCCAAGAAGGTCTGTAATGAGAACCCTTTTAAATTTGAACACAGAGCATCCCAAGTCTAATTCATCTTAGAATCCATTTGCTGTAGAATGCCTATTAACATTGGGCGGAACTGGGATGCATTTCCGTAAAGTATTGTCTAGAGAAATGGTTCCAAATTTATTGATTCATTAATGGAACTAGTCATTGGTTTAGCAAACATTTTTGAAGTGCCTCTTGCCAACCGCTTGTCTAGGCACTGAGAATATAGCAGTGATAAATGACAGTATGCAGACAGGGGTCATCCATGATGGAGTTTTTATTATCAAAATAGAACAATTAAGGACTGTCTAGAGAGATTTCTTGTAAGGTTATATGTACTTAGTTATATATATACTGAGGTTATGCCCTTTTTCTTTCCTTTGGTCCTCCTTTTATAAAGAAAAGGCATTAGTAGGTGATAGAGCCACAACCACCCCCTTTTAAAATGCCTTAGTAAAATAAAAAGTTGACTGTCTCGTGTCATTTTCCAATATTTTGATGGAAATTTTATGAGCTCATGAAACCCAAAAAGCCTACATCTGTTGATCTGGAGAATTCAGCCATCTGTATATTCGATTATACACAGATGTTAAACATCTGGATCCTGCCTTCTATGGTTTTCAGCTAATTTTTTTAATGCTTCCAAAATCATTTTGTGGCTATCTTCAAAAGCTAGAAATGAAGTGGAAAGATTCAAAGCCTGGCACAGAACAAATCATGTGCCTAAAATAGAGGTGTGGAAGACTAGGAGATCACATTTCTATTAATGTGGCAGTCTTGTTTCTGAATGATTTATGTTTGCAAATATTTTTTGACCAAGAACATTGTTTTTTTTAAGGACCTCCTATTCATGAAGAAGTTTTATTTTCTTCTGTGAAGTGCTTCATAGAGTAAACAAGAGTATAGAGGCTTATGGCATAATGCCTCCTTTTAACCTACCATTTCCGTATCCATTGGTTATTAAGAGTTTGGTGGTGTGTGTTTTTGTATTGTGCAGTGTTCATCGGTTTTGTCTTACAACAGGTTCAGAGGAAGAACCCAGTCCTGTTTTGAAAACTTTGGAAAGGAGTGCTGCTAGGAAAATGCCTTCCAAAAGTCTAGAAGACATTTCATCAGATTCATCAAGTGAGAATACAGTTTGCGCCACTGTCCATGCCTCCATCTAAGCTTAAAAATGCCTATGTGCTCCTCTGTGGCCTCACTGCATGCTGTTGTGCACTGAAACCCCTAAGGGGGTTTAACAGATGAGAATGACCTTCCCAAGTGAGCCGAAGAGGCTGGAACTTGGCCTTTAAAGTAATGCATGACGTTTGCTTACTGGAACACCAGGTTTCCTTGCATTGAAGAATCCCAGTTTGAGTGTTTACTCAAGTAGAGTGAGTTTTAAAAGATAGTGGTAGCTAGTGATTCTAGTAGTAATAACTAACATTTATTGAGTAGTGTGTGCCAAGACTTGGCTAAGCGTTTTATATGCATTATTTTATGTATCTGGCATGAGTAAACCCTGTGAGGGATAAGTTGTTATCCCTATTTTATAGACGAGGACAATGAAGCTCAGAGAGGCAAAGTAACTTGCATAGTATCACACAGCAGAGCTGGGACCCAAAATCAACAACAGAATGTTGTCAAGAGCATTTATGACAGTGTTGGATGTCGGATGAATTTTGCATGATATGGAGATGAATTAGTCCCTGGCTTTAAGGACTTTCCTTTCTCTTTTATCCCTTCTTTTCATGCATTTCTTTTTGACACTGGAACAATAAGCCCAAAGACTCCCTGACACGCAACACTTGAGGCATACTGTTCCCCACTGGCTGCCGCTTTAATGGGTGAAGGATATCTTGAGGACTAACATAGCACATAACGAATAGAGGGACTTGTGAGCCAGACAAAAGGATGTAGAAATGATGATTTCTAGGGGTTTTGTTCTTATTGTTATCAAGCTAAAATACACCCTCAGGATTACAGATGGTCATGAGAAAATTTATCGAGTGAAAGTTAACCATTGTCAAATTCATATGATCAAAAGTGGACCATTGTCATGTTCAGAATACTTTTTATGCATCTGCAATTGAGACTAAGAAGTCAGAATTTTAAAAGGAAAAGAAAAAGGGGGAGCGGGGGTTGGGAAACACTCCACTAAACAATTTCTAAAATTCAGAGATTCCCAGGGCTCCGAAGGCAGTATTCCCAATTTGGCATGCAGTCCTAACTAACCCTGCCAAAGATCTTGGAATCTCAGGGTTGGAAGGGACCTTGATGGCCACCCATTCCAAACTCCCCCCAGTCCAGGAATTCCCTCCAAAGCCTCCTCAACAGGTGGCCAACCCCCACATCCGCCTGAATACTTGCAGAGAAGGCAGTCCGATCCTTTGTTAGTTACAGCTCTGATTATTCTTCCGGATGTTGGTGATTGGGCCCTGAGGAGGGGGGGGGGGGGGGGGGGGCGGGGCGGGGACAAAACAACTTAGCAACAATTGTTCAATTTGGCAAACTTCTTATTTATGAAACATGGGGCTATTTCCATGGTGCAGCTTTAAAGTGCTCAGGAATGTGTAGGGTTAAGAAAAAAAATGATCATCAGCGGACGGGTATTCTTGCGCGCTCCCTTCCAAATGCCGATACCCACACTCACTGTCGCCTGCCAAGATTCCACTTAGCAGCTGGTCCCCAGTCACATCTCTTCAGTTGGCTTCCCCAGCAGGGCTCCCAGGGGCGTACACAAATGGTGATGCGGGCACAGAAATGCTTGTTAGTGACCGTGCTCTTGGGAAGGTGTCAGTCGTGGCCAGCATCGTACCCTTTCTAGAAGAATAGAGAGGCTGTTGCAGCCCCGTGCTTTCTCCCGCTGCCCGCCGATTGCTTGCTCCGAACTAACCTCCTAACCCGCGGGAGTCCGTGCGCAGCCGTGTGCTGATGTAAGCTGCATCGGAGCTGAAACGGGAGCTCCCGCTATGGCACTGGCTCAAGCAGCTCATCCACAGAGAAAGTATTTTGGGAGAGACATCTTGGTTGCACCCCTCACTGCATCTTGACTAATTGCTTCCAACTCCCGGGGCTTTCGGGGACAATCTCATTGTTCTTTCTCGCCAAGGGTCAGCCGTGTTAACCGTGTGTTAATTTCTCCTGAACAGATCAAGCAAAAATAGATAATCTGCCAGAAGAATTAGTGCGTAGTGCTGAAGATGGTAAATATCTTTATGTATCTGCATGTCTGTCTGTGTGTGAGGTTTTGGGTGGTTTGGGCAGTCACCGGGACACAGCTGTTGGATAAAATAGATACGTCATTTGCCACTCCGTGATGAATGGTGCCTAAGTTATCATACAACGGTTCTGACTGGGTGCGAACTGTTTGTATTCCTGAGGCTTCTGCTGGGGATAGCATTGTGAGGATCGCCTCGGAGACCCTTGGGAAGCCAGGGTTTCTATAAATAGGAAATTGTATTTCCATGGGTAGGAGCTGATTTTTGCTACTCCGACCTGCAAAACTCCCTTTGAAGGCAGGAAGGGTACAGTGGGTTCCTGGGTTAAATTATTCTTGTATTTGATTCTTATGTCTCAGCATATAGATCTTCCTGGGCATACCCAGGAAAGCTTTAAATTCTAAGGAAAGGGTCCCAGAACAAAAGTGGGAATCCTGCCTCCCCTCATGTAAATAACTACGAATAGATGGAGGGTAATAGTAGCTGATTCTGGAGTCAGAAGATTTCGAAGCTTGTCAGTGGATCAGGTATTATTTGGTTCAGTTATAAAATGAATAGGGTAATAATGCCTTATTGAGGGGGGGGATGGAAATGAGTTTGATATTTATAGTTCAGCATTGATGCGAATGTATAATTTGTCTTTGTATGCTGGAATTTTGTTTTCTAAATTGCCTTCACTATAATAATAAAAATGTATATTCACTGAACTTTCCCATATAAAAGCAGCAAGAGCTCCTCAGAGGTCATTTCTTACTTTTATGTAACAGACTTGTCTTTCTCATTTTATGTTTACAACAACCTTGTTGAAATAGGTGAGGGAGGGCCCTGGGCAGTGTGGCTCAGTTGGTTGGGCATCCTTCCGTGCACCGAAAGGTTGCAGGTTCAATTCCCGGTCAGGGTACATGTGGGCTGGATCTCTGGGAGGGGGTGTGCAGGAGTCAGCCAATTGCTGTTCCTCTCTCCCTCTCCCTTTCTATCTCTCTCTAAAAATTAATTCAAAAATCTATTTTAAAAAGAAAGAAGTAGGTGGGGCAGGGGGTTTAATCTTTGTTTTACAGCTAAGAAAAGCTCTGAGAAAGTAGGTGACTTGTCTAAGATCCTGTAGCTAGTCAGTCAGTAGGAGCGTAGGGACTAGAATCTCGGCTTCCTTACTCCTAGTCCAGTGCTCTTTCCATTTTAAAAGGTGTGGCTTAGTGAACTGAGGAAAGACTCTAAACAGCTCCAATGCTGGATGCAGGACTTTTAGTTGAACAGGAGACATTAAAGAGGCTAACGAAGAATCATACTGGGGAACGGATGAAAGCAAGCTGAAAGCCTGCCCGGTGTATTCTGCAGTCTCAGCCATGAAACTGAAATTTGAGCTTTACTTTCATGTCTCTTTTAATAAATGGTATTTATTCTCGATGTCGCTCTTCTGAGCAGATCAAAAAGCATATCAGGAACCAGATACAAATGATCGCATACCAGGAAGTGAGTAGCAGGTTTTTTCTCACAAATGACTAAATGTTGCCACTGTACCTGGTGTTAAATATACTGAAATGACTAACCCCATTAATAGCACAGCTTTATTATTGGTACTAAACTCTTGCAGCTTAAAAAAACTATTTCATTCTGGCAAGGGTGGTATTAAAAACATTTTACTACTGTCTGTGTTGAAAGATTAATTGGTGGTTCTACTGAGAAAGAGTTATATATTTTAAAAAATTATTATATATATGTTAATGCCGGATATTATCCTTTTGCTATTCTCTCTGCTCTTTGTGTCTTTGCTTAAAATGAAGTTGGCACCTTCCAACATCACTTGGCTTTTATTTTGCAGAATGATCTTGAGTATTGGATCTCTGTGGCCTTTACACAAGACTATAGATATGAACCAATTTATAATTTATTTGGATCGAAGAAAGAACTGTACTTGACAGTTAGTACATCGTATGGTTGTATACCTCTCTATATACCTGTGGAAGCAAATTTTATGATGTCTAGGATTTAAGCTCCGAGGTTTAAAACTGGATGCAAATAGTATATATTCAACATGTAAATCAAGTGAACATCTGAATCTTTTTCAAAAAATCTTTATTTTTGAGAGTATTACAGATAACCCCCCCCATTACTCCTCTCCACCCAGTTCCCCGCCCTGCCCAGGCCTTCACCAACCTATTGTCTGTGTTCATAGCTAATGCATATATGTATTTAAGATTTTTGATTAAACTCTTCCCGCTGTCCCTCCTCCCTCCCTCTGAGATTCATCAGTCAGTATTTCCATGTTTCCATGCCTCTGATTATATTTCATTCATCAGTTTATTTTGTTTATTAGATTTCTTGTTCATTTATTTTGATTTTTAGATTCAATTGTTGATAGGTATGTATTTACTGCCATTTTATTATTCATATTTTTTATCTTTTTTCTTCTGTTATTCCTCTTCTTAAAGAATACCCTTCAAATTTTCATGTAATACTGGTTTGGTGGTGATGAGCTTCTTTAACTTTTTCTTAGCTGTGAAGATCTTTATCTGACCTTCAATTCTAAATGATAGCTTTGCTGGGTAGAATAATCTTGATTATGGGTCCTTGCTCTTCATCATTTTGAATATTTCTTGCCACTCCCTTCTGGCCTGCAAGGGTTCTGTTGAGAAATCAGCTGACAGTCATATGGATGCTCCCGTGTATGTAACTAACTGCTTTTAAGATTCTCTCTTTGTCTTTAACCCTTGGTATTTTAATTATGATGTGTCTTGGTGTGGGCCTCTTTGTGTTTCTCTGGGACTCTCTGTGCTTCCTGGACTTGTAAGTCTATTTCTTTCACCAGGTAGGGGAAGTTATCTGTCATTATTTCTTCAAATAGGTTTTCAATATCTTGCTCTCTCCCTTCTCCTTCTGGCATCCCCATAATGTGAATGTTGGTACACATGAAGTTGTCCCAGAGGCTCCTTACACTATCTTCATATTTTTGGATTCTTTTTGCTGTTCTGATTGGGTGTTTTTGCTTTCTCATAGTCCAAATTGTTGATTTGATTCTTGCAATCTTCTACTGTTGAATCCCTGTAAATTATTCTTTATTTCATTTAATGTGTGCTTAATTTCTGACCAGTCTTTTTTCATATCTTTGAAATTCTCCCTAAGATCCTTGAAAGTCTCACTAAGTCCCTTGAAGCTCTCATTAAGATCCTTGAGCAAGCTTATAACCATTGTTTTGAACTCTGTATCCAGTAGTTTCCTTGCTTCCATTTATTTCATTTATGACATGTTTCGTTGTCTCCACATTTTGGCTGCTTCTCTGTGCTTGTTTCTATGTATTAGGTAGAACTGCTATGTCTCCTGGAATTAGGAGAGTGGCCTTGTGTAGTAAGTATCCTGTATGGCCCAGTGGCTTAGCCTCCCCAGTCACCTGAGCTAGGCACTCTAGGTGCACCCCTGTGTGGCCTGTGTGCAGTCTTGTTGTAGTTGAGCCTTGATTGCTGTTAGTGTCACTGGGAGGACCTGACCTCCAAGACAAGTTGCTTGTGGATGTGTAGAGCTGTAATCTGGTATGGCCTGAAGCTGTCCACAGGGTGAACTGGCTCTGAAGCCTTCCGGAAGTTGCAAAGTCAGCTGCTGCCTGGGGCCACCCAGTAGGAACTACAGAGAGATCTGCAGATGCCTGCTATTTGTATTCGGCTTAGAAATGCCCAGACAAAGCCCAGCTGTGAAGCAGGGCAGGCTGGTGCTGTTGCAGGGTCTTGGGTTTCTTATTGATAGGTTTGGGGCATGCTGATGCCTGCTGATGCTTATTTGAGATATTTTAGAAAATACTGAAGTCTAAGCCAGGACAGACCATTCATATGGAAAAGAAGCTGAAAACAGCTTGGGTGGAGCAGCAAATTGGATGGGGCTGGGTCTCTGGAAATCAGCAGGGCGGAGTGAACATTGAGGTCCACAATGTGGGCCACGCTGTTGGAAACTTAGATATGGCTGCAGGTCAGCTCTGCAATGAGGGAGGTGTCAGCATAGGAACACTAACTCCTGCTAGCACCTCTGTCTGGGAGAAAGCTGCCCATGATTTCCTGCCACAATGCCCCTGGCACTGGAACTCAGAGGAAGCAGGACCATGTAAGTCTGTGTGCTGGCCCTTTAAGAGGAACTGCTGGATCTCCAGCACCCTCCATGTCAGGCAAAATCCCTGCTGATTTTTACAGCCCAGAGTTATGGGGACTTCTCTTCCCAGCTCTGGAACCCTGAGCTGGGGGTCTGGTGTGGGACTGGGATCCCTTTCTTCTCAGGGGAGGCCTCTGTAGCCAAGATATCACTCCTGATTTAAAAACACGCTGCCATCTTGTTTCTCTCCACCTGAACATCTGAATCTTAAGAAATAAATGTGCACTTGTCGTGGTTAATGTCATCAACTAATTAATATTCACCACCAAGCAAAGATTTTGATTCTTCACTCTTTTCCATTCAATCTTAAGATTGCTGAACATTTTAACTGTGACTACAGTGTTGAGGACACATGGCCCATTGAAAAGGTGTTTGTGGGCCTAGCAAAGCATATGGCTATGCATTTGTGTCTTCTTGACTCCCCAGTTTGTCAGTGTCATGATCGTAGGCACTGGAAGTCTGAAGATGATACACATGCCTGCCCTGAGGTGTCCAGGGATTTTTAATAACAGTTTCCCAACATTCTTTGGATGTGCTCATAAGTCTTCATGAGAAGAGCAGCTTAAATGAAAGAGCCATTAGAGAAACAAAGTGCTGATGCTAGAAGGCAGTGACATCTTGTCTGAAATCTGAAACTTTGCTCACGAGGTCCTCCTGCCGGAGATGAAGGTGCTGAGCTTTAGCACTCGATCTGACAAATTCTTAAGAACCACCCAGGGAAATAGGCATTCCAGGCTCTGGTCCTTGGTGTTAGTCTCTCTCTGGCTGCTGCAGAGGAAACCAGACTTCTGTCCTTCAGGGGTGGCAGGTCAAGAGGCTTTTCCAGATGCTTTTGAACTGGCAGATACTGAAAACAGCATCTAATTTCATTTTGCTGTTTTGTTCAACATTTAGCCTGAGGAGTGAAAACAAAACATAGAGATATATCTATACACATCTATATAGATGTAGTATATGTAGGTATAGATATATAACCAATGTATCTACATCTTCATTTGTGGCCTCCTGATGAGCTTTGTTATTGGTCAAGGCAAATAGGCTAATCATGGGGTAAATTCTGGATCAAGTCTCTCTCTATTTAAAAAATTTTTTTTTAAACCTTTTTATTGATATCAGAGAGGAAGGGAAAGGGAGAGAGAGATGGAAACATCAATGATGAGAGAGAACCATTAACTGACTGCCTTCTGCACACCCCACACTGGGGATTGAGCCTGCAACCTGGGCATGTGCCATGACCAGGAATCGAACTGTGACCTCCTGGTTCATAGCTCAACACTCAACCACTGAGCCACACCAGCCAGGACAATTCTCTCTTTTTTATGATATTTTCCAATTTTTTTTCTAGTGAAGAATGTATTCTTACCACACAAGACAAAAAATGAAATATATGATCTGTACACCTAAAAATAATATTATATTGAATGTCAACTTTAATTGAAAAACTTAAAAATATTTTTTAAAATGATTTCCTGAAAAAAGTAAAGAAATACATGATCAAAACATAAATAAAGGCCAATAAATGTAAGTGACTATGTTTGAGTAGTGGACATGTACTTTGAAAATAATAGGAAGCAGTGTTGTGATAAAAAGGTTTTGATACTCTTTGGGTTCTCCTGTGCCCTCCTGGGACCTAATTTTACACTGCTTGTATGATAGTCACCAAACACACACATACACATTATGCTTAATGGGAAGTGATTAAAGCGGTTATCATCTTGTGATAAACCATACATGTTTTTTGATACATTTGTAAGCCTAAGGCTAGGTGAGAACTACTATTTGAATGAGCAAATATTTAATATGTGTAGTTTAGTTTTCATTTTTCTTCAATTAGATTTCATTTAACTAAAAATAAATTTAGCTAATGCTTAGAGCTGAATTTGAGCCTTTTGAGTTATATATAGAACTATAAATTGATTTTTATTTATTTTCCTAGTATCGCTTTCAATGATAAAGTCAACATATTTGTATCACATCGTAAAGATAACTTAAAGAATCTCTTTCAGACAATATTTATTTTTTTATCAAATACTTGTGTAGGGCCTACTATGTGCCAGGTACTGTTCTGAGTGACTTGAAAAATGTGAACTCATTCAAATATAAAAGCTCTAAATTCACCACAAAAATAGCCTCAACATTGTGATTCTTAGACAAAGAAAAAAAATAGCTTTCTAACTAGAGTTACACAAATTAAGAATAGAATTTGTTATCTTATTGTGACTTCCATACATATGTTTACTATATCAGAAAGAAACCATATGCTACATTTTCATATTAAATTCTTAGAGTATCCATCTTGAATCATTCACACTTGGCCTTGAGTTTCTCTATTGAAAATTCTATGAATTGACAGGTATCTAATATGTGGAATCTAAAAAAACAAAATAAATGAGCAGATTAGAAACAGACTCATAGATATAGAGAATATTTTGATGGTTCCCAGAGGGGAGGGGAAATGGGGGACTGGGTGAAGAAGGTGAAGAGATTAAGAAGTACAGATTTGTTGTTATGGAACAGTCACAGGGATGCAAAGTACAGCATAGGGAATATAGTGAATAATATTATAATACCTATGTATGGTGTCAGATGCATACTAGGTTTGTTAGGGTAATTACTTCAAAAATTATATAAATGTCTATTCACTGGGTTGTATATTTGAAACTTACATCAACTATAATTGAAAAGTAAAAAAAATTATAAAAAATTATTTCTGTTTTCAAAGAGTAATTAGTTTTGAAATTGTATTGGTCTTTCATGGTACTCTCCACACTCACTAAAAAATAAACAAACCTTCTCTTAGACACTCAATGTCCAGGACACGATTATGACTGAGTTGTGTACAAAGATCCTTGCTGTCTGATGAAATAGTTTTTTAGCCTGCAGCATGTTAAAAGTATAAATATCTCAAGGAGATGAACCACTAAATTATAGATTGTGGGGTTCAAAACTGTGATGTGAAAAAATAAGTTAAAACCAATTCTCATTGATAGCATGTTTTAATGTAATTCAAATCCAGCTCCCGGTTCAAGAAAAATGAATAGTTTTTCAATGACTTTATTTTCTATTTGGTTCAACTCCTTGCTCTTTTTTCTATATAATTAATTTATGAAACTGCATGCTGCTTACCGTGTGGTCCTGTGCATGTGAAGTACGATGCCTTTAACCTTTTTACAGAAACATCTCTGTTCATAGATGGAAGAAACGTGTGTTTTCTACCTATGCCTTGTGTTTGTCTGACAATTGTAAAGATAATTTTGAACAGAAATGCTGCTGTTTAGTTTCCACAGTGCCTTCACAACCTGATAATCAGTTTTCCCACCCCGACAAACTCAAAAGGATGAGCAAGTCTGTTCCAGCATTTCTCCAAGATGAGGCAAGTTTATCTTTTGTACCTTCAGAAAAATGGAACCAAATAAGTGGATTTGCTCTGCTAAGGTTGGTGTGTGTGTGTATTCAGCCGTGGCAGGGACTGGAGGTCAGCAGGACTGACCCTTGCCTTTCATATCAATAGAGGTAGTGTTGTTGATCCTGGAACAAGGCAAGGCATGTCTCATTTGACTCAAACAGTAACTCCTTTTGGTAGTGAAGTCAAATTGCATAGATTTGGGAATGTGACTTTTGTTTCAAAGTGGGTATAAAATAAGAAATCTAGGCAGAAATATGTTAGCATGGACTGACAACTCCTCTGTAGTTTAAAGTACAGCTGTTTTGTGAAAACTTAGTCTAGGTTGCATGACTCACTTGAACACATTTGTTAAAATAATAAAATAAAAATGGCATAGTGAACTTTAAGGATATCTATATACATTATCTTATTAATCCTCCAACAACCCTAGAAGGTAGGCAATACCATTACCCCCAGATATTCAGATGGGGAAACAGACTAAGAGAGGTGAAGTAACCTCATTCAGCGAGAAAGGGGTTGAACCAGGGCTGGGGCCCAGATCTGACTCCCATGCTGTTAACTACTAATATGACTATTATCTACTATTCATTGAGTACCTAGTAAGTGCCAGGCATTTAATATTGATTCTGTTACCTAACTCTCACTAACTAAATGTGGCACTATTTTCTCCATTTTATAAAAGAAGAGGGAGCCTCAGAGAGGTTAAGTAACTTTCTCAAAATCCAACAGCTACTAAAAAGTGGAACTATAACTTGGGTCCTTTGACTTAATTAAGACTTCAAGTTCTTGTAGCCAGGTAATTCGAAGTCTGAGGTTTGGAGTCAGACATTCCCAGTCCTGGCTATGCTGTGTGATTATGGACAAGTTCCTTAACTTCCCTGAGTCTAGTTTCTTAGTACCTCCCTCATTAAGTTGTGAGGAGTCAGTGAGATAATGTGGGGAAAGCGCACAGCACAGTGCCTGACACATAGTGAGTACCCACTACATGTTAGCTATTACTATTAGCAGTTTGGGTCTGATTTTTGATGGAGAAATATAAAGCTTCATCCTCATGAATTTTATTCATAGACAGAATGTGAGCAAAGCTCTGGACAACACATACTAGTACATTACACCTCACCTCCCCCACTTTGTGGGTCTTAGATGAGCTGTATCTGCAAACAGAGCCCACATTACACTGACTTTGGGAAGAACCACTCATTTTTTAAACCTAATTCATTGGCTGAAAGCCAACGGTAGACACCTCATGGAGTTCCTGGTCTTGATTGGTCATATGAATTAATCATATAATAACTTGAGAGGCAAATAATACCAGTTCCTGGTTTTTTATTTTTGTCCTTCCTTTCGTTTTAACCTGTTCCTCGGCTCCACACAAAAGAGTCCAAATCGTTTGAGTGTGTGCATCGGGCATGCCAAGTTAAGCTGTATCATTTTACCTTTCAAAGGACATGGGGTTGGACGGAATGTTACAGGAAGTGGAGATGAAATCAGGCCTTGCTCCTTTGTCCACAGTCCCTTTGAGGCTTAGCATCAACGATATGTGTTAAGTGCCAACTATGTGAAAATCCGTGGTCCGGGTCAGCAAGACAGGGTCCCATCCTTCCAATAATTCACTAATGATCTGATATGCTAGATCGAATGTCGTACATGCTGTAATAGAGGGAAATGGACTGTAAGGATGTGGGGGGAGAGTGTGACAACAAGAGACATTAAAAAGGTTTGAATTTTTGTTTGATCTTTGAGGTGTTTTTTTTTTCCTTATCCATATAAGTCATAAGTTTTGTTTTTATTTAACTCCTTTCTTAATCTGCACTATTTGATACATAATTGCATGGCCCTAGAATATGTTGGCATGAACTAACTACTCCATAAAGGTGTTGCCCTAATCCCAGAAGCCACTGAACTGCCCCATAAACTCTCTAACCCCCAAAGGAGATCATTCTGAATCATGAATTTTTATAAACTACCATCAAATACACTTTAGACCTAAATATAATAAAATTTATTATTGCCACTTTTCTTTCATGACCCAAGTAAATATTTCCTGGGACATATATATAAAATAAGTATCATGTTGTTATCCCCCCCACACATTAACTGTGTTATTCCCCCCCACGCACATTAAATGTGTTATTCCCCCCCATACACATTAAATGTGTTAAAAATTTAATGTGGGTAGAATGTATAATTTAATATACTACCCTAGAGCAGCAAAAAGATAAGCACAATATCGCTATTGAAATACATGAGAGGTGATTTCAAATTTTTAAAATACTCACTTTTTGTTGAAACAGAGAAGACTAGCACTTATTTTTCCTAGTTTAATTTGATTTTTAGGGAAGTTAAGTTTGTGTTAATGATGAGAGGAATTAAGCATGACATTTTATGTCTTGACAGTAAAACTTAGAGCTTTTATTGTCTGGGGAAAGTTAATTTCTCATATATATCAGTAAAGTTCTTAAAGAAACACTAAGTATGTAATATTGAGAGAGCAGCAAGCAGCTCACAGCAGTACTGTCTTCTGATGCACCTCAGGACCCCTTGTAGGTGAGAAAAGAAAAATCACTGTTATTTTGGTATCTAAGCACTGCTCTCCTCCTTAGGTGAGGTTCAAGGCAGCCCACCCACCCCATCCTGAATCCCATTCCTTGGCAATTAGCCCTAGTGTCCTTGGAACTTGAGAAATGTCATAGATCAATGCGATACCAAGATATTATCTCTATCTAAACAGAGATTCTGGTCTGGATTCATTCTGAATTTAAACTGTGTATATATTATATGATGTTTTGTAGAGCGATGACAGAGAAACAGATACAGCATCAGAAAGCAGTTACCACTTCAGCAGACACAAGAAGAGCCCAAGCTCTCTAACCAATCTTAGCAGCTCCTCTGGCATGACGTCCCTGTCTTCTGTATGTAAACAAAGGCTCCGTGTTAATATCTCACCGCTTCTGCGAACTCGCTCTGCCACGCTCCTGCTACAGTACAATGGCCTCCTGTTGTATTTCCCAGATTCCAAGGGCATGAGCTTTTTCTCTCACCCACCATTAGCTGCTGGCTCGCTAAATTCTCCTTTTTCTTTTTCTTTTTAAGCATAAAGGTTCATATCCATTATAAATCAATATGGTTTTTTGAAGGTAAGGACTACAAAAATAAACTTAAAGTACCAACAAAATGAACCACTGAATTTTTCTGTGCAAAATGGGTAACTATGATCAAGTCTGCTTGTATCAGATATGCTTTTATATACCATTGGCAGGTATAGAATTGTATCTCCCTTTTTTTAGCAAGCCTGTTGGGTGACAGTACTGATTCACATAAAAGAATGGAGGAGGTGGTTCTTTGCCTTATAAAAGGATTCTGAACAGTGTTTTCAAAGCAAAGCTCCCTAAGTGTGGTTACTTCACTAAGAACTTCTTTCATAAAGTGAGGTTGTTCTGTGTGCATGTAGCATGTGTGTAGAAATATATATATATATGTAAAATATATCTGCATACACTAATCCAAATATTTCCCTGATATACATATACATGCACATATCTTGCCAGCTATGCTAAACAAATAATAAACCTGTGCTTAAATACTTAATAGCCTCACATTTCTCAGATTGCTTTTTTTAGAATCTCTTTAAGTTGAATTTCTGCTGACAACAATCTAATGCATGGTCTTGGAAGGCTTTAAACTCCCTTCATCAATCATCCATTTTCTACCCTTCCTGACCTCTAAAAGCATATGGCTCAGTAAGCATTTTCCTGGATTCAGCGGATGAGTAACATAGTAAAATTCCTCCTTAGTGCCTTGGAAATTTGATAGAGCAACGTGTCACTGTGATTTGTGTGCCTGGGGTTTCTCACATCCCCTTTCTTTAACATTTTAAATACTGAGCATGCCTAAAAATGGAACTCTGAAAACCCCCTACCCTAAAATCACCCTGCTGTGAAATGAGCCAGCAGCATCTACGTAACTTTGCATTTCACTTCTCCCCTATGTCTCGTAGAGGCAATTTTTTAAAAAACACTAGTTGTGTCGTGTATATCACGTCAGATTATCTGTGTTGGTGTGTCTTTATGCCATATCAAATTAGCTGCTTTTATATGCAAACTCGCGAAATAATGGCAAGCAAGAATTATAGCCATGATCCCTGAGTTGAGTTCAAGCATGAGAGAGACAAACCCTGCATGTTTCCAATGCTCTCAGGTGAGCGGCAGTGTGATGAGCGTTTACAGTGGGGACTTCGGCAATCTGGAGGTGAAAGGAAGTATCCAGTTCGCAGTTGACTATGTGGACTCTTTGAAGGAGCTGCATATCTTTGTGGCCCAGTGTAAAGACTTGGCCGCTGCAGACATTAGAAAACAACGTTCAGACCCGTAAGTACATTTGGCATCACTATTTCCTCCTAGTTAATCTTGTAGAAACCTGGAAGGAAAGAACAGAATTGAAGGGAGGGTATGACTCTGTTAAAAGCAATGTTTGAAAGAAGTGGTAGCAGGGGGAATGCTGTCTTATTTACTTTATATATTCACATGCCAAACTTATTAAATTGCAGAAATGTCAGAGAAGCACAAAATGTTTCAAGTTGGAGGAACTTTTGAGGTCATCTTGTCCAGGTCCTTCTTTTGACCGATAAGGGAACAAGGGCAAGAGAAGATAAGCAGCCTGTCTATGTAAATTCAGACAGTCATTGGCAAAATGAGGAATGAGGAGGGCTTGAACCTTGTCTCTTTCCACGGCACTCCCCAAACTGCCTCCAGAATTAGGGACATGTGGGGCATACTTCATAATGTTCAGTGGTGCAGAATCAGTTAAGATTCTCAAATGAGGTAGTTTCCATATTTAAATTATATTCTGCAGAAGCTCTTTAGAGAGAATTACCAATTCATCTTTGAGATCATAGATTTAATTGCATTTCAGTTTATTTGCAAAAGTGGAATGGTATTCCCCACTCATCTCTATGCAGAAGTCTGATTCTTATTTTGCTAGCATAAGCCCAATCCTTTTTCCTTTTATTACAAAAACAACTGAGCCCAATATCCTTTATTTTACATTGAATATGGCTTGAATAGGTGCATGCAAAGATTAATTTTATTTCAAAAAACAGTCACAAAAACTTTTTAAAATAATTCTACAATGCCCTAGGCAGTTTGGCTCAATGGATAGAGCATCGGCCTGTGGACCAAAAGGGTCCTGGGTTTGATTTGGGTCAAGGGCACGTACCTTGGTTGCAGGCTCCTCCCCAGCCTGTGCCCTGGCGGGGCTCGTACAGGAGCCAACCAGTCGATGTGTTTCTTTCACATTGATGTTTTTCTGTCTTTCCCTCTCTCTTCCACTCTCCCTAAAAATCAATGGAAAAATATCCTTGGGCGAAGATTAACAAAATAATAATAATTCTGCAAGCACCAAAGCCTTTCTGAATTGAAAAGAAGCCAGTGGAATTAAGCACTGTTAGAGGTCTGTAGTACTCCCCTCCCACCTCTGACGGAAGGCCAAAGGAAAGGAACTCATGACCAATTCCACTGAAATAACTTTAAACGTTTAAGCATAAAGGTGTTGGTGGAACATTTATTGCGTATTGCTTTTCTCATTATGAAAGAATTCTTTCTGTCAATTTCCAATGCATTTTTAAAAGCAGCGGTGGAAATATCACTTTTCTTTTTCTCTGACCTTCTTGTCTGTTCATTTCTCTTTTTAGATATGTAAAGACTTACCTGTTACCAGACAAGGGCAAAATGGGCAAGAAGAAAACACTTGTCGTGAAGAAAACTTTGAATCCTGTGTATAATGAGATACTGCGGGTATCTATGAACTCTAGATTGGGAAAACCCTAAATGGTGGCCTATGTGTTTATCTAGCCATATCTTCTTGAATACTGTACCTCTACAGATTAAGTCTGTTGCCCAGAGAGGAAGGAAAGGATCAACATTTTCCGAGAAACTGCTTTGTATGAGATGATATGCCATGAATGTCGTACCCGTTATCTCATTCACTCCCTACGTACCCTGCTAGGCGGGTACTATTATCTGTATCTCATAAGATGCGGCAAATGAAGCTTAGAGAGATAAAGTAACTTGCTCAAGGATATGCAACTGATGAAGTTGAGCATTGCAACCAAAATGATCTAAAAAGCATAATTCTGATCGTGGTATTTCTCTGCTTGAAAGCTTTTAGGATTCCCTTAGAGTCAACTCCATCCTTACCATGCACACCGGTCCCTTCACAACCTGAGCTCCCGCCTCATCTTGTCACGGTCATAGTCTTTGTGCGGGATACCCTGATTCCTTTCTGTTCTTTGGAAGAACTACATTTTCTCACACTGCTGGCACTCTGTGTTTGCTTAGGCTGGAATATTCTTCCCCACATTCTATCCCTAACTACCTCCTACAGCCTTCAATGCCTCTTCCTATGAGCAGCTGTCCTACCCCTCAGGCCCCCCTGCTGTCTGCTGCCTTGTGTTCTTGTTTTGCTTAGGCTATCTTAACTCTCCGCACTTTACTGGTTTGTCCGCTTTCCCAGTAAATTGTAAGTTCCCCGAGGGCAGGGACCAACTCTATGTTGTTTATAAACTGTGTGCCCTTGGGTAAATGACTTAGCCTGTCTGCACTTCACACCTGCAAAAGGGAGGAGGTAATATAGTAAGTACCACCTACCTACCTACCTCAGTAGTGGTGAATGTTAAGAGAGTTTATATACAGGAAGAGATGAGTATACATTAAACACTTAATAAATGTTGACTCCTAGTACGGTGTCTGAAAAAGCACTCAAATGTTTATTGGAAGGATAGATGGATGGGCATATGAATGGAAAGTATACCTGGCTCAAATACCATATTCTCTCCCTCCTTCACCCTCTCCTCCCTCCCGCCCCCACGAAACTGTATCATGCTACCTTAATCATGAGTAATAGAAAATGTAAAACTACAAATAGAAGTACCCTCCTTCTGAAAATTCTGTCCAACTATTTGGTTATCCTCTGAGAAAAGTGGAGTTAAATTAATTCTCAGTCATCCGTGGGTGAGTTTTCTGTAGCAAGTTTTAATTACAGTTTGACTATGATATACCTCAGTCCCCTAGCTATTTCTAGGTCAGCTACTTCAGCCCTATACTCAGGAAAAGCCAGATAATTTAAATAGTAAACTCAGAGAATAACAAGTGTGCTACAACCAAAATGGGCATTCAAGCAGTACATCATAAAGCCAAATAGAGATTATTTTTAGATTAGAAGTACTATTATCCCTTCCATGATTACATATAATCAAGGATTGACTGTCATTTTAGATGAAAAAGTTTTAGGATGCCAAATATTTTTCACTTGACCATATGAAGCAGGAAAAAACAAGTCTATCTTTTCTTGAGAAATTCCTTATCTTTGTAGGATATCAAGTGGAAGAGGTTGTGTGTATATAGAGATAGGTGGGTTATGGGAACTGTCTACTTTTCACTTAGTTTTGCTGAGAATCTAAAACTGCTCTAAAAAATAAAGTCTATTTTAAAAATATATTTTGTCCTTAGGTAGAAAACAGACCATCGATTAAACTTCATTTTTAGAATGAGTTTGATTTATATTATACCTAGTTAGAAATAAAAACATCCAGTAAAAAATTGAATAATTGGCTTTTGTTTCTAAGGAGCTATTACCAGCTATGATATTTGAGCCATGGTTTGCTTTTTCCAAAGGGGCAAAGAAAATCAACTTTTATGAAAGATGGATTTTAGCTCTTTGAAACAAGACACTTAGAATAGGATGACTTTGCAATATTCTTAAGACTTGAAACCTAACAGATGAGACAATCCGATCTGCACAGATGACTTCTCTTCATCTCTATGTCATAACTTTGGCATAAAGTAATATCATTCACCCCTTTAATTTCCTTCTTTGAACTGCAGTATAAAATCGAAAAGCAAATCTTAAAGACACAGAAGCTGAACCTGTCTGTATGGCATCGGGATACATTTAAACGCAATAGTTTTCTTGGGGAAGTGGAACTTGATTTGGAAACTTGGGACTGGGACAACAAACAGAATAAACAATTGAAGTGGTACCCTTTGAAGCGGAAGGTAAGTTCAGCATTTTTGGATTGGTTGGTTGGTTGATTGGTTGATTGGTTGGTTGGTTGTTTTGAGGCCTGGTGTGTAGGAGAAAGGTCCTTTAAAGTTGAATTTTCATTCAGGATACTTATCCACTGTTTGGGATCATTTTCTCTTTCCACTCTGTCTCATATGTCTCTTATTCTCTTTTCTATATTTTCTTCCCCTGGTTCCCATGTATGCTTCAAGTTGACTATTTCTTGCTAACCTATCTTATAGTTCAATAATTTTCTTATCTACTATGTCTAATCTGTGATACCCATCTACAAGTTCTCAATTATATATTTCAGACTTCTATTTTCATTTGATTCTTTTTTATAAGTGCCTCTTCTCTGCTAAAATGTTCCATCTTATCTTTGTAAATACGTTAATCAGAGTTATGTGACGTGTGTATCTGAAAACTCCAATGTCTTAAACATTTGTGAGTCTCTTATTGAAATTTTTATTTTATTTTGGTCACTTGGTCCTTTGTCCTTGTATGCCTATTCATTGGTTACTGTGTGCTGGACATTGCATGAAAAGAATTCTAGGGATAACTTGGGAAGGTTTGCTTTTGCTTCTGACACACAGTGTAGGGACAGACCACCTTCATCTAATCTGGGAATGAACTGACTAGAAGGTGGGGCTTCGGTTTTCCTGTAGTCTGATCTGGTTTTTGTTTGCCCATATTCTTAGGCTGTGGCCTTCGGGAGATCCAACTGCAGGCCTAGGAAGTAGATCTCAAATATCAGTATCCAATTCACCTGAAGAACTTATTAAAACACAGATTTCTGGGCTCTATTCTCAAGGTTTCTGATTCAGTAAGGCCTATGCCCAGGAATATGCATTTCCAACAAATTTCCAGGTGATGATGATGTTGGCCTGGGAATCACACTTTGGGAACCATTGGTCTTATTAGAGGCCATTCCTCCTTAGCAGGCCATGGATTTCAATTTTTGTCTTCCCAGCCCTTTGAGACTACTGAAAGCCCTTCTTAGTCTCTTTCTGCTAGGCTTTTTATTCTCTCAGTTTGGCACTTCTTAAAAATCAGCTAATGCCTCAAAGTGGAAAGTAGAGAATATGTCAGTCTCTAATATCTGATCCATTTGAGTCCTATCTTAATGATTCTTTAGTACCTTCAAGTAGATTTTATAATTGACTTTTTTATTGTTTTCAGTATGAGGGTTAATGTGATCCCAACTAGTCAGTCATAGCTGGAATTGATACATATAAACAATTCATACAAATCATTAGTTAGTATCTACATAAGAAAAGTTTCTTTTAAGAAATGCTTCCTAAATATTACATCAAAATCACATAAAGCACTTATTTCTGGGCCTGCCCAAGACTTGCTGGATCTGAATTCCTCAGAAGATGTCAAAAGCATTCATTTTTAACTAATGTATCTTATGTTTCTGATGTATAGACAAGTTTTGGAAATAAGACTCCAAAGGACCAGATTTTGAAAGTAAAACCATTTCTCATATACTTGAAAATAATAGATAGATATTTTAAAATTATTGTCCAGCCTTTGTTATTCTTACAGACATCTACTCATTTTGTCTAAAATCGTCAGGTTAATGCATTTTTGAACATGTAATATTTGGCTTTCTTCCAGCACCCACCTTCCCACACTCTTCTTATTCCTTCAGAGAAAGAGAATACAATTAAGTTGTTTTATGTGCTGGATGAAGGATTAACGAAATCTATGTGTTTTCATAAAAACCAAGGCATCCCACAGCAACTCACACATCTCCAAGAAAGCCATTCTAATTTCTCCACTATCCCTGAGACTAATGGCCTTGAAATGTGTTCTGGGTACCCTACAAAGTTTTCCAAGATGCCCAGTAGAACTCTCCCAGATATAAAAACAATAGTCCAGTCCTAGTTGGTTTGACTCAGTGGATAGAGCGTCGGCCTGGGGACTGAAGGATCCCAGGTTCGATTCCAGTCAAGGGCACATGCCCAGGTTTCGGGCTTGATCCCCATTAGGGGGGCGTGCAGGAGGCAGCCGATCAATGATTCTCTCTCATCACTGATGCTTCTATCTCTCTATCTCTATTTCTATCTCTTTCTCTCTCCCTCTTCCTCTCTGAAATCAATAAAAATATATTTTAAAAAATAAATAATAAAATAAAAACCATAGTCTAGCTCTGATGGGGAGGGAAACTTTAATTCAGGACACTCAGGAGTGATACGTTGTTCCAGAAATGGGGAAGATAAGGTCCTGTAACAGAGTACCAACAAACAGAGTAAATAGTTTGTGTCTTACATCTGCTGACATTCCTTCTTTTTTCAGACAGCACCAGTTGCCCTTGAAGCAGAAAACAGAGGTAAAATGAAATTAGCTCTCCAGTACGTCCCAGAGCCAATTCCTGGTATGTAATGATTTTCTGTCCAGATTTATGCCCTTTCCTCATCCCCCACACTCCCAGGGTTTCTTTGGGTTCTATGCTATTTTCGAAGGTGAAGCCCTAAATAGATTTATTAACTTAGTAATCGTATAGACCAAATAAGTCAACTCACAGTTGTAAACTAGAAAATTCTCATTTTTTATTGTGATAAAAACACATAAAATGTACCATCTTAATCATTTTTTTAGTGTGACATTGGTAGTGTTAAGTAGATTCACATTGTTGTGAAGCAAATCTCCAGAATGTTTTCATCTTGTATATATCTGAAACTCTATACCCATTGTCAACTGTTGGTCTTTGCACCACTTCAACGCCACAGGAATCCCCAATTTGGGGTGCAGTAAAGAAGGAAACTTTATTCACTACAAAACAGAGTCAATTGTGATACAGCATGGCAGCACAGCAGTAGAAAAACTCTGGGGCCTCCCATGTTCGAACTAAGCCAAGGAGACATAGTCTTCATTCTTTGGTGAAAAGAGAAAGTGTGCTCTCCAAGCCAGAGGGAAGCTGGCTTATATGGACAGAAGTCCCCATCCCTGTTCCCTGATTGGTCTGTCCTCATGCAAATGAGGACTCCAAATCCTCATGGTTTGATTGGTTCATAAGGCTCTGTCCTGATTGGTCAGAGTAGAGCCACTCTGATTGGCTGGAATTGCACAGCTGTGGTTGGATGGGGGAAACCCTCTACCTATTGGTTGACATAGGATCCCAGGAAATCTTTTAAAGGGCTGGCTCAGATGGCAGGCAGGCAATTAAGTGCAGAGGCAGGTGGTTTAGCACAGAGGCTTCTCCATGAAGTGCAGTTTGCGTGAGAGGCCCTTTGGCTGCTAGGCTCTGTTTTTTATTTGAGCCCAAATTGCCACCAGGAGCCCTTTTTAGTAGTTGTCTATTTTTTCTTCTCAGGGTTCACCTTATTGAACTACAAAACCTCTTATCCCCTTTCCTCCCGATCCTGGTAGCCACCATTCTATTTTCTGTTTCTCTCTCTTTTTTTTAAGTCTAGTTTTCCGGTCTTTTTTTAACTTGTTCCTCACTCTCCCAAAAGTTTGTATCTGCACATGTGTATGACCTTTTCTGTATTCAGAATTTGGACCTATTGACAGTGTTGTGATAAGAATGGAACCTGAATGGTTTTTTTTCACAGGTGGGAATTGGAAAAATTCATATGAACCTTACGAAATTAGAGCTCATTGGTCTTCCATTCTCAAGGTCTCATCAGGAGAGAAAGCTTTTTCCTGAATTACTCACTGTAATCTTTCCTGAAGATTACTAATACTTGATGTTAGGGCCTCAAGTCTGCAGCCCCTTTAAGAAGCAAGAGATAGGCAGGAAATGAGTGCCAGCCCCCCTTTCATTTCTCAAGCAAGTTCCCCTAGTTATTCTCCTTAAGAATCTGTATGAATGTTATGGCTGAAATAGGGATTGCACACGCAAAGTCTTTCAGTAACCAGGCAATGAAACTAGTGGGATGAAAGACATAATGGATGGTGAGGGCAGTGACTGAGCTAAAGAACGGCATTCTAATTCAGTTAAATAAAAAGAAAAAAGAATTGGATGGAAAGCAAACATATCTTTAGGTCAAATGGCTGCCAAACCACTATCTTGTTACTTCTGGATCTTTCTAAAAGATTCTTTCTTATGTAATTTGTATCCTATCATTTATGGTCAACATGCCTAGAAGTTGTACCAATCTCATTTCCCATTCTCTCCACTACTATTTCTTGGTGGTGGGAGCTGGGGGACTGTGTGTTGTGATGGGCTCCACCTTCCCTGAGTTTTTACTCATGTAGTCTCTCTTCTCTGTGTTGGCTAACCTTCTCCTCAACCTATCCAAGTCTTAGATGAAGTCCTATCTCCCCCATATAGCCTTTCCTGACTCTATTCCCCCTCACTGATTACATTATCTCCTAGAACATTACAGTAATAATTTGGCATTTCATTCCTTAGTACATTTTTATAGTTTTAATTGAGTTAGTCTTTCTTGTATTCCTTGTATATTCAATGCCATTCATATAATAGAGCTGACCACATAATAGATGCCTGGTTGGTTGACTGATTGGGTCAAGTCATCCGGAAAAATATGATAGTATTCCTCTGACCAGGTGCACCCAACCTAGACAACTTCAGATTAAACCAACTTCTCAGTAATCCCCTGTCCATAATATTCTCTTTTATGTGTGTTTATATAATAGTCTTATAAAATGTTTAACTTTTTTAAAAAATACATATTTTTATTGATTTCAGAGAGGAAGGGAGAGGGAGAGATAGAAACATTAATGATGAGAGAATCATTGATCGGCTGCCTCCTGCACACCCACTACTGGGGATCGAGCCCACAACCCAGGCATGTGCCCTTGACTGGAATCAAACCTGAGACCCTTCAATCGGCAGGCCGACACTCGATCCACTGAGCCAAACCAGCTAAGGCAAAGGTTTAGCTTTTTACACTCTATTTTTAACAAAAAGAATGACTCTTTCTTAGCTATACCTGTTTTGGTTGCTTTACAGTAATACATTTAATATGTTGGCACCAGTTGACATTGGTATCAGTGTTTGAAAGGTATGTGCATTTCACTGAGATATTTTGAATATCAGTACAAATGGATGACTCACATGCCTGATATCTATAACTGATCCTGTGGAGCCAGCAAAACCCGACAAGAATGATGTAATACTCTGTACTTGGAATAAATATAAATTATTTTCATAGAGCTGTCTGAGCTCAGCACAGCCAGACTATAAAAGCTATAATTAAGAATGTATAGCCCTGGCCGGTTTGGCTCTAGATAGAGTGTCGGCCTGCGGACTGAAGGGTCCCAGGTTTGATTCCGGTCAAGAGCACATGCCCAAGTTGCAGGCTCGATCCCCAGTAGGGGGTGTGCAGGAGGTAGCCAATCAGTGATTCTCTCTCATCATTGATGTTTCTATCTCTCTTTTCCTCTCTTTTCCTCTCTGAAATCAATATAAATAATTTTAAAAATAATGTATAGATTTAACCTATTAGGATCATATCATCAAATACTAGCTAGTATTATTTTTATTTTTATTTATTTTTTACTTATGTATTGTTGACAGTATTACAGAGGTCCCCCATTTTCCCCTTCCTTGACCCCTTCACCCAGCCCAATGCCACTCCAGGCCTTCTCCACACTATTGTCGTGTCCGTGGGTTATGCATCTATGTTCTTTGGTTAATCTCTTCCAGTCCCCTCCACCTCCTTCCCCTCTGAGATCTGTCATTCTGTTCCATGCATCTGTGTGTCTGGACCTATTTTGTCTGTTAGTTTATTTTGTTCATTAGATTCCACATATAAGTGAGATCATGTGATATTGGTCTTTCTCTGGATTATTTCACTTAGCATAATCATCCATGCTGTCACAGAGGGTCAGAGTTCCTTCTTTTTTAGCTGAATAGTATTCCATTGTGTAAATGTACCTCGGCTTTTTTTAGCCACTCATCTACTGATGGGCACTTGGGCTGTTTTCAGATCTTAGCTATTGTAAATAATGCTGCTATGAACATAGGGGTGCATATGTTCTTTCTGATTGGTGTTGCTGGATTCTTAGGAAATCAGAAAGAATATATGCAATCTTTCTGATTGGTGTTGCTGGATTCTTAGGAAATCAGAAAGAATATATGCATTCCTATGTTCATAGCAGCATATTTACAGCTAGAGTCTGTGCACGATAATTTGTGCCGGGCGGGAGGGTCCCTCAGCCTGGCCTGTACCCTCTCACAATCCGGGACTGCTGGCTCCTAACCTCTCGCCTGCCTGTCTGATCGCCCCTAACTGCTCGCCTGCCTGCCTGATCACACCTAACCGCCTCTGCCTGCCTGCCTGACTGCCCCTAGCCACTCGCCTGCCTGCCTGATCACCCCTAACCGCTCTGCTTGCCTGCCTGATCTCCCCTAACTGCTCGCCTGCCTGCCTGATCACCCCTAACCGCTTGCCTGCCTGCCTGATAGCCCCTAACCACTCTGCGTGCATGCCTGATTGCCCCTAACCACTCACCTGCCTGCCTGGTCAGCCCTAACCATCTCTGCCTTGGCCCCCCGCCACCTCAGCCCCTGCTGCCACGGCTTCATCCAGAAGGACGTCCAGAAGGACGTCCGGAAGGTCATTCGGCTGTTTGGTCTAATTAGCATATTACGCTTTTATTATTATAGATAGCTAAGATGTGTGCTAGTCCATTTTTAGATTGGCATCTTTAGATGCAGTATTGCCAAGAGAGGAATAGCTCTAACATTTTATTTTCTCTTTTTTCTATTATAGGTAAAAAGCTTCCTACAACTGGAGAAGTACACATATGGGTGAAGGAATGCCTTGATCTACCAATGCTAAGGGGCAGCCATCTAAATTCCTTTGTCAAATGGTAATAGCATTGATAAGTCTGCCTTTGCAGTTCTACAGTAGCCTGGCCTTTGCTGGTTGATGTTAGTTCTCTATTTCTGTGATGCTGAAACTCATCATCCATAGTTTAAATGAAATAATTTGAGACAGTGACTCCATGAATTAGGGGAATCTGTGATATGAACCCCCCCAAGACTTCATATACTTTTAAAATCATAAAGATAAGAGGACATATGTAAAAATGAAACTAGAGACCACATGCTCAGATATGTAATGTCTTCTAGGAGGCACATCTACTGGTGAGAACAATATTCAGTACGAAAGACTTTATGTGATTTCTAACAGTGGGATGTCACAGCCCTTGGCCCCTTAGAGAAGCACCTATTCCATGATCCATTTTCAAAAGGCCTTTGGCATCAGGCTACAAATACCTGGAAAATTATTTGCTAAGCAGAGCTGTACTAATAGCTCATAAGAATTTAAGACAATTTTGGTTCTTAAGTGGCAAACCTTTTTCTCTGTTACACATATAAATGCCTGGTATCTAAATAGTAGCTAAACAGATATTAATGTGTCATCCTAACTCCCTCTGACTAATTTTATCTATATAGATTCTACCAGAAGTCCAGTTGTAGCTATTTAATTTTATATGACATTATTTGCGATTTTCCCTCTAGATCTTCTTTTTTAAATTAAATTTATTGGGGTAACATTAGTTAATAACATTATCTAAGTTTCAGGTGTACAGTTCTATAATACATCATCTGTATAATGCACTGCATGCTCCCCACCCAAAGTGTATTCTCCTATCACCATATATTTGACTCCCTTTACCCTCTTCATCTTCCCCCCCGCCACCCGCCTTCCCCTCTGATAACAACCATACTATTGTCTGTGATTATGATTTTGTTTTGCTTGTTTGTATGTTGCTTTCTGTTTTATGTCCCACATATGGGTGAAATTGTATGGTTCTTGTTCTTTCCCACCTGACTTATTTTCTTCTTAGTATTTTTATTGATTTCAGAGATGAAGGGGGGAGAGAGAGAGATAGAAATATCAATAAGAAAGAATTATTGATTGGCTGCCTCCTGCATACCCCACACTGGGGATCAAGCCTACAACCTGGGCATGTGCCCTGACTGGGAATCAAACCAAGACCTCTTGGTTCATAGCTCAGTGCTCAACCACTGAGCCATGCCAGCCAGGCCCACCTGATTTATTTTACTTAGTATGGTACACTCAAGGTCTATCCATGTTGTCGCAAATGGCAATATTTCATCTTTTTTTTTATGGCTGAGTTGTATTTCATTGTATAAATGTACCACATCTTCCTTACCCGATCATCCATCAAAGGACACAGGTTGTTTCCATGTCTTGGTTATTGTGAACAATGCTGCAATGAACATAGGGGCATGACACCATACACAAAAATTAACTCAAAATGGCTTAAAGGCCCGAATATGAGACTAAAATAACAAAATACATCAAAGAAAACATTGGTACTAAACTCATGGACCTTGGTCTCAGAGGGGATTTTGTGAACTTGACCCCAAAGGCAAGGGAAGTAAAAGCAATAATAAATGAATGGGACTACATCAAACCAAAAAGCTTTGGTACAGCAAAAGAAACCATCAACAAAACAAAAAGGCAACACATTCTTCATAGATGTCAGCTGGTAACATTTTTCAACTCGGGTCAGTCTCCTATTTTGAGACTAGTCTCAGGCCTTCTTGCCTTTACCGGGTGCATGATAGGTTAAAAGTTAATTCAGCTGTTACCACAAATTAAATGTAAATGATTGCAAATATATAATTTATTTCCCAAAGCAAATCTAACAAATGGGGGAGGTTTCTCTTCTTTTCCAATTCTGTACAAGACTAATTCCTTAGACTATCACAGATAATCGGGAATAGACTGTGCTTCCAAATTTTAAAGGAATCCTCAAACAATTGCTACATAGTAAGCACTTACTAAATGCAGGAACTGAGCTCAGTTGTTTGCTTAATATGTAATTTTAATACTAACCTTATGATGTAGGTGTTACCACTCGCATCTTACAGATGAGGAAGCAAGTGTCTGAAAGGTTAACTGACTTTCCCTGCAATACACAGCCAATGAGTGGCAGAGTCAGGGTTCAAAGCAGGTCTGGTCCGCTCGAATGCTCAGTCTTTCCCGCATGATGGCTCCCACCATCAGTGCTGTTTCTCTACACTCTCCCCTTCCCTTCCTTCCACCAGTAGCTACGTTGAAGTGCACGGAAAGCACAAGTGTCCACTATCTCATTAAAATGCTCTCACAATCCTGTTTCCTTTGGTAGTATCATCCTGCCAGATACAAGTCGGAAAAGTCGCCAGAGGACAAGAGCTGTGGGGAAGACCACCAACCCTGTCTTCAACCACACCATGGTGTACGATGGGTTCAGGCCTGAAGATCTGACGGAAGCCTGCGTAGAGCTCACTGTCTGGGACCATTACAAATTAACCAACCAGTTTTTGGGAGGTCTTCGGATCGGCTTTGGAACCGGTAATATTTGTTACATTTTTTAATCTTCTGTGAGCCAAATGCTTCTGGAGACGCTAGAGGTTTGTTGCTGTGCTCCTTCCTAATGCACACAGATATTTCCGTTAAGTGTAATGCAATGAGTGAGTGAAGGCGTGCCAGCTGTGTGCTGCGGGCTCTGGATATGAATATTAACAGGGCGCAGGATCTCACCACGCAGAGCTTACCTTATTGTTGGGGGAACAGAAGAGCTCTCGTCTCTACTCTTTCCTGAAAAAACATGATGGCCCTTCCTAGCTAAAAGTGTGCTTTGAATAATAATAGTAACTAACATTCATGGAGCACTGGTCATTGTACTGAGTGCTTTATTTGCATTATTTCACTTCATCCTAACAGCAATTTGATGAGTAGTTACTAATGTTATCTCCAGAACAGCTGGCATTCCAAGAAATCAAGTAACAGAGTAAGTGGCGGAGCCGAGATTCAAATTGAGTCTGCTCAACGCTAAAGCTGTAGTCACGCTTCCTCAGAGCTTACCTACTGTCACTTCTAACCCAGGGTGGGAATCCTTCCTACCACTCCCCCATGCCTGTGACAGATTGTCATCTAGCTTTCAGATGACTGAGAAGAGAAACCATTACTCTGGGAATAGAGTACTCATCTCAGATGGTTCAACAGTTCTTTCTTATAGTGAGTCCCAGATCTGCCCTCCTGGTGATGTTAAAACTCTTCCTAGCTGACTTCCATTGGTGCTTATAATTAAAGAATGACTGCCCAGCTGGTGTGGCTCCGTGGTTGAGCATCAACCCATGAACAAGGAGGTCTCGGTTCAATTCCCCCACAGGGCAAATTGCCTGGTTGCGGGCCCGATTCCCAGTGAGGGGTGGGCAGGAGGAAGCCAATCAATGATTTTCTCTCATCGTTGATGTTTCTGTCTCTGTCTACCTCACCCTTCCTCTGTGAAATTAATAGAAAATATTTTTTTAAAAAAGAATAACAAGTTCCCTCCCACTCCCCGATGCACTATTCCTTTTTTAATCCAAAGCTTCTTTTCAGGTAAAAGTTATGATACTGAAGTGGACTGGATGGACTCCACTTCAGAGGAAGTTGCTCTCTGGGAAAAGATGGTAAATTCCCCCAACACTTGGATTGAAGCAACCCTGCCTCTCAGAATGCTGTTGATCGCCAGGATTTCCAAATGACCCCAAAGTCCACTGGCTCCCCCACTGAAAACTACTAACTACTGATCTTGAAAATCTGACCATGTGGACCGAGATCTGCACCTCCTATCTGTCGGCACTCATTTTAAAGTCAACCTGCATGTGCCTCTTTGGTTATAGGCCCACGGTATTTAAAAAATAACAAAATGTATAATGTATGTGTGACTCCAACGTTAAAGAAGATATTGGAGAAAGCTAGGAAAATCCACCTGTTGCTTCAAAGAAAAATCTGCCCTCCCCCCAAAAAATTATTAAATGTGGAGTGTTAACAGGAAAATTTTTCTAGTTTTCCATCATGTGTTTCACACCAGTCTTGTGCTACGGTTCGCAAAGCCTGCCTCTTGACCAATGAAATTCCTTACAGCAACTGCAAATACGTAGGTTGTGGAAAACAGTGACAGAGATATTCCTATGGTGGGGGGGGAGGGGGGAAGGCAGAATATCAGTGATGATAAAGAATTTGACCATAAGAAAACTATTTACTCTGTAATCTCTATAAAATACGGAATTCCATATTAGGGTGAGACCGAGTTTACTGCATGTACTTTCTGTCTTGAGAAACTGCTTTCCCTCTTCCCAGTGTTAAAACAGTCTCGAATGTGCTTTGGTGCCACCCACTGGCCATAAGTGGAATTCAGTTTTTGGCTTAATTTTCTCCTAAGCTAGGTCTCAAGCCTGTATTTTGTAATAGAATATATATAAAACAAAAACCTTGCATATGTAAGATTCTGTTTTTCTTATAACTCTACTATATGAAAGCAGCATGAGAGTGGTCACAGACATGCTTTGCAACAAAGTTTTAATTAGAATGTAAATTGTTTAATTATACTGTATTTCCTATGTATGTATAATTTTCATAAAGTATTTTGTAAAAATCCTTAGAATAAATTATTATGACTTAAATGTATTGTCAAATTAATCTGACCTCTTATTTTAAATGAAATACTTTATGTTAGGGATCCTAAAATCTAAATTCCTTAGCAAGGCTAAAGAAATTCTGCTAGGCTAATATTTCTCCAGTATTTATTGCACATTGGACATGATTTCCTCTAAGTGGGCAGTTTTGGCTATTTTATTAGAGGCTTTACTTTTTATTTTATCTTTAAAAATATATATTTTATTGATTTTTTTACAGAGAGGAAGGGAGAGGGATAGAGAGTCAGAAACATCGATGAGAGAGAAACATCAATCACCTGCCTCCTGCATACTCCCCACTGGGGATGTGCCCGTAACCAAGGTACATGCCCTTGACCAGACTGGAACCTGGGACCCTACAGTCCGCAGGCCGACGCTCTATCCACTGAGCCAAACCGGTTAGGTCGAGGCTTTACTTTTTAAAAGTAATTGAAAAGCTTTGAAGAAAACACATTCTTGTCTAATTTTTAAAATATATTTTTATTGATTTCATAGAGGAAGGGAGAGGGAGAGAGGAATAATTTTAATTGGCTGTTTCCTGCATGCCACCTACAGGGGATCAAGCCCACAATCCTGGGCATGTGCCCCAACCAGGAATCTAACTGGTGATCTCTTGGTTCACGGGTTGATGCTCAACCACTGAACCACACTGGCCAGGCAGTTAACATCCATTCAACACACATTTATCTGAGTTTTCTCAGTGTGCCAGGCACTGGTTTAGTCATCAAGGATAAAACAGACACAGTCCCTGCTCTTGATTTCAGCATTTAATATGGGGAGGCAAGCAGGTAAACAGTGGATTGCAATACTGGTTGTGACATGTTCCGTTAGCAGTAACAAATCAGGCAACCGTGGAGGGCACGGAAAGAGGTGCGTGGTCAATTTTACATGTTGGGGCCAGGAAAGGCTTCACAGAGGAGGTGACTCTGAACTAAATACTGAGCGAAATACTAGAGCAGCATGGGACAAGGTGGGAAAAGGCATTCCAGGCAAAGAGAACACCTACAGACAGAGCCAGGGAGCTGCTGGTTAGGGGACCTTACGTAGTTGGTTAGGGCTAGGGGGTAAAATGCCAGGCAAGTTCAGAGGAAGGAGAGGCTGGATAGACCTCAGAGGTCCATTTTTTAAATTATACACCTCATAGGTCACAATTTGTTAAATATGTTTTTTATTGATTTCAGAGAAGTAGGAAGAAGGAGAGAGAGAGAAACATAAATTTCAGAGAAGTAGGAAGAGGGAGCGAGAGATAAACATAAATGATGAGAGACATAACATAAACCATTGATCGGCTGCCTCATGTGCCCTTTACTGAAATCAAACCCAGGACCCTTCAGTCCGCAGGCTGACGCTCTATCCACTGAGCCAGACCAGCTAGGGCCCAATTTTTTAAATTATATACAACTGTCCAACAAAGTCAAAGTAAGCTTTTCCTTACTCCTCTTTTACACAATGTCTAAGCTGAGAAAGTCCTTCCTGACCCAGAACTTGTATGGTTTCCTTTATTTTTTCTAGTTTCCACTTCTAATACTTTGATTTTTATTTTATTCTTTTTTTAAAAAATCGATTTCAGGGCAGAAGGGAGAGAGACATAGAAACATCAATGATGAGAGAGGATCATTGATCAGTTTCCTCCCACACGCCCCACAATGGTGATGGAGCCTGCAACCTGGGCATGTACCCTGACGGGGAATTGAATCATGACCTCCTGGTTCATAGGTTGACGCTCAACCACTGAGCTGTCATACCGGTCGGCTTTATTTTATTCCTTACAGTTACCTACTTAATTCCTCTGAAATGGGCGTTATATGACGGTAAGCCTCATTTGGTTCTTTGTCTTCTGTTTGGATGTTTGCTATCTCCATGTCACTCATTAAGCTTCTTTCTGTAACCTTAATTTGCTCGTGAGTAAAAACAGGGAGTGCTGAATACCCAATAAAAAAAGAGTATCCATTTCACTAGGGTTTGCTCTTTTGCTGAACTGTGCCGAGCACTACAGATGAAAACTCAAGGCAGTTAGGGTCCCAGCTCTCAGCGCATCGCTGCTACTTTGTGTTTACGGACTGCAGTTTTCAAAGGAGCCAACTGTGTTTCCAAAGACCGTGACCTATTCTCATGACAACTGAGGTGGGGAGAGGAGGCAGGAGCAGTCGCTGCCAGCTCGATTTGTTTACTTCAACCAGATGAGGTGGAGTCCGGTTTCTTTCTTGCCCTGGTGCTGGCTGCAAACCCGGAGGGTTGGCATCTGCTCCCTGTGCCGCAGAGGCCAGACCCCGGGCTGTGAGCTGAGAGCTGGGATTGGTTAGAAAGGCAAGCAGAGCCCCGCCAGATTGGTCCCCTGTTACGTCATCGCATTCTGAAGACCCGCCCACCAATCGCGGGGCTCCATCCTGGGGGAAACTGCTGCCCACAGCGCCCGGAGCCCCTGGCAACGGGAAAGAGTGCGGAGTCAGCCCACGGTGGAGAGAGCACCTGAGCCTGAGAATGAGCAGGTTCTCGAGATGGGTGGACACCCCACCCTCTGAAGAGCCCTTGGATACGCAAAACAAAACCCTGGAAAACCAGGAAGAGGAGATGGGGTTTAAGGAAATGGATGGCCTGAGGGAAGCTTTGGCAAACCTCCGGGGACTGTCGGAGGAGGAGAAGAGCGAGAAGGCGATGCTTTGCTCCCGCATCCACGAGCAGTCCCAGCTCATCTGCATCCTGAAGCGGAGGTCCGACGAGGCCCTGGAGCGCTGCCAGATCCTGGAGCTGCTCAACACGGAGCTGGAGGAGAAGGGGAGGCTGGAGGCCGAGAAGCTGAAGGCCAAGAGCGAGCTTGCCCGGAAGCTGGAGGACCGCTTCATGACCCTGGCGTCCAACCACGAGGAGATGATCCGCTTCAAGGACCAATACAAGAGCGAGAACGTCAAGCTGAGGGAGGAGAACGAGAAGCTGAGGCTGGAGAACAGCAGCCTCTTCAGCCAGGCTCTGAAGGACCAGGAGGCCAAAGTCCTGCAGCTCACGGCCGGGAGCGAGGCCCTGGCCCAGGAGCTGGAGACTCTGAAACAGAGGTGTGCCCAGGATGCCTGCCGGGCACAGGCCCGGGAGAAGGAGCTGCTGGAGCTGCAGAGCCAGCAGGCCAGCGCCCACACCGCGGAGACAGAGCAGCTGCGCAGCCAGCTGCAGAGCCTCCAGCAGCAGCACCAGCAGGCCGTGGAGCAGATGGCGAAGGCCGAGCAGGCGCACGGCAGCCTGAGCCAGGAGCTGCAGGCCAGGCTGCAGGTGGTCACGCGGGAGAAGGAGGAACTGCTCCAGCTCTCCATGGACAGGGGCAAGGTGCTTCAGAGCAAGCAAGCGGAGATCCGCCAGCTGGAGGAGAAGTTGGAGGCCGCAGAGGTGGCCAGGCGACAAGCGCTAGAGCGGTTTGAGCAAGAGGCGGTGGCTGTGGACAGCAACTTGAGAGTCCGGGAACTCCAGCGCAGGATAGCTGGGATCCAGAAGGCCTACGACCAGCTCAGGCTGCAGTCAGAAGCCTTCAAAAAGCACAGCCTGGATCTTTTAAGCAAGGAGAAAGAACTCAATGCCAAACTCCGCCATCTCTTCCCATAAGGAAGCTTCGGCTGCCTCCCGCCTCCAGTGTAGAATTCAAATATGTGTGCCTTGGCAAGAGTCAAGATGTTTTTCAACTTGTTCTATTTTTTAAGCACAAAAGGCAACTCAAAGAAAAGCTACTTTTACTATAATATTGTTAACTTTGTAAGACTAACACTACTTTTCGTTCCTGTCACTTAGAATACACGATTTGCCAGATTTTGTCTTACTCCTTGAAAATCTTCCTAAGTTTGCTATTAGTATCTCTAGCTCTCCCATAATACATATTTATTCTCAACCTGAGCTATCTTCATATAGCCAAAGATTTTAAATGAGCAGCTCCTATAGATTTCAGTGTCTCTATAATGGGCAGTCAGATGTGCTGGTTGTGAAAAGAATTAGTATAATTAGCCCTTGTAGATAATAGGTTTGCAAACTATAGGGTTTTCAGTCTCCCATAGTTGAGACTGTAAACTATAACAGCTAATAGCATACGAAGAGCATGGACAACTTGCAGGAAAAAAGTGTCTGATTTTGTAACAGGCCAAGCAATTGCTTGCTTCACCCGCTTTACAGCAGTATCCTTTTTATTTTATTTGCCCTAGCTTGGAAGACAAAGATTGAGATCATTAAGCAAACTTTATTATAATCAGGCTGTATGAGCAGTAAGATTCAAATAAGAAAGTGGTCCTGGCCGGTGGCACACTTGCTTAGGGCATCATTCCATGTGGGATTGGTTCTCAGTCAGGATAATTTAGGTAATAACATACTTAAATTTCAGTTTCAATCCTTGGTCAGGGGTGGGACTTGGACAGGAGGCAATCGATTGATGTTCCTCCACCCCCACCCCCCATCCCTTCTTCTCTCTCTAAAAATTAATAAACATCCTCAGGTGAGAATTAAAAAAAAATTCAAATAAGTGTAATCAACCCGCTTTGATTTTCCCTACAAGCTTAGATGACATTCCTTTTTTTTTGGGGGGGGGGTGTTCTTTCTCCTTAATAAAAACAGGATTTAGAGGTACAAGAATGCAAATAGCAGCAAATTCATTTAATATTGTACAATATACTAATAGACAAAAGTCCTGAATTTGGAGAAACAAGTGATAGCAGACTAGATATGATACATATAGCAACTTAATAATTATTTTGTTTTTACTGGCATGTTTTGCAATTACCTTTTCCTTTTTTAAAACATCTAAACAGAATGTATATAGGTATACCTACAGCCTTTTTATAGGAATAGCTAAGTATGTAGTAATAAAAACAAATACAGTTATAATTATATGAAGTTCTTAAAGAGGTAGTTATAAAAAATACATTTTATGCTTCCTTATTTCCCCGTTCTTAGTTGATAAGCATTATTGTGAAAGCCTCTCAAAACAGATTGTAATATAGTATTTTCTCACACATTTTGTGTCAAGCGTGCCAACAGTTTCCTAATGCTTTGGATTTATTAAAAAATATTACTTGATACCTTTTTTTTTTGTTTGTTTGTTAATCCTCATCTGAGGGTATTTTTTTTCCCATTGTTTGTTTTTTGTTTTTGTTTTAGAGAGTAGAAGGGAGGGAGGGGGAGAGACAGAGGTTGCCTCCACATGTCGCCCCCACTCCCCAGCAGGGCCAGGAATCAAGCCTGCAACCAAGGTATGTGCCCTTGATCAGAATCTAACCTGTGATCCTACAATCTGAGGGCTAACGTTCTAACCACTGAGCAATCAGCTAGGGCACTTGGTACCTTTTTAATAAACAATTTTCAAGCCTCATCCTTACCCAGGGCATTTTTAAAAAACAATTTTCCCACAGTTTTATTAAAATTGCAACATTAAGTACAAATTTGGGGGAACCACGTTACTGGCCTGGCAGGACTATTTACTTCCTCTTACACGTTACCTAGGATCAGAATATAGGAGCTAACTTAATCATGGTTATCCTCGATCGAGCCCATACTATTTATTATTATGCTGAAGTACTTGGGACTGTTGTTTTATTTCATCCTTAGGGCCGTTCAAGAAGGTAATTATGTTCATTTTTATTAAAAAAAAAAAAATAGGAAACCCGGATTCAGTAATTTGCCCAAAGCCATGTGGTCCCTGGGGAGAGCTGGGATTCTGATGACACCACCACACTAAAAGATTTGTTGAATGTCCATTGAGTGCCAGGCTCTGGGATAAGCATGAAGAACCATGTTTTCTGCCCTGGAAGAGCTTCCACACAGTCTAGTCTAGGGGCAAAAGGCAATTACATACAGTATAGTGTGTTTCCACAGGGGGTGTTATGAGATCCCAGTGAGTAACCTCCCGTTCAACCCCCGCACACACATGCAGAGCAGCTAACTCTGCCTGGGGGTAAGGGTTGGAGGGCAGAGAGGATTTGCAGTGATCATTAACACAGGAGCTGGTATACCAACTGGTTGGTAGATAACTAGTAGTAGAATTTCATCAGGTGAAGAAAAGGGAGAAAGGTTTGGGACGGCATCGTGTAGAAAGTCATGGAGGTTTATAGAAACATCCAGAATATCTGGGGAAACCGTAAGTAGTTGGGAGGAGGTGCAGAGAAGCATGTCTACAGATAGAACTATCATAGGCTGTGAACATACGATAGGTATGTAAAGCCAGGCTGGCCCCTTATTTTAGGGGAAGAGAAGGAGGAGAGAGGCAAGCGCACAAATTAGAGCCACAAACCAGCGCTCCTCTTCCCACCCAGGTTCGGTGCCTCTGCCTGGGGCCTGGTATGCATGCTACCAGCGCCCCTCCCTCCCCTACCCCCACACCTGCCTGTCCAAGCTCCACCCACTTGTGCCAATCTGCCTTCTGGGGGTGGTCTCTCCAACCCAGGTTTTGTGCACAGCCTTCAAGAAGGAAGAGGAGGCTCCTGGACAGAAGCCAGGCAAGTCCTAGAAGCGGGTGGAGGGTTATTTGGGAAGGAAATCTTGGGTCCTGATACTTGAGTTGCAGTCCAGTAGAGGACTTGGCCCCTGGGACTCCTCGTTAGATGAGTAGTAAGGGTGCATCTGGAAGAACACTGGGGGTGGGATTGGGAGGGAGGTAGTTGCATAAATACATATTGAGAAAATATGTATTTCACTTAAAATTATTATTTTACTAGAGGCTTGGTGCACAAAATTCATGCATGGGGGGTGTCTCTCAGCCAGGCCTGTGCCCTCTCACAATCCGGTTGCCCTTGGGGGATGTCCGACTGCCGGTTTAGGCCCCATCCAGAATCGGGGCATCCCTCTCACAATCCAGGACCACTGGCTTCTAACCTCTCACCTGCCTACCTGCCTAATCGCCCCTAACCGCTCACCTGGCCGCCTGCTCATTGCACATCATAGTGACCAGTCATTCCAGTCATTCTGCCGTAAGCGTCACTTAGCCTTTTATTATATAGGATTATTAAATAATAAAAGTGGTTATCAGTGATGTGGAAGGGTATGGGGACTATGGTGGCTAGGGATAGGAGTGGAAAGGAAACTTCTAAGTGTATACCATTTTATATCATTTGACTTTTGAACCATGTGCATATATTACCTATTCGAAAAGATAAAACAAAAATAAAAGAACCTTGCATGTAAGTGCTTAACTTCCTAGTAGGCTCTATTTCTGAGTAGATGGCCTCAAAAAGCCTGCAGATTTTTCTTTCTCCAAGAATTGAGTAGAAAAAAAAACATTTTATATACTAGTAGAGCCAAATATGGCCTGACATAACGGGGTCAGACCATTTGGCTGGAAGCTGGCACTTTCACAAATGTCTAACAACGTGTGGCTAATGGCAACATCTTTTTCTACCCTAAGAAGTGCCTCCCAATGATTAGTAGTTCTCTCCTAAATTTAAAGATTTAAATATATTAGCGTTTCTTGTGGATTTTCACATTTGTCTAAGACCTAACTTTTAGATTTTATTTATTTATTTTTATTTTGTTTAAATTTTAGATTTTAGAAAGCCAGTTTCTCATTTCAAGTTTTTAGACTTTGGGTGTTAGTTTAGATTTTGCCCTAACAGACAAACAAAAGATGGTAAAGGCAGGGCAGACAAAGCCATTCTGAGCTTTCACTTTTAATTAATAATTTATTGATATAATATGTTTTTACTGATTTAACAAATATTTATTGAGAGTCTATTATTGGCCAGGCACTATGCTAAGCTCTGAGACACAACGTGAGCAAGACAGACCTTTTTCTCACTGAATTTGCATCCTGGTGAGTGAGAAAAATGCTGAAAGATGGGATGACATAGGAGTGCATAACAGGGTTTCCCAACATAATGCAGGAGAGGTTAGGGAAAGCTTTTCCTAGAAGTGTCACTTAGGCTAAAGTCTGTAGAATGTGTAAGAATCACCCAAGAGAAGAGATGAGGAAAACATGAGAAGACAGCGGCTCAGAAGCCTTCACAGAGCCTGTTCCTGGTAAGAAATATGCCTCTCCCAATAGCCACATCGTCCAGGATGCAAGCTAAGCACTCACAGTAGACTCTCTAATAAGAGACTCTGTGGCCAGATTAATCCCATTAACTCACATCCATATTTACCTCCATAAATATGTGAGCCTTCGTAATCTGGCTCAACCCTCCCCAAACCCCATCCCCACTCAAATCCAGTAAAAAGCCCAGATCTATGATCACTGGACTAGTCAAGGTGTTAGTGCAGTGTGTGAAGGCATGCATTGGCACCAGACTGCCTGAATTCAAATCCTATCACTTCCTGGGTGACTTTAACTACGGTCTTGCTGGGTGAAGAGGAAATCAGGGAGCTAAACCTTTTAGTGATGAGAGATATGATTAGAACATGGTATGAATTTCACATTGGTGAAACCATATAGGGAAAAGAATTATCCAAATGACTCTAGAAAACAACATTTTTAATGAATAAGATTTTAGAGAGAAAGGAAGGGAGAGGGAGAAAGAGGTAGAAATATCGATGAGAGAAAAACATAAATTGGCCGCCTCTGCAGGACCCATACCTGGGATGGGGCCCCAAACCCAAATTTGTGCCCTGACAGGGAATAGAGCCAGTGACCTCTCTGGGCATGGGACAACGCTCAACCAACTGAGCCACACCAGCTGGGCTGATGAATTTCTTTCATGGGTTATATTCCAAGGAGAATTAGAACCACAAAGAAATCTTAGTAAATTGCATTGATTAGTTTTATGGTTAGTTGTAATATTGGCATTATTAAAGCTGTTTTTTAAAGTATATTATATATACATACAAATGAAAGAATGAGAATCACTTAATGTTAAATTTGAATTGAAAATATCAGTTTAAATCTATGACAGTTGTTCTTTTTAAAAAATTAGCACTCTGCCCTCTGAAGCACTATTGTCCTTCTGCTGTATCCACTCAGCAAAGCAGCGACCCTGACAGCTTCATTCCCCACCATCGCTGCTCCAATTCTCTGCTATAGAATATTCTATAAATGTCTGTATGGGTGCTGAAGTACCACAAAGTCATGGTCTTTGTGGAGAATTTGATGGACTGGTATTTATCATCTATTTTAATCCCTCTTTAAATGTGCTTTCCTGTATTGCAGAAATGGAAAAGCTAAAACAAAGAGACACAAAGCAAACTGTATTTGCAGACTCCTCTGCAGTTATATTTGGAAGATGCAAATAAGGCAGGGGCCCTTTTCCCTTGCTTTGGCTGTTGTTGCCAGGCATATTTTTGGAGACATTTTTCTGCAATAGCATCCCAATGTGCATTCACTAGTTTTATGGGATATGGTAGCCAGCTCCCAAGATAGCACCTAATGATTCCTGTCTCCTAGTATTCACATTCTTCTGTAGTCCCCTTCCATAGTGAATAAGGTCTGAGTCCTGTGACCAAGAGAGTCTACAGAAGTGATCATATGTGACTTCTGAGGCTAGATCATAAAGGACATTGCTGCTGCTTCCTTGGTCGCTGGGTAAAGCCAGACACCATGTAGTGTGGATGCTCACACAGCTTGGGAAGAGGCCCACATGGAGGGGGAACTGAGGTACCCTCCTCTCCACCAACCTGCCAGCCACCTTGGAAGTGGACCCTCTAGCCCGAGTCAAGCCTTCAGATGACTGAAGCCCCAGCCAAAATTTGACTGAATTCCATGAGGATTCTGGAGCCAGACTGCATAGCTAAGACAATTACAGATTTCTGACCAACAGTATTTCTGGGAGATAATGAACGTATATTGTTGTTTTAAGTCACATGATCAGCAAAAATTTGTTGTTTATTTAAGGTTTTGGGTAACTTGTTAGGCAGCAACATAATATATGGGACAGGGAGTTTTGGCAGCAGCATTGCTCTTGAAGCCAGCATTCCAGCTTTCTATTTACTCCTTTCCCAACTGGGGCAGAGGTAGCAGTTCCTTATCGGCCTGATTGACCACACTGCACTGAGCGGCATTCTTGATCACCCAGCCTAACGCCCACTCCTCCTGTCCTTTCAATGACTTTGCAGGCATGCATTCTCTGTATTATACCTTCTTCTGCTTAAAATAGCTGGATCGGTATCTGTTTCCTGTAACTGAGCTTAATCTAATAAAAATACCCATCTCAAATCAATGGCTAGACCAGTGATGGCAAACCTTTTGAGCTTGGCGTGCCAGCATTTTGAAAAACCCTAACTTAACTCTGGTGCCGTGTCACATATAGAAATTTTTTGATATTTGCAACCATAGTAAAACAAAGACTTATATTTTTGATATTTATTTTACATATTTAAATGCCATTTAACAAAGAAAAATCAACCAAAAAAATGAGTTCGCGTGTCACCTCTGACACACGTATCATAAGTTCGCCATCACTGGGCTAGACAGTAGAAGCATTTCTGTTAAAGTAAGGATAGAAACATTGATGAAAGAGAAACATCATGTATCTGCTGCCTCCTGCATGGCCCCCACTGAGCATAGAGCTCACAACCCAGGCATGTGCCCTGACTAGGAATCGAACCAGAGACCTCTTGGGTCAATGCTCAACCAATGAGCCATACCAGCTGTGTTGGGTTTACTCTTGCTTCACTTGCTTTTTTTTTGTATTCTGCGGCTACCTTGTAAAAACTTCCTTCTCTTTCAGTTTTCTACTCGACTCTTAGTCCAACTGCAGAGGCTCTTATGCCATGTATATTTAAACCAAAATATTGTAATTTGGGGAAAATATAATAAATCAATCCATGATTTTGAATTTTTCCTTAGGAGAAAATGCAGTTGGATGGGATTACCAGTCACACAAAACACCTGTACCTCAAGGCAGATTAGAACATATATCACCTTGAACTGTACAGTATTCTATTTTAATAAAACCTTTCCTAGTTGGAAGGTTAAAAGGGACATGGAGGCCATTTATTTATTCTTCTAGCTACCACAGATCATAATTATTTTGTTCTTGGCATAATTGTTTTCATTAATTGGCCTTAAGTATTATGCCTTCAGCCCAAACTGGAAACCTTCTTCATTCAATTATCAAGAAATATTTATTGAAGCCTAAGCTGTACTAGGTACTGTTCTGGATATTGGGGACCTATCAGTGTCCAGCTTTCCTTGAACTTGCTTTCTATTTATCAAATAAACAGCCATGTAAAAGTAGTTGTTGTTGAGGTTATATGCTACTTTATTCCCTAGAGAAGTTTAAAACCTAAGAACTGGAAGAAAGGTTAAGGAATTCATACCACTTTCACTTTACTCATGAGCAAACAAAGGAAAATCTCTCTCTCACTCACTGCCTCTATGTCTCCACTATTTGGACACTAACCTTTCCCTCTTTAAGAACTCCTTATCTTCCTTCCTATTTCACCTTGTTTTCAGTGGCCTTGGTTGTTAAAAATTTAAATTGTTTTATTTCTAATGTATTCCCATTGAGATTGGGAACTTCTTCCAATCTCAAAAGCTTGTGGGATTAAAGGAACAAAGATAAACAACACTATGAGGAAAAAATCCAGAATGTGGTGCATTTTCAAAACAACTGACCTTGTCTCCTCAAAAAACCAATATCAAGAAAAACTAAAAAGTGAAAGAGAAATTGAGGTGGGGGGAATCCCACAAAGACATAGCAACCAAATGCAGTAAGTGACTCTTGTTTGGATCCCGACTCAAAAGAAAATATTTGCTATAAAAGATTATTCTGAGGAAAGCTGAGGAAATTTGAATAGGGCCTGGGTAGCAGATAGTATTAACAAATGATTGTTCATTTTCTCAAGACCTGATAATGGTACTATGATTATAAAAGAGAATGTCCTTATTTCTTAGAGATGCATACTGAAGTATGTTGGGGTGGTGTGTCTCACCTGCAATTTTGGGATTTTTGAGTCAGCAAAACTATGTTTTACAAACACTTATATGCAGGTAAAGCACATATGTCAATACGTTAATTGTTTAGTCTGGATATTGGGTTGAATTAGAGTGAATACTGTACTATATTCTGTATGCTTGGAAGTTTTTATAAGAAAAAGTTGGAGGACACTTATGTAATACCCTTTCTGGATATTGGGTTGAATTAGAGTGAATACTGTACTATATTCTGTATGCTTGGAAGGTTTTATAAGAAAAAGTTGGAAAAATTAAGTTATATATGAATGCCTTACTTATTTACCTTTTTTCTTTCAGTACTCTATAAGTGTTGGAGTGAAAAGATCTTGTATTATAACGGAAGGGGAGAGGCGCAATTTCAAGAGGGATCTGGCCACTAGTCTTAAGTTTAAAAGCAATCCAGGAGAACTTTAAACTTATTCAAAAGTTGGTACCCTCTGGTGTGGCTATGGCTGAGTGCAGAACTTTGAACCAGGTCATGGTTCGATTCCCAGTCAGGGCACAGGCCCCGGTTGCTTGGGTTGCAGGCTCAATCTCCAGCGCAGGGCCTGTAGGAGGCAGCCGATCAATGATTCTCTCTCATCATTGATGTTTCTCTCTCCTCTCCCTTTCTCTCTGAAATAAATAAATAAAATATATTTTTAAAAAGTTGTTATCTAGCCCTAACCGGTTTGGCTCAGTGGATAGAGTGTCAGCCTGAGGACTGAAGGGTCCCAGGTTCGATTCCGGTCAAGGGCACATCTCCAGTAGGGGGCGTGCAGGAGGCAGCTGATTGATGATTCTCTCTCATCATTAAAATCAATAAAAAATATATATTTTTTAAAAATTGTTACCTAAAAGATCAGTAGTTTCACTGGAAGTGGAGGCCAGAATACAGAGAGACATTTTTTTTTCCCCCATAAACTCGGGGTTTTGTTGATTTTTTGCCGCTGTTAACATGACATCACTGGAACGCAGGAATGACTTCCACTCCATCCCTCCCTGTAATCTCGCGATACTAGAGCCCGGAGCGCGAAATGCCGTGGGCGGGGCTGGGGCGAGATCGCTGCCTTCCGGGCCGGGCCGTTGTCTGGGGTGGCGAGGGCGAGTCATCGCGGGGCCTCGCCGCCTGGCTCTTTTCTTCCCTCCTCCCGCCTGGGCGTGGGGGGTCGGCCAGCCAAGTG
>NW_005871154.1:3550418-3622717 GCF_000147115.1 Myotis lucifugus
CGACTTGGGGCAACGACTCCCCAGCCCGCAGCGAGAGTCCGGCGCAGGCCGCCCCACGCTCGCCGCCCTCGGACCGGGCCCTTGCGGCAGCGGGGCGACGGCGGCGGAGGAAGAGCCGGCGGCCTCCAGATCTCCCTGCCGCGAGCAGCCGCGCGGCGACGAGGCCGAGCTGGAGGACGGGAGGGGGGGCCGCGGCGGCGGCGGCGGCGGGGCGGGGCGCGCGCCCTCGCCCGAGGAGATGGAGGAGGAGGCGATCGCCGGCGCCCCCGGGGACGAGACGGAGGACATGGACTTCCTGTCCGGGCTGGAACTGGCCGATCTGCTGGACCCTCGGCAACCGGACTGGCACCTGGAGCCCGGGCTCAGCTCGCCCGGGCCCCTCTCCTCCGGCGGAGGCTCGGAGAGCGGCGGCCTGTGGAGAGGGGACGACGACGACGAGTCTGCGGCCGCCGAGATGCAGCGCTTCTCGGACCTGCTGCAGAGGCTGTTAAACGGCATCGGCGGCGGCGGCGGCAGCGGCAGCGGCAGTGACAGTAGCGGCGGCGAAAAGAGGCGGAGGAAGGCCGGCGGAGGCGGCGGCGGCAGCGACAACAACAACCAGGCGGCGACCAAGAGCCCCCGGAAGGCGGCAGCGGCGGCCGCGCGCCTGAACCGGCTGAAGAAGAAGGAATACGTGATGGGGCTGGAGAGTCGAGTGCGGGGCTTGGCCGCCGAGAACCAGGAGCTGCGGGCCGAGAACCGGGAGCTGGGCCAGCGCGTGCAGGCGCTGCAGGAGGAGAGTCGCTACCTGCGGGCCGTCCTGGCCAACGAGACGGGCCTGGCTCGCCTGCTGAGCCGGCTGAGCGGCGTGGGACTGCGGCTGACCACCTCGCTCTTCAGGGACGCGCCCGCCGGGGACCACGACTACGCGCTGCCGGTGGGGAAGCAGCCGCCGCAGGACCTGCTGGAAGAGGACGACGCGGCGGGAGGAGTGTGCCTCCATGTGGACAAGGATAAGGTGTCGGTGGAGTTCTGCTCGGCGTGCGCCCGGAAGGCGTCGTCTTCTCTGAAAATGTAGGGTCAAGTAATCTGCTCTTTACCCGCGTTTCCCCCTCTCAGCTCCCTTAACACCATGTCAAACTCCTTAGTGGGACATCGTCACTGGACACATTTCAGGTGGAGAGAAAAAAAAAAAAAGTAATATTGAGTCTTTTAAGTGTTTAGCTAAAAGCATGAATGTGACACTGTAACCAACTCCCAATGATAACATGTGACTATTAAATCTCTCTGACAGTTTCTTTTTTAGGTGATTTCCTTCCTGCCAGGCTCCGTTGTAGGGGTTACAGAACAGTGGTTCCCGCCTCACCACCTGGTAAGGTTCCATCTCTTCACGTACCGCTCATGCTCTGCTGCTTAGTCTACTTTAATGGGCAACATCTCAATACTGTGTGTGCGTGTGGTTTTTTTTTTCTTTTTTCTTTTTTCTTTTTTGGAAGGCGGGAGGGGAATGTAATTTGGGCCCTGTCCACCCTGGAAACAGACTTGTGCTGGTCAGTAATGTATTTAAGATGCTTCTTCATGGTTGAAATAGCTGTTACTGTGTCCCCTTGTTCAGACTTGCGTGTACCTAGCTCTTCTGTCCCCAGTGTGGACATGGCCTTGGATGACATCGATTCCAACTGTACACTGAAAGCTGCTAATAGAGATACAGTTTGGAGACAGTGAAACAGGTGAAGTGGAATGGAAGTTCCGAGTTGTACAAGGTGCAAATTGGAATTCCAGTATTAGAGCAACTTTGCAGAGGTTGACCAATAAGTGTTTGGGGCATGCACAAAGGTGATAGTTATTTTGCTGGAGGTGACAACAAAATAACTCTTAAATATTCAGTAATGCCTTTTAGTTTTAAGTAGGAGATCTAGAACTACAATATTCAGATGAACAGATTTTAATATCTCACTGTTAGAGAAGTTGGAAATTAACATGCGTATCAGACTCCTGTGTTAGCTAATTGAAGGAGGACTAAGAATGGTTAATGAAATGCTTCTTTGAGGACCAGCACAGTGATGACCCTATCACTGAGTATGAATAAATTGTTGAACACCTTTATTTTTGTTGTATTAAAATTTTAGGTTAAATTTATGTATGATTCGATTTTGAAGGTTATGAAATGTGAATGAAAACATGTAAAGTGAGGCTTCACAAAGAATCTTATTTTCCATATTTCAAAGGTATTTTAAAAATTGAGTGGTGCTGACTACTTAATGACACGATTGACACTTTTTCCAAAGATGGGATATATTCTTCCCTTGAAGTTCTCTATTGTCTATTGTCCAATTGTATAAATTGAGTTATGGTGGCCTTCAGTGTAACAGGCATTAAGAAATTCTTTGTTAAAAAAAAAAGAAAGAAAGAAAAGAAATTCTTTGTGAAACATCACTGTTTGATAAAGTATATACCTATTTAGCATCCTTGTTTTTCTTTGTGCTAAAGTGGATACAGCTGTTGGGGCAGAAGAGACGGGACCAGCTGCTGGCCACATTTCCTGCTTTATTTTAAAAGGTAGTATAAGAAATAAGGAAAAGAGGTAATATCAGGGCTTCTGCTGTCTTTTCTTTTAAAATGTTCATAATTAAAAGTTATTCCAGCAGTCCAAAGATGTAAGTTATCTTACACACAAAATGTTTTATTTTGTTGTTATTTGGTTATGAAAATGGAATCCTTGTTCTTGCACAACTGTAAATGTTTTGTTTCTAGATAATACTAGTTGAGACTTAACGGTCTCTGGTTTCCAGTGCATCACAGCAATTTTGTAAAACCATCTTCTGCACTTGAGCATGAATGGGTAGTAGCCAAACTCACAGCCTGGAGTTATGAATCTGCTTATATCTAAGTGCAGGAGCAAGCCCCTCACGATGCAGCTGCATGGATTTTTAGTGCCTACTGAATTATACATAAACATATATATATAAACCAAAAGTAGTTGGAAAATTATTTAAAATGACTAATTTGTGCTATCATTATGAAATATGTTAAATGTAGATTTTTGAAACAGAAGTCTTGAATTGAAATTTAATTAATACTTGAACATTTTGTATATATTTCTTTGTATATAATTTTGTGCAGTACCAATGACAAAAATATGGTGTCATAATAAAACCAGGTTTGTTGATCTTTCAGTTATGGGCTCAAAGAATTTTTTCATCTCTAATATGACATTGAAAAATAATGGATGAGAATAGGAAAAATGATTGTTAATGCTGACTGTGGGTCTTAAAGGTTCTGGAAGCAGTAAGTGCGTTTTTCTAAAAATTATACCATTCCTTGGAATATTTTCTTCCTAACATCAGTGCTTTTCCTGCATTATTTGAAGTTGGGGCTGGGGAAAACAGTAGTCAAAAGCTTTCTGAATTGGGATGTTTTGAAATTCCAAGTATAGATTTTTAGAATGTCATTTTATAAATGGCAGTTTTTGAAAATACTTGATTAAGAACTTTTGAAAGTGGAGATTAGTATCACCTATTTTTAAAGCTGCTTTGTTAGGTTACTTATGTTTTAACTGTCTTTTCTTAGTTTCCATTTCATTTTTTTTTCCCTCTAATTTTGGTGACTCAGTGATTTTTGTCATTTTTTGCATCAACTTCATAGTCTTGTTTTACATGGTATTGCATGTACTTAGGACCTGTCTAATAGGGGCTTTAAATAAATTTGGTCATATTTATGTATAAACACATTTTACTGTAAATGTCTTGAGTTTCTGAATTTACAACAGATCTGTTTATTTCAGTATGTAGTAAACAATATCTTAAAAGTGTCCTATTCACTACTTGTTAATTAAAAAAGTTATGATTAATATGAAACTGTTGTCTTACTATTTTTAGAAAATTGTGTTCTGGTGAATAATAGTTGTATAAAGATTTCTGGAATATATGGATTGTTTTGAAATTTTCCGGTTTGGTTTTATTTACTGTAATGGATGAAAATAGCATTTGGGCAATCTTTTTTTTCCCTCTGAATTTTGCCTCTATGGCAAAATGATACAGAACTAGACTACAGACGTCGCTTTTTAATATTTGTCTTCTGATGGTGACAGGAATTCATACATTAACTGAACTAACATCATACTGACCTACTATTTCTATCATATTGACTACTGTTTCTGTACTTCCTTGACCTGACTTAACTAAAATGTCCGTGTTTGTTAAAATGTAGTCACACCTCTGATATAAGCCGACAAAAAGTGTTCAAAATATTTTAAATATTTGTACATTTTATAATCACTAAATTAATCTCTCTCTCTTCTCTTTGAACAGCTTAGCAGTGTCTGCAAAAGCGAATCTTTTCCTACAACCTGTTAACTGACTGGACTGATGGTAACAAAGTAGTTGTGGGAGCCATGTCTGTCAAAAATTTGGCATCTGCTGAAAAAAATGAATGCCATTTTCAAGTTCCCAAATTACTGCTATAGTGGTTTCACTTTCCAGAAATGGAGATTTGAAAAGATTCTCTGGAATCCTTGAAAGACTTAATAGAAATACATGAGACTAAGTTAATTTTGGAACAAAATTATACTTTTTTTTGGTCTTTCAAAGGAATGATACTCAGTTCTTCGAATACCTTTTTAAAAATTGTAACTATTGGAGAAGAGATTATAGTATTTCATCAAGGAGTATTAGATTCTTTACATAATCAAGAGCATATTCTATGGAATTATGATAAACAAGCCATCAGAGATCACAGGCATATCATGAGTTTGTATTTCCTGGAACATGAAAGATAATCTGAAGTACAGACAGATCTTGCCAAGTAGAATATGAAAGTTAATGTCAAGTCCTTAACTATAAAGAGTAATTTTTTTAAATAGAAGCATTGTCTGTATATCTTTGAAAAAGTTGACTTATGATAAAATGTGTGGGTAGTTAATTGCAATTCAGGGTAATATTAGGATGTGTGGATTCTGAGGTTTTGGCTTCTTGCGCTTTCTCTGAGTACTTGACACAAAATTTTTTGAATATTTCGAGTTTTCTAATGAATGGTATACTAGTTTCTACTGTTTCATTTAATTAAAATTTCTCTAGTGTTATGTAAGGGCTTTAGTATTCTGGATGATGGGAGTGGCTTTTTTCATGGAATATGGGGTTTTATTTAATCGAAACATTTCTCCAGTTTATTACAGTGTGAAAAAAACACTCAAAACTCTGGATTGTTTTATTTCATTTTTGTTGGATTGTGTTAATACATTCTTTTACCTGGTCTAGACCTAGCTATACTATCTTATCTTACATTTGGGAAGTATGCAGATGATAGACGTGGGAAATGGTAGGACATTAGCTCTTATTTCTTTCCAGAATAATTTACTATAACTACTATACAGTTTATTATATAGTATTATACAAAACCTATTAAATCCACTCAGTTTCTTGTATTCTAAGTGTATTCAGTGTCTGTTACGCCTGGCAGCAGACTATTCCCAGTAGCGTCTACAGTGACTAATAGGTGTTTTTACAGTACCAACAGTACAGCCGATTGTAATTCTACAACCAATGATTAGGCATCAACTATTCTGCTTTGATGGAACACAGTGAATAATTCACTTTTAATGAGTAATTATTTTTTAAAAGATGTGATTACCAAGTTTAGCATTTTGAAGGTTTAGTTTAAGGTCTTACTAACTTAGGTTTTTAAGCTAAACAATCTGATAATGAGGTAGTAATATATTTTTAAGTTTTTAGTTTTTTCCCAGACACATTATCAATACAAAGTTTTGAGACCCTCCCAAATGTTTATTTTTATACTTTACTGTGTGTTTTTTCTTCACAACCTGGATAGTTAACCACTTAAGCCAGGAATCAAAAAGGGGGAGATTTTTCATTAGAAACTTGTAGAATGTTTTGTTTGGCAAGCACAATATATTTCACACATTTGAACTTTAATACCTCAATACTCTCTTCACCAGTTACTCCCTGTGGTCTTATCAGACTGAGCTCTGATCTAGACTACAAATGGTCATTTATTTTAAAGTGAAGAAGAATTAATCTGGAGGTATTTTAAATTTGATTCAGAAAGTAGCTTTATCATTAGGAACAATGTAAAATTAGAGAAAAACAATTTTTTTTTAAGATATAGAAAGTTGCTCACTAATTCCTTTCTCTTTGCTTTGGTTACTGACAGTAGTGTTTTTATTCCTATTTTTTTACTTTCCCCCAATTTGTGCATTCAGGATTTCTTACTCAGCTGTTTCCCCGAGTTTTTTAAAAGAAGCCAGTACACAACAGGCTTTAATAATTTTTAAAATTTTATTGAGCCAAAATTACTTGTTTTGATGAGAATGTTTTGCTCAGTTTTTAGTTATTCTAATTTTACAATCTAAAAGTGTTGGTATACATAGGTGCAGTCACAAATGGTGTTTTGAGCATTTGTGTACTTCTGCTAATATTCAGGCGAATTTTATTGGTGAGCCAACTTCCTTTAGAATGTGCCTCCAAATTCTGTATCTTTCCTATTATATACCCATTGAGGTCAGTTTCTTAGACTTCCCCCTCTGGATTTCAGTGTACTTATAGTACACTAAATTTATATTACAAATTTATATTAAGTATAATATATGAATCCTTTCTTTTTAGAGCCAAATAACTGTAAATTGTAAAAGACAGATTTAAATAGTTCGCTGTCACTGAACTATTAAAAACGATTTTCCTGACTGAGGCAGTGTTCTTTAGGTCTTGGCTACAAATGACTTTCCTTAAATTATAATGCAGATTCATATGTCATATTCCCCCTGACCAAAAATTTTAGTAAGGTAGATTTATAGCAAGATTTGAAATAACAATGCTCTTTGGCTTATGTTGCCCATTTTATTAATTGAAAAGATGATTTAAGAAATACATGACATAAAGGACATATTAGAAAGAGATCCTGAAGCCGTTGTGAATTCTATTTATTTATAGACTAGAGGCCCGATGCATGAAATTTGTGCAAGAGTAGGCCTTCCTTCCCTCTGGCACCTGGAACCCAAGCTTCCCTGGCAGCCCCGCCTTCATCCGGAAGAACATCCGGTCTAATTAGCATATTACGCTTTTATTATTATAGATGGTATGCTTGGGAATAAATACTGTGGGAATGTTTAAGGATATGTGAGGAAACAGTTTGCACTAATTTAGTTGCATCAGTGGGTTTTAAGTTATCCAAATTGATTATACCCTTCTCTGCTTTTTAAGAAGTCTAATTTAGTATTTTGGCTTTCTTGTTTTTGAAGTTAGCAATAACTTTTAATCCTTGTTTTCACTGTGACAGGTAGAACTCTGCTTTAAATAAAAGTGACAGAATGCAGATGAAATACATAATTTGGGGTCAGAACTTTATCTTGATACTTTAGCTTGTAGAATAGGTAACTTTTTTTTCCTTTTAAATACCTGTTAAAGGTAAATCATCTGCTTTCTGAAAAATTGAAAATGTAATTTTAAAATTTCACTTAAATAATCTTCAGCTGCATTGCTTTCTTTAGAGATACTGAAAGCCTATTTCATGAAGGTGCTCCTTCTAGATGATAGGCTATGTTCTTTTTTTATATATAATTTTAAGTAGGATAACATCACAACCGTTGTCACTAATACAGTATTTGGAAGGAATAGTTAAGATACTTGTGAATATGATCTGTGATATCACTTAATATTTTGTTTGGTACAATTGGCTTGTTTCATCAGAAAAGTATTGGTCTAGATAGGTGCTGTCCAATACTGTAACCTTTAGCCACATGTAGCTAAAACCTTAAAATTTACAAGTTATTCATTTGCATTAGTCATATTTCAGATGCTCAATGGCTCGTAGCTAACATTGTCAGTCAGATATAAAACATCACAGAAAGTTCTGTTGGACAATGCTGATTTAAATGCTGTCACAAAAGAAAATCATTTAAATAATTGAGATCAAAAGTTTTAGGAAGGGGCCCAGCTGGTGTGTTTCCCGTCAACCCATGAACCAGGTCAGGGTTTGATTCCAGTTCAGGGCATAAGCCTGGGTTGCCAGCTGCATCCCCGATAGGGGGTGTACAGGAGGCAGCTGATCAATGATTCTCATCATTGATGTTTCTCCCTCTCCCTCTCTCTGACATCAATAAAAAATATAATAAAAAAAAGTTTTAGCAAGGGGAACATAATAGGTCATGTCTAATATTTAAATAATCTATCTTAGGAAGTAAAGAAAGACTAGGATATTTCAGAAAAAACCAGTAGCAATAGGAGTATGGCTACCATATGAGTGCCTGATAGCATCAGGTAGGTGCTATGTTAGGCAAATTACATGTTAGGTAATACCAATATTGAGTGAGGTTAATGGTGAGCATTGAGGGCCAGAGAGGCTAGTTAACTTGCTTAGCATCACAGAGCTTAAACAAAGGCTCAAAGTCTGTGATTCTAAAGAACTATTCCATACTAGATGGGAACTTCAAAGGTAGGATCAGCCTGTCTTCTAAGACTATAGCTTTCCAAGGATATAAATAGGTGACTTTTGAAGCATGTAGCTATATAATTAGAGCTCAAGTTGAGCCTGAATAACCATCTGTAAAGAATACTGGAATTGATCCCTCTGTGAGGAAGGTTAATGAAAATGTTCTGAGAGTCTGGATTAATACCAGTGGAAACAATGAATTAGGAAACTGAAGTGTAAATAACATTTGGTGGTATACTGATATTCCCACTCCACCCCCCATTTTCATTCCTGTTTGGATTCATTATGAAGTCTTCACTAAACTGTTTTATGGTTGTGTTTTGTTTTGTTTTTTCTCTCTGTTAAAGATCAAACTCTGCCTAATTTAAAGGCATAGAGCAAGTGTGGTGAAGACACTACTGGGCAAACTAGAGAAGTCAGGCTCTTGTTTAAGTGGGTAGCCTTTAGTGGTATTTAGTACGTCTCATTAGAGTTGTACCTCATGATAAATTATAAGTCTACTAGAGGCCTGGTACATGAAATTCGTGTACGGTTGGGGTCCCTAGGCCTGGCTGGCTATCAGGGCCTGGCTGGAGAGGAGGCAATGGTGGCCGGGCCGGGCGCAGAAGGAACACACTGATGCCACCGTTGTCGGTGCCCCACCACCACACAGTTCCCTGCCTCCCCCCTCCGCCTTCCCTTGCCACTACGCTGCCACCGTGGTGGGCGGGTGGCGGGCCGATCAGGGCCTGTGGCAGTGGAGAGACAGCATGGGAGATTGGCCGCTGGCCCCAAGGAGGGAGCCAGCCCTCAGCCCTCCTGGGAAGGGCCACGTCCACTGCCACCCACCCCCAATTCCCTATCCCAGCCCCAAGGCCAGCCCCAATCGGACCATCGGGGCCTGCCGGCTGGAGTGGGTAAAGACCACGGGAAGTTGGCTGTGGGAACGCACTGACCACCACGGGGCAGCTCCTGCATTGTCTGCCCCTGGGTGGTGAGCGTCATAGTGACCAGTCGTTCCGGTCACTTAGGCTTATATATATAGATGTTCATATAGTAGACATTGGTTATTCTTAGAGTTTTATTTTTGTGTACACATTTGCTTAACAATCACTGAATTTTTAGGCCAGGTTCAGGTAATTGAAGAGCCTTTATAAGTAGTTTATATTGCCTAGAACTAAGGTATGCTGAAAACCCAGTCTGGAGCAAAATGGGAAATAACATCTTTCTAAAGATAGGTTGAGAAATTCTGATCCAGTAGGTTAAGATGTTTCCTCTCTCTGGTAGCAGGGCTGAGGAATACCTGTAAGAAAATATTAAGAACAGTTCACTAGAAAAGATCGTTGTGTCAAGTGGCAAACCAATATACAATGTATGTATTAATCTCAGAAGTTAAATAGTTTATTTTTTTATATATATTTTATTGATTTTTTACAGAGAGGAAGGGAGAGAGATAGAGAGTTAGAAACATAGATGAGAGAAACATCGATCAGCTGCCTCCTGCACACCTCCTACTGGGGATGTGCCCGCAACCCTGGTACATGCCCTTGACCGGAATCGAACCTGGGACCTTTTAGTCCGCAGGCCGACGCTCTATCCACTGAGCCAAACTGGTTTCAGCAGAAGTTAAATAGTTTAAAGATTAAGGCATTACTACTATTAGTCCTCAAAACTGTCTCTTTGGGGCTTTTTTTTTTTTTTTTTTGCCTCTCAGTTCACCAATGGAGGCTCATAGAGCATAGACTGCTTGATATAAGAGTTCAGAGAAAAACGATTATTTTGGAGTAGAAGGCTTATAGCTAGACATTTTCTGATGGAAATGCTCAAATTCTTAAGAACATTGTATATATAACACTAGAAATTTGTGAACCGGGGGTGGGGGGGGCTCCTCAACCTGGCCCACACCCTCTCACATTCCGGGAGTCCTCAGGGGATGTCCAACTGATGGCTTAGGCCCATGGGAGTGGGCCCAAGCCGTCAGTCGGACATTCTCAGCGATGCTGCGGAGGTGGGAGAGGCTCCTGCCACTGCCTCTCCACTTGCCAGCCGTGAGCCCAGCTCAGCTTCTAGCTGAGCAGCGCTCCCCCTGTGGGAGCACACTGACCACCAGGGGGCAGCTCCTGGTTGAGCATCTGCCCCCCGGTAGTCAGTGTGTGTCATGGTGACCAGTCGGGTCTGCTGTTCAATTGATTTGCATATTAGCCTTTTATTATATAGGATGGTTTTAGAGCTAAAAATATTATTTGTAGCTTTGTAAGTTCTAAATTAACATAAACTGTAAATTAAGGTTACCAACCTGAACTACACACCCAAGAGGTACAGTGTGGTAAGTTTCAAGAACTGTTTTCAAATTCTTAAGAATAGTTATTTATAAGGAAAAGAAAAAGTCTGAACTCCTTCAAATCAAAAGGTAACAATGCTGTAGAAAATGTATTTGCTGTTTTAAATTACATATTTTCTAGGTAATCATTTATAAAAGTTTTTCAATGATTATGAGAAAACAAAGAATCCTACCTGGCTGCTAGGCCACCATTCACAGGAATAGCCAAGAAAACAGGGTACAGACCACCAAAAACAAGTCCAACCAATCCACCTCGTATTGTGGTACAGGTTTCACAATGCAAATCACCTAGAAAACAAATTAGTTGTGGTGATGAAGATCATGATAGTCAAGCAAACATGAATGCAAGGCCCCCTTATATCAGCGGTTCTCAACCTGTGGGTCGCGACCCCTTCACAGGGGTCGCCTAAAACCATCGGAAAACACATATATAATTACATACTGTTTTTGTGGTTAATCACTATGCTTTAATTATGTTCAATTTGTAACAATGAAAATACATCCTGCATATCAGATATTTACATTACGATTCATAACAGTAACAAAATTACAGTTATGAAGTAGCAACGAAAATAATTTTATGGTTGGGGGTCACCACAACATGAGGAACTGTATTAAAGGGTCGCGGCATTAGGAAGGTTTAGAACCACTGTTTATGTATGTGTTTTCCGATGGTCTTAGGCAACCCCTGTGAAAGGGTCGTTAGACCCCCAAAGGGGTCACGACCCACAGGTTGGTGACCAACAGGTTGAGAACCGCTGCCTTATATGTGTCACAAAGACTCAATTTTTCAGGCAGTGATAGAGCAAATGCAATTCTGTAAGGCATGTTAAAAGGTATAATTACATGTACAGATAACCTAAAATAGCTAGGAGTAACTGATGACCATCCTAGGAAAAATTCTCTAATTTTTCTGAACTTGACTGAATATAATTTCGGTTTGCGCTGCATTCAGCTTACTACATGTGTATTAAACTTTTAATCTATGGGAATTTTGCTTTACAATTTATACTTCATCTTATATTTTTACATTACATAGTGTGACTTTATGAAATTCTTTATTCATTTCTAAATTAGTATAAAGTATATTAAAAATAGAAAGGTAAGTTGTAACTTAATGTTTTCCTCAGTCAGTCTGTTCAATTCATTAGGCAATAGGTTTCCCTGGACCATAAAAGTTCTTTCCACAGTGATTATAGGGATTCAAGCAAAACAGTCATATAATTTAAACAAACTGAGAGCAGCACTTAGCAGAAGAGAATTTAAATGAGTTGCTTCCCTCTCCACCACCACTTGTAGTAATACTTTTATTTTAAATTATTAAAACCTTTTTCATGATTAGCTATACTCAAAGCACTTGGCACATATGGTAAACTGTCAAAAAATCTCCATACATTTAATAATTCTGGTATGTACATGAAGTGCTTTGAGAGGTTTACTATTCCCATAAAAATATTTTTTCCCTTTAAGGAATTCTCTGTAAATTTTTTTAAAAAAAACTAAGGCGGTCAGCATTTTTTAAAATTAAGTTTCAAAATATTCTTTATTCTAAGCACTGTAGGAAAGATAAGTTAGATAAAGGAAAGTATTTAGAACTGCCATGTATGTGCACTTGTTTGGTAGTCCATACTAATATGAATTAATTGCCATTTTAACAATTAATATAAGGTGCAAATAATATATACCAAATCAAACTATGGGGATAGTGAAATGGAATTTACCTGTATTCAATGGTAAACTTACAACACTTTTGTAAGATATGTCCGCTGTCAAAAATGGGATCACTGCCATTGGTAAACCAGCAGCTATACGAGCCTGTGTCACATTTAAGACGCGTCGAAAAAGACTGTTTGCTATTAGGCCACAGAGAGCAGCATTAAGTCCAATATATGTTGATCCATGTTCAAGCAGATTCCTGAGTGGGTGAAGAAGAAAATAGTAATTTCTTTGGCTCTACTGTGTGTTAGGGAGCTCCCAACATTACTGGCATATGTTAGAGAACCAAGCAGGACTTAACAGGATACAACATTTATCCCTTATAGCTCCATAAAACAAAAAACCTTTAAAATGTTTTACATACAGATTTTTATTCTAAAAGGCTTCTGAATTTGGTAACACTTAAGGGTACAGTGATACATCTATATTTTACTAAGTATACTTTGTGATTTTGCAGAAGATATTAGTATAGAAATTTCCCTCAAATATAGATAGCCAGGAAGAGCTTGAAGAGTCTAATTTGGATGCCTCTCCTCTAGGCTCCCCAAATACCCAATACTTCTCCTTCTCTAGCACAACACATTATAAGGAGTTCTCCACTAGTGTTCCCCACTGTAAGCAAGTTGAGGACAATGGATACAAATTCCTCTTGGTTTCAATAGCACCTGACACACAGAAGGCATTCAAAGAGGTGAAGATAATGTTTCAGTTCATCCCTAAAGCATTAGCTTCAGGATTCAGGGATTGGAAGAGGACTAACATGTAAGGGATAACCTTATAACAACCCATTGAAATAATAATAAATTGATGTTTTGAGATAAGAAGTGGTTTTTAAGCTATGGTATGGGCTAATTTAAAACATGTTCTGAGCATTCTTTCGTTTTGGAAAAAATGCCTAAAATTATTGCTGGATATTGAAAGTACTCCAAACTCTTCAGCCTACCATTAAACTTTACCACCTTACCTTGCCATCTACAACACAGGTGGTGTCGATCTCTGAAAATTCTCATTACTCTTTTTTTTTTCAAATTGAATTTATTGGGGTTACATGCTTCATAAAACCATACAGATTTCAAGTGTATGGTTTTGAAATCTGTAAAACACCATCTGCACACTGCATCATGCACCCATCCCTTGATGCAAAGTCTCTTTTAATATGTTTATTTTCTAATTCCATTATTCTTAGCCAAACTAGCCACACAATGATCTCTCTGACTTCTATGTTTATTTAATACTCTTAGCACAGCTTTCCTAGTTAATTAGTAATGGAGCTTCTAAAAGGTATTACTTTTCTTAACCTTTCACGCAATCATGTTACTATAGACAGACTTGCTGCTCAAGGCAAAAACATTTACCATCAACCTTCACTGTTTTCAGTTTTATAATTAGGATGAAAGACATGTAAACTGAAGATAAAACATGTCTGAATAAATGGTAATAGCAACAGGAGAGAGGCAGTTTAGTAACTTAACATAAGATAATTTTTAAAGAGTGATGAGAGCCTAGAGAAGAACCCACCAAACAACAAAAAACACGAATGTTTTTGTGGGAGTTAGAAATTTCAACACTTCCTCTAAAATAGTGTTATTTTATCTTCATAACAATCCTGTTCAATATTTATCATCTCTATTTTAATCATAAGAGTGAATGCTCAGAAGTAATTTGCCCACACATTTTTACATATTTTAATATATTACTGTAAAATATAAAAATAAATATGTAAACAAAACAAATACAACTGGAATCTGAATAGCAAAGTTTGTTATCTCCCAACCAGGTTTTAATTTACTATAGCTTTAAGTTACATTTTTTAAGTTAATAAATCAATAAGTACAAAATTATCTAGTAGACCCTTTACCAGTCAATTTTCCAAAAAAGTGCCTATAAAACTAGCCACTCATGGCATTTTATAAGGTACATAAAATAACTAGACATATGAACTAAACAGGTAAAATACAAGACCAAAGTTAACAAGTGGCAATAAATATATGGTGTGTAAAATTACTTTGTACTTCAAACCCATCCAATTTTTATCTCAACTGCCACCACCCCACCATCACCATGCACCAGGATTACTATGTGTTTTCCTTTTGGTCTTTTCTACCTTAAATCTGTTTTCCAAAAAGAAACTACTATAGTTCATTCTGTTGTCTTCACAGACCAGTACATTTCCTACATAGCCTTTTTCTGTTTAATAACACCTTAAAGATCTTTTAACCATGATCCTATTCTCTTGAGATTCCTTGTCTAGCTATGTGTGTTAAACGGCCTTCTCTATCATGGTCTGCATAGTGATAATATGAATTAAAGACATTAAAAGCTATTTTAAAGTTTTGATATTTGAATGAGTCCACAAATGTACATTTGACTATACTCTAAGCCAAATAGGAAAAATGAGAACCATCATAGAATTAGATATGTCCAAAGATATGAATTCTAGCCTTGACTTCAAGCTAAATGGTTAATTGTGCTGGGCCTTAGTTTTCTCAAGGCAAGAAAACGTTGTTTTCTTCTGATATTCTATGTTATTTACACAGAAACCAAGTAAATTTGAGATAATAAATATTCACCTAGTAAAAGATATTTTTTAAATTAAGATGGGATCCTACCTTTCTGCTTCTGGAAGTTGGTTAATTTTTCTGTTTATGATGTCCAAAATGTGTTCTTTCTTGAAAGTATCATCTGATTCATGATTTTCCATCTTGGGCCTTAAAAAAATTAAAAATATCATTTTTCAATAATGTATATCTAGAGAAAACAAAAGGGCTTATAAAAAGCCTTTTGAAGACCATTAATAATTTCAAGAGAATTAGATATATAGATTGAATTCATAATCTACAGCACACCATACCTTCCCCCTTCCCAAAATGAATTCTAAGTGAAATAGAATCAATATGAAAAGCAGTGGATAGAGCTTCTAGGAATACAGACTATTTTTATAACCCTTAAAAAATATTCTTAATTTGCAAATAGCACCAAAAAACACAAAATTAATACTAAACTAACATTAAGAACTTGTGTTCATCAATAGACACCATAAAGATAAGCTAGTGTGTGAGTAATGTTTGCAATATAATTGACAAGAGTAGTTAGTAACCAGGATGTGTAAAGTACAAATCAATAAGAACAGAGCCAGCAACCCAACAGAAAAATTGAAAACAGGTTTGAACAAGCACGTTGCTGAAAGGAAAGCTAAAGAGCCAATGAACATAAAAATGTGCTTAACCTCATAATCAGGGAAATAGAAATTAAAACCAGAGTGATACGAATATGCGAGCTTAAGTTAGTTACACACACACACCCCTGACCATTTCAATTACTGGCAAGAATGTAGGGTAAGTCGTGTTGCAGGTGGAAGCATAAATTATATCCAGTTTGGGGAAAACCACTTTGGAAAGGAATTTGGTATTATTCAGTAAGTAGAAGACACACACCCAACAATTTCACTACAGCAGAAGTCAGCTAACTTTTCCTCTAAAGCAGGGGTCCTCAAACTACGGCCTGCGGGCCACATGCAAATACAAATATTGTATTTGTTCCCGTTTTGTTTTTTTACTTCAAAATAAGATATGTGCAGTGTGCATAGGAATTTGTTGACAGTTTTTTTTTAACTATAGTGCGGCCCTCCCACGGTCTGAGGGACAGTGAACTGGCCCCCTGTTTAAAAAGTTTGAGGACCCCTGCTCTAAAGGGCCAAATAGAATTCTAGGTTTGCGGTCACCTATAGATAGTCTTTGTTGAATACTTTTTAAAAATGTAAGAAATCATTCTTAGCTGTCTGGCTGTACAGACACTATAGGCCTCATCTGGCCCCCAGGCCAGTAGCTTGATCCCTGCACTAGCTGGGGTGCGTGTCAGAGCAGGCAACCGTGAATGATCCCGTTTCCCTGAATATTCGGCCATCGCTCCTCACCCAGGACGGCTCTGAGACAGGCAATGAGGCAAGTAGGGCCTCGCAAGGCACCCTTATGCATTGGCAGTAAGCCCGGGGTTAAATTCAAGTGCAGGTTTTTGTTTTGTTTTCCTCCTGGCTTGCTTTAAACACAAGGTCTTTTCTTCTAAGGTGGAAAATGAGACGGCAGGCGCCTCAGGGCCGACTCCTCTCCTCCCCTTCCGTCCCGTCCCGGGATCTCACTCCCGCTGTGCTTCTGATCCCCAGGCACCTCCTGCACTTCCCCCCGGGACGCAGTACCTTGTGCTCTCCCTACAGCCCTCGGCGCTGGCTCGGGCCTTCCTCGGCCCTACGGCTCACCGCAACCTTCACCCTGCTCGCGCGGGCGCAGCCATCTTTGGCCGACACGTGACTCGAGGGGGCGGGACCTCGGCCGCTGATTGGGCTCCGGGACGCCGGCCGCAGGCTTAGCGACTTCCTGCCCAGGGCGGGCTCCCAGCGAGCGAGGTGCCCGGCGTGTGAGCGGTGAGACTCTGACCAACGTGGGGAGTATCTGTCCACCTTCCCCTGCCTCCGAGGGCAGAGCCTGTAGACCGGGAAAGTCCCAGAGGAAAGTCGAGTGGCCCTAAAGCTGCCCTTTTCACCGATCGCCTATCCTGGGCACGTTACTTAACTTCCAGACCGATAGACCATATCTCCTGATGTGGACATGGGGTATCAGAAAACAGCACAGCCCTTGGCATACGCTGGGTGCTATGTTCAAAAGGTATTAAAAAGGAGCTGAGCCCTAGCTGGTTTTGCTCAGTGGGTAGAGCATGGGCCTGAGAATTGAAGGGTCCCGGGTTCGTTTCCGGCTAAGGGCACATGCCCAGGTTGCTGGCTTGATCCCCAGTGGGGGGCATGCAGGAGGCAGCCCATCAGTGATTCTCTTTCATCGTTGATGTTTTTCTCTCCCGCTCCCTTCCTCTCTGAAATAATAATAATAGTAAAAAGGAGCTGAGATTTCTTTGCACCCTCGATCTTCTTTGCCCTTGGAGCTCCCTGTGCCACGTTGCAATCTGGTTGTCTGTCCCACCTCAAGATAATCAGCACCTCCAGAGAAGGAGCTTGTTTTCTGAGGATTTCTCGGTGCCTTGCCTCGTACTGCTGATAAAAGCAGGAGTGGGTGAATGTGGCTAAGGAAAAACTGGAGAGCGAGGGAGCCCGGGGGCTCCACTACTCAGGACAATTGAGAATGAAAGTCTTGGGCCACGCCTCTGAATAGTCCCAGTTCTCATCCTAGCAGCCTCTCTCTCATCTATAAAACAGGGGAAATAACATTTTCTCTGATTATTTTGTGAATACGTGCGCGTTCAATGGAAGTGCTTGCCAGGGTTGCTTTGAAAATAATTGAGCTCTAGCAAAGGAGAAAGTGGTATTCCAGATAAAGAACAACTTCATAAGGCGAGGGGAGCAGGGTGAGAAGAGTCCCCAAAACTCCGTGGCGAAGAAGGATTTATCAGATGTCAAATATTCTCTAGGCAATGAATCAGAAAATAAAAACATCTTTATTTTTTTAATATATATTTTTATTGATTTCAGAGAGGGAGAGAGATAAACATCAGTGATGAGAGAGAATCATTGGTTGGCTGCTTCCTGCACACCCCCTACTAGGGATGGAGTCCACAACCTGGGCATGCCCTGACAGGGAATCCAACTTAACCTCCGACCTAGGTTAAGTTTATTCCTAAAGTACTCTATCCTTTTTAATGCTATAGTAAATGGGATTGTTTTCTTAATTTCCCTTTTGGGTTTGTCGTTGTTAGTGCAGTGAAACATAATTTTTGTGTGTTGATTTTGTATTCTGCAACTTTGATGAAATTGTTTTTAGGTGTAAGTTTTTTTCTGGAAATTTTTTTTCTATATATAAGATGATGTGATTTGTGAGCAGGGATAATTTTACTTTTTTTCCAATTTCTTGTCTGATAACTTTTGCTAGAATTCTCAGTGCCGTGTAGAATAGTATTGGCAAGAGTGGTTATTGCCTTGTTCATCATAGAGGATAAGCTTTCATTCTTCCACCATTGAGTACAGTATTAGCTGTGGGCTTTTCATGAGGCTTATATTCTGTGGTGTAGTTTCTTTTTATTCCTAGTTTGTTGAGTATCTATTATCATAAAACAGCATTGAGTTTTTCTGCATTGATTGCCATACTCATGCTGTCCTTGATTATGTTAATGTGGTGTATGACATTGATTATTTTTGCGTATTGAATTATTCTTGCATTCCAAGTATAAATCCCTCTTGGTCATGGTGTGTGATCCTCTTAATGTGCTGTTGAATTCAGTTTGCAATTTGTGCATGGGTGGGGTCCCTTGGGGTGGCCTGCGGGGATCGGGCCAAAACCCACAGTCCAACGCCACCTGCAGCTCCAACCTGCCACTTCCGCTCATCCAGGCCCCACTGCGCCTGCTGCAGGCTCATGCCCAATCAGTCCCAATCAGGAGAGGCTCATGCCGCTGCAGCAGTGCTCACCAGCCATGAGCCCTGTGTCTAGCGCCCTCCTGAGAGGAGTGGCCTGTGGGATCTGGCCAAAACTGGCTCTCTGACATCCCCTCAGGGGTCCCGGATTGTGAGAGGGCGCAGGCCAGGCCAAGGGACCCCACTGGTGCACGATCAGGGCCGGGGAGGGACTGGGACTTGGTAGGTTGGCCAGCCGGGGAGGGACCACAGGAAGGTTCGAGGGCGTGTCTGGCCCATCTTGCTCAGTCCTTATCGACAGGACCCCAGCAGCAAGCTAACCTACCAGTCCAAGCGTCTGCCCCCTGGTGGTCAGTGCACATCATAGTGAGTGGTTGATCAGCCTTAGCATATCATTAGCATATACGCTTTGATTGGTTGAACGGTCGACTGGTCACCAGACAACTGGACACTTAGCATATTAGGCTTTTATTATATAGGATTAATCAAGAACATTAATTAATATTTCTTTTCTTATGTCTTTATTTGGTTTTGGTATCAGTAATGTTGGCCTCATAGGATTGTGTTCCCTCTTCAATTTTTTTTCCCCTCTTCAATTCCTAAGAAGAGTTTAGAGAGAATTGGTGTTCATTCTTCTGGTCCTGGGCTTTTCTTTGTTGGGAGTGTTTTAATTACTGCTTCAATCTCCTTGCTAATTATATGTCTGTTCAAATTTATTTCTTCATGATTCAGTCTCGGTGGGTTACATGTTTCTAGGAATTGGCTCATTTCTTCCAGGTTATCTAGTTTGTTGGCATATAATTGTTCATAGAGTCTCTTATATTCCTTTTTATTTCTGTGACATCAGTTGTAAACTCCCTGCTTTCAGTTCTCGTTTTATTTATTTGAGTCTTCTTTCTTATTTAGTCTAGCTAGAGGTTTGTCAAATTTGTAAATCTGCTTAAAAAAAAAAACCAACTAAGAGTTCTATTTATTTTTTACATTATTTTCTATTTCAATCATTTCTGCTCTAATCTTTATTATGTCTTTCTGTCTGCTAACTTAGGGTTTAGTTTGTTCTTTAGTTCCTTGAGGTGTAGGTTTAGATTTTTTAGTTGCGATCCTTCTTTTTTAATGTGTTTATCGCTACAAACTTCTTAGTACTGCTGTCATAAGTTTTGATGTTGTACTTTTATTTTTGTTTGTTTCCAGATATTTTCTAAGTTCCCTTAGATTTTTTTGACCTATTGGTTGTTTGAGAATGCATTGTTTCCTTGACATTGGTCTTAACAATGATTTTTTAGATCTGACACAAAAAGCCAAGGCAACAAAAGCAAAAATAAACAAGTGGGACTACATCTAACTGAAAAGTTCTTCCAGGGAGATACCGCGACTCGGAGCAGGCTGGAGGAAGTGGGTGAGGGGTGTCCGCAGGCTTCCCTGCTCTCTGGGGCAGATTGCAGTTAGCCCCTAGGTCCGTGATGGCGAACCTTTTGAGCTCGGCGTGTCAGCATTTTGAAAAACCCTAACTTAACTCTGGTGCCGTGTCACATATAGAAATTTTTTGATATTTGCAACCATAGTAAAACAAAGACTTATATTTTTGATAGTTATTTTATATATTTAAATGCCATTTAACAAAGAAAAATCAACCAAAAAAATAAGTTTGCGTGTCACCTCTGACACGCGTGTCATAGGTTTGCCATCACTGCCCTAGATGTTTGCTATGTTAGAAACCTGATCAGGCAGTATCTTTTAAAATATGTGAATAGGTCCCTTTTAGAGAAATATTAGGAAATTATTTTATTTTTTTTCCTGCTCCCTCTTTGCTGAGCCCTGGGGATATGACTGGAATAAGAACTGGTTCTTGCCTGGCTGTGGTGGCTCAATGGTTGAGCCTATGAACCAGGAGTCCATGGTTCGATTCAGTTCGATTCCCGGTCAGGGCACATGCCTGGGCCTCGTTTGTGGGCTTGAACCCCACTGGGAGGTGCGGGGGTGCCGGAGGCAGTCAGTCAATGATTCTCTGTCGTCATTGATGTTTCTTTCTCTCTCTCTCCCTCTCCTTTCCTCTCTGAAAAAAATAAAATTAAAATAAATAAAAGAACTGGTTCTTGTTTGCTATGGTCCTGTGGGACTCGTGAATGGAAGCTCATTGGTTACCAGAGCCAGATCTGGGGACATGTCCCTTGGGTGGCAGCACAAAAGCTGTTGTACAGATGTGTGTATTAGCTCCTTCCAGGGAGATACTGGTGACTTGGACAGGCCTCAGGAGAGAAGGTAGAAAGGTGTCTGCCAGCTTCCTTAGTCTCCAGGAAGACTTGCAGTTGGCTCCTAGTCGTGTTAAATTAGAATTCTGACCTTAGGCAGTATCCTTTAAACTGCAAAACTGGGAGATGGACATTTTTTGCCTGCTCCCTCTGCACTGGGGAGATACCTGCAGGGAATGTTTCTGCCCGTTAACAACTGCTTTTTTTGTTTGCTGTAGTCTTGTGAGTCTCATGGACAGCAAAACTGTTGGCTTTCAGAGCTAGGACTGCTCATGCTCTCACACCCTTGGTGTCTGTGTCCATTGGTTATGCTTATAGGCATACATACAAGCCCTTTGGTCGATCTCTCCCCTGTTATCCCCACCCTTCCTACCTTCCCTCTGAGGTTTGAGCATCTGGTTGATGCTTCTCTGTCTCTGGATGTTTTTGTTCATCAGTTTATGTTGTTCATTATATTCCACAAATGAGTGAGATCTTTTTTATCAGTTTCATTTTGAAGTTTATATTGCTGTTTCTTCAAGTTCACTAATCTTTTCTTTACCATGCCTAATCTTGGGGTGACTTTAGGGGGGCTATGTTACTTTAGTCAACCTGGTAGGGACTACTAAGATTCAATTATTTATATTTATTAATGTTAGTGTGACTGTCTTTGTAGGGATAGAATGATAAAAGTAGAAAAATATGGGTTATATATCTTTGGAGAAATGTTTTTTTAAAATATGTTTTTATTGGTTACAGAGAGAGGACCAGAGAAGGAGGAGGTATAGAAACATCAATGAGAGAGAATCATTGATCAGCTGACTCCTGCACACCCCCTACTGGGGACCAAGCCTGTAACCCAGGCTTGTGCCCTGACAGGGAATGGAATCGTGACCTCCTGGTTCATAGGTCTGCACTCAACCACTGAGCCACACCAGATGGACACCTTAGGAAGGTGAGTGAACAAATTCTATTAAGTTCAGCCACATCTGTAGAAAGCCATTTTTTCATTATATTACTGCTTAAACTTGGAAATTCAAATACTGGATAGTTTACAAGACAATACAGTTGTATAAAAGCTGGGGAAAAAATCAATATAATACACTGCAAGCTATGCAGGGTGATGGAATACGATGCAAAAGCAGGGGAAATCATATGGTTAACACAGTTGGAGGAAATGGGGGAAAAGACAAAAGAGAAAGGAAATTCTCATAGCAGGGACAACATCTTAGTCATCGTTATACACCCGTTAGGGAAAATAGACGACGTAAACACATTTATTGAGCACTTCCTATATACCAGGTATGGTTCCATATCCTTTAGTTTTTATAACCTCACTTCAAAGCAGTTATTAGTATGTTTTCAGAGGAAACATAGTCAGAAATTTAGGTAGCTTTCCCAATGTGTGGTATACAATGTGTTTCATACATCAGTTGTTGAATCAATATCATCTGAATAAATGAGTACATATTTATTCAAATGAAATATATCTTGTGAATTTTCTTTGTTGTGCTTCTTTATAATGTTTCTAGGAAAATACTAAACTCATAACTACAGGCTATGTATGCAGTAATAACAACAGTGACAATAATGGCTGCAACACATAGAGACTTCTTGTTTTATTTATGTATATGAACTAATTTTATCATGACTTAATACAAGCTTTATTCCTCATTTTACAGATGAGGGAACTTAGATGTAGAGAGGTGAAATAGCTTGATGGTAGTGAAGCTAGGATTTGAACCAGGCTGTATCTAACACCTCTTGCTGCTTTTCTTCATTGTGGTTCACTCAGATGAAGGTTTCCTTAATTTCTTCTTTCAGACCTATTACAACCACTTTGGCAAGAATTCCCAGCTTTTTCTATTGTAGAAAAGGCAAATTGAAATCATGGAGTGAAATACAAGTCTCTTCTGCTTTCATATGGCAGGGGAGATGAACATAAGTCAACCTTGCTTTTATGTCCCATGCTGGAAGATATGTACTATATACTGTACTGTCCCATTACAGTATATAAATGTACCGGAATTGCCTGCCTGAATAAGGGCAATACCTGTATCTAAAATTGAATAAAAAGCTGGCAGGGCCTGGGCACCAGTGAAGCCTTTCCTCTTGAGAAAGACTCTCCGCCTGGCCCCCTGTAATTTCCAAATTCATATTTCTTGTCTAGTCTCTTCATTTGTGCACGGCCCTTCTCCAGGTCCCGAACCCAAGCCATGCAGGACGCAGCTTTCACAGTCCCAGATTACTACGTAAGCATATGAGGAAATAAAACAATTTATAGAGCTACAATTCAAATGGTCAAAAGACAACAGAAAATTCACAAAAGAAAACCAACATGCCAATATCTTTATTTGAATATCAACTTTTGCTAGACTCATTTTTGTTTTTATCTTTTTACCTCAAGATTGGGAAACTTTAAAAAAGATTGATGTGGCTGAAACTGGAGAAGGGCAATAAGGATGTGAGGGGATGAGGGACAGTGAAAAGTTAGTGGGACTGATGGATTATAGGTTCCGGTGAGGCTGAAATAATGCTGGAGTTGTGGCCTGAGAATGAAATGAACTTGAAGGACAGGAGCTAGTGATAAAACTGGATTTTAAAATTGAGAATGTGAAGAATTTGAATTTATTGATAATGACAAGGTCTAGAGCAACATAGTACAAATGAAAATATAATGTGAATTATGTATGTAATTTGAAATTTCCTAGTAGGCACATTAAAAAAAACAAGTAAAATTAATTTTATTTAACCCAATATTACTAAGAGTAACCTTTCAACATGTAATCAATAGATTATTTATGAGATATTTTATATTTTTTTACATAGCAAATCTTTAAAACTTGATGTGTATTTTACACATTTCAATTTAGATTATTCACAATTCAAATACTGACTAGTGGCTACTGACTATTATTTCAGACAGGTCTAAAGTATGACCATGGGAATAAGTGGTAGAGAGACCAGGGTGCCGGAAGGATCACCTATGTGAATACTGGAATCATCAAGAATGTACTGCCACTGAAAAGAATGTGTTGGTATATGTAATGAGTTAGAAAGATCTCCAAGACATATGGTTAAGTGCAAATTTTCAGCATAATATGTATGGATAATCAAATTTATTTTAAAAATATGTAACAAAAGAAAACTGCAAGAGGCATGCTAACTTGATAGTGGTTACCCTGAGAATAGAGTAGAAATAGGATGAAGTAGGAGAGCAGGAGGACTTTTCAAGTCTTGTTCTATATAGCAAATATATATATACAGGGTGGGTTTATATATATATATAAATATATATTTATATATATATAAATATATATACAAAAGTAGGTTTATAGTTGCTCATATGGAAAATAATGCAATTAATAAATAATAATACAAGTATTCTCTGTGTTTGCATACTCACAACTGTAAACCCACTTTTGCCCCACCTTGTATATATATTTTTGAATCATTTGAGTATCTCACAATGAGAAAGTATTTATGTAGTCATATACTAATTTTTTAAGAGTTAAAATATGAATACTATTGATCTAGTTATCTATTTGACTTGATTCCCCCTGCGCCTCCTTCGCCCCACCCCCAATTACTTGCCCTTTCCTTAGAGTTTCAAGTATCATAAATTATTCTGAGAATACGAAGCTAGATGGCTAGTCTTTGTTTTTTCATTAGCAAAAGAGTACACGTATTTTACTTTGTTATATATGATGCCATAATCACCTGACTAAGACTTCCATTTCTGCTTTGGGTTGCTTGAAGCTTCAGATGATCAAATCTTTAATCTCACTATGAATATGGTTAAGACAAGGAGAATGGGCTGTGGGGTTCCATTCTGTATCTTTTCTTTTCATCGGACAGTGTTTATTCCTAAAGTAAGATAAATATGTAGCTCAGGAATGCTCTAGCAGACTTAAAGATGCATGCTTTGATTTCTTCCTTCAGATTTTAAACTTGTTGAGGGTAGGGACTGAATCTTTGTACCCCTGGTGCCTGTATAAATGCATAGCCAGTAGGCACTCAATATATGTTCTTTAAACAGCACAGTGAAAAGAATGTGTTAACTATAAGAAGCTAGCTGAATCAGAGTTTAGAGTGAAGGAATGGGCTGTATGCTATTTCTGTATTTTGCTTTCTTATGAACTTTCAACTTCTTAAAAATTTAGGTCAAATGTCACTTCTTCTCTATAGTTTTCCCTTCTGCCCAAATAGTTAAGATCCACATCCTCAATGTGCCCACAGAATTATGTGTATACCTCTCAAACTCTCTCATGCTGTGTGTTCATATGTTTAATTTATCTTCTAATTGTGAGTTCCTTCTGGATAAGGACCATTTCTTATTATATGTAACACAGTGCCTGCGAGGCAGTTGTTGCTCAATAAATGTTTGATGAATGACAGTATATAAATGTACAGATCAGAACTTGAAGCCTAAACCCATTTCCACATACAATGAGGAAGAAAGAAAAAACTTACATTTATTTATTGAGTTTCTGAATATTTATTCAGAACCTGCTATACACTAGGCAAAAGAACAGAAACAAATTGTCCAGAGTTACTTTGAACTCTTTCAGCAATACCTGAGTCCTCACCATAAAAAAATCCATTCACTTCTTGGTTAATCTTCATGTACAGTTTCCTCTAACGTACTCTGAAATACTGCATAATGTTGTATACCCTGGTATATTCCAAAGACTATCTGAAAGGCTAGAGGAATCAGCATTCCCTTTATATCTCTTTGACAAAGCATCAACCAGTGATGTAAAACCCTTCCTTTTGGTGGCAGTGGAACAGTATGGTACCTGAAAAGGAAAAATAGGTAAGTACTTCTGGATGCATATTCTATGAAAAATTTGATTTTTCCTACACTGATCATTTCTATTCTAGGTTTTTCATGTAGCTAGCAAAAAAGGTTAAAAGTTAGCTATCTAAAATGATTAAAATGTGTCCATGGCAGCTAAAGAATAAGGAGACTTTTCATATATATATATATATATATATATATATATATATTTTTTTTTTTTAAACAAGTAAGGAAGAGAAGGAATAGACAGACTTACTTTACTGCCAGACGTCCATTTTTAGAAAAAGCCAAACCAGTTGGATATAAAACACCGCATACTATGCCAACCAGTGAACTTCTCAGAGCACATTCTTCCACGCTTATATTACCTGGAAAACAAAAGTAAATTTGATCTCCCTTTAAAACTCAGGATAAACATTAAGAAAGTCGTGTGCCCTCAAAGAGTAGTTATCTGCACTGTCCTCAACCACAGTGAAATAGTAGGAATAATATTAGAAATTCAGCCTACGGCATACAACTGACTAAATGCACCATGTCTTAAAAGTGCTTTTATTACACTTTACATTAGGAAAGTTATCTCTTAGATATATGGTTGCTGCAGAAACAACTTTATATTAAAGAATTAAACTAGCTCACCAGACCTCTGGATTCTAGGTTAATACATTTTGTCTAGGTGTCAGACATATGCTAAGTGCTAGGGGTACAGTGTTGCATAAAAGAGACTCAATATCTAACCTTCAGGCTAGTCAATCAGGAAAGAAAGACATTTGACAAATACTTATAAATAATTTTAAGGGTGCACAATGCAGCTTTGAAGGTAACATGTATAGAGAATGTATCTAGAAACCTTGAGGGAATCAGAGAAGGTTTCCCTGGGGAAGAGAGATTTAAGCAGGGATCTAATGAACAGGGGTGAGAGGTTCCATCAATTACTAGATGTGAAACTTAAGGTAATGGGAGGAGGCAGGAAATAACATTAGAAGCCCATAATATACCAGATACTATGTTAGGCATTTAACATACACAATCTTAATTCTCACAATCCTGTGAGGTAAGTATTATTAGTCCTAATTCATAGATAAGACTCAACTGAGTCTCAGATTAAGTGACTTGCCCAATGTCACAAAATTCAAGGAGTTAGGATCTGAAATTGTGTGTAATCTGCCAAAGCTGCTTTTTTCTCAGTATATTATGCTGCTTCTTAGATTTGAACATGTCTCTGTTTTTGCTGCTTATCTGTAAGAAAGACTTGCCCTGTCTGATTAGGTCTGTTGTGGGACCTCCTGAAATAGGACAATATATGTGAAGGTACTTTGTAAGTGGTAAAGCAATACACAAATGTAAGGGGTTATTATTAGCAGTAGCAACAGTATATGTTAATGAGTAATTTTACTGAGACATGAACACATTATACTTTAATGAATTTAAATTTACCTGAATACAAAGCATCTGTAACAAGGAGCTTATACGTAACTAAGGTAGACAAAAATGGAAGTGTAGTCAATGATGCATATGTCTTCAAAGCATCATGTTTAACCTTGAAGCAGTGTCTGAAAAGGAAGTTTGCCAATATTCCAGAGAAACCAGCTGCTGTTCCAACGAGCAGTGTCCCACGTATATTTAAAGCACTAATGGAAAAACAATAATCAAGGTTAACATATTTTCCTAATGGAAATATCTTTTCTCGGGTAGTCATTTGTTATTACATATTTACTCAGCATCAAATATTTCTGAACACTTACTATATGAAATGTATTTTCTACATGCTGAGGATAGGGCAGTGAATAAAGAAAAAAATCCTACTCCTCATGGAACTTTCATTCTAATCAGAGGATATAATTCCCTTTCTGAGAATATTTACAGTGGTTCTAAAATGGAGCTCTTTTAAAGAGAGAATACATTTTGGCCACAAAGAAATATGAATATGTTCCGATGTAGCCAAATTTTATATGTAAATCCAAGAATACTGCTCTTAAGGTCATTTGAATAAAAAAGTTGCTTATATTTGGTTAGGCCTTCTAGAAAATAACTAGTTTTTAATTAGTCCAGATATATTTAAAGTAATTTGTCGAGGATTTCCAAAACTTCATCCAAAGAGATTTGCTAGATCTAGTTTTACTTATTCTGACCCATACCCAAATCCAGAAATGTATAAGGTATATGGTCAACATCTTTGATTTTATTTTGGAGCTCTAAAAATCTAAAAGTCAAAATGGTAATGTGAAACTATATGTACATCATAGAATCTATATTCCTGTTTGTTGAACTCAGCACTGTGATTAAGGTAATCAATTCTAAACTGAATTTAATTACAACTGATCAACAATGAAATATAAGTAGCTTCCAAATGGTATTCTCCTAATTAAAAAAGTTTTTTAAATCCTCATTTGAGGATATGTGTTGTTGTTTTTTTAAAATTGATTTTAAAGAGAGAGGAAGGGGGAAAGAGAAACATCAATCGATTGCCTTCTGTACGTGCCCAACCAGGGATCGAACTTGTAACCTGGGTATGTGCTCTGACTGGAAATCGAACCCACAATCTTTTGGTGTACAGGACGACTCTCCAATCGAGCCACACTGGCCAGGCTTTCCTAATTACTTTTAATTTTTAAATGTTTATTGCACAAATAACATTTCAATAACAATTTTGGCCATTTTTTAAGAAGCAAAAGTAATTATCCACAGTTCCAATATTCTAACAGACCACTATTTTCATCTACCCATGTTTTTCTCCATTTTTAAAAAAAATAAGTTTTTGGGTTTTTTTTTGTTTTATTGCTTAAAGTATTACAAAGGGTATTACATATGTCTCCTTTTCCCCCCCAATAAGTTTTCTTCATAACCAACTCAATAAAGTTAAGAGAATCTTAGATATTCAGAAACAACAGAAATACAGATCTGCAGAAAAAAGTAATTGATTTTCAGTCTGCGTGTGTCTCTTACTTTTCTTTTCTAAGATACTCAATTTTTTTTTCTATGATTTCAATGACCATTGGTCCGAGTTCTTTATCTCTTAGAGAGGGGCTGAGTTGACCACGTGTGTATGTTGCCATCTTGATGTCCTGGAAAACACAAAATTGGAGAACCATAATAGCTAATGATATTAATATTAAACCTTATAAATTCTACAGATTCCGATGAAAAAACATTTAGACTCTAGTAATGTGTCAAGTATTATCATCTGCTTTTTCCTACTTCGTTAATGATTCAATCAACATTTAGTGAACTCTTACTATCTGCTAGACAGTGGCTTTTTTGATTCACACAATAATTTTGAAAAGTTGGTAGGACAATAATCATCTCCAATTTTACAGATGAGAAAAATAAGGTTCAGAAAGGTTGACTTGCTTCAGGACATAGTATAGAAGGATAACTTACTGAAATATTTTTGTTTTCCTTATAGTTTTCCCAAAGGTAGCCAGGCCCTTTGCAGTTCTTGCTCTAGCTTTATCAGAGCTGGAAGAAAACAGTAGCTACTTCTTGACAACAATCTCTATCCTATGAAAGAGATTGAAAGCCTGCGCTCATTTTGGAGATAATGTTGAGTTTCCTGGAGAAATGGGAGAGAGCAGGGATTGCCTTGGAGAACAGTGAGAGAGAACTTCAGAAAGAGGGGCAGTGTTCCAGGCTAGGAAGAAACAGTGGATCACGGCTCCAGATGATATAAGTAATATGTCCAGCTTCTTAGTAGTACCCAGGGCGAAGCAGGGACTTGACTGGAAACTGCTGTGTGGCATACCAGGGAGCCAGGACCCATGGCACTGGGCTCTAGGGCCGGAAAGTTCCTGTGTCCAGGTGTGATGTATGAAGAGATGGCTGTCAATGTCAAGGGACCATGAGGGTTTGGCCAATAACATCTTAACAGAAACCAGTGGGAAAACAAAATAAAACAAAAAACTAGATTCTCAGAAAGGTTCCTTTCTGAATGTTGTGTTCTGGGTAAGACTCTCAGATCACCATGAAAATTTTAAATAAAAACATTTATTAAATCTTTTGCCACACAAGCATTATAAGACTCCAGGTTAGCCAATGAATAGATATTAAAAATCCATGGCCCTTCACAATTTATACCAACCTCCACATTAGCAACATTAAACTTAGCCAAGGGCACAGACTAAATCTCATATTTCAGGAGTACAGGGCAAGAGAATTAGAGTGGATTGAGTATAATAACACAGAAGATACTTAATAAGTCAGTGATTCTCAACATTTAGTGTGCACAAGAATCACATTGGAAATTTATTCCAAATGCAGTCTCTTGAGCTTCCTGAGATATGTGGATTCAGTGGGAGTAGAGTGAAGCCTAGAAATCTTCATTTTAGTAGCACCAGTGATTCTTTTCTGTAGTTAATCCTCACCTGAGGAGATTCTTCCATTGACTTTTAGAGAGAGTGGAAGGGAGGGGGAGAGACAGAGAGAAACACTGATGTGAGAGAGACATGTCGATTGGTTGCCTCCCACACATGCCCCAACCAGGGCTGGGGATGGAGCCTGAAACTGAGGTGCATGCCCTTGACCAGAATCGAACCTGGGACCTTTCAGTCCATGGGCCAAACCAGCTAGGGCCCAGTTATTCTTTTTATGTTGGTAGTCGATGGACACATGTTGAACATCACTGTAATATTTACTTACTGAACAACTGATATGCAGCAGTACTAAGCCTAACTAATGAAAGGCCAGGCCAATTCATCTCCGGTATCAGCATCCTGAAGATATGGGCTCCTTTGACCTTTGGTGTATGGTATTACACAATGATAATGGGCCAGTTTCCTTCCCTGCATCATTACAGACTGTACTCAGGTAGTTCTATTTTCTTTTAAAAAATATCTGGGGAGGACAGGGAAAAAATTACAAATTACAATTTCTCAGGGACTAGACTTAATCTTTTGCCTCCCTCTGACATCTAAATGGGAAATGGAAGAGAAGAGATAGTAATATCTGAGGGAGGTCTATAATGTTCTAGGAAGGCAGATGTCAGTAACATGATAATCAGGAACCTTGGATAAATTTATGTTTTGCTATCGTCTAACTCACTGAAATTCCTTACTCCCCAAAAGAAAACTTTCAGGCAATGACATGTATCATCCTTCTACCTTGTCTACATTCTTAGTATGTAGGGAACACAGACACCCAGGATTATAATCCTAAAAGACTCAAACAGTTCAGCAAATATTTGAGTGCCTAATCTTTGGAAGGCACTGTTATTAAAGCAAAAATAGATTGGTAACTTTCTGATAGACTTTTAACAAGTATTGAAATGTAACGATTTTGCTATAACCAACATTTTATATCAAAATTAGTCCAAGGCCACTCAATATACTAGAAAGTGTGAATTTATAAAGGTTTATAGTTTGCAAAGTATTTTATGGTTATGTAGTGCTTTTATTGTACTATGTTACCTGACCTTCAGTTTTATACCACATTCATTCCTCATTTGATAGCCCCTGAGATAATGAAGATGTAGTCATGTCCTCAGGAATCCACAACCCAGAGGGAGGTCAGGACAAACAGGCAGGTAATTTAAATGGAATGAATCCTATATAATAAAAGGCTAATATGCAAATTGACCAAAGGGCGGAACGACCAGTTGCTATGACACACACTGATCACCAGGGGGCAGATGCTCAACTCAGGAGCTGCCTTCTGGTGGTCAGTGCACTCCCACAGGGAGAACGCTGCTCAGCCAAAAGCCGGGCTCATGGCTGGTGAGCACAGCAGCGGTGGTGGAAGCCTCTCTCACCTCCACGCAGCCCTAAGGATGTCCAACTTGGGGCCACTCCCAGTCAGTTGGCTATCCCCCAAGGGCTCCCAGACTGCAAGAGGGTGCAGGCCGGGCTGAGGGGGCTCTCCCCCCCCTCCCCCAAGTGCACAAATTTCGTGCACCAGGCCTCTAGTGCAGCGGTTCTCAACCTGTGGGTCGTGACCCCTTTGGCGGTCGAACGACCCTTTCACAGGGGTTGCCTAAGACCATCCTGCATATCAGATATTTACAATTCATAACAGTAGCAGCATTACTGTTATGAAGTAGCAACGAAAATAATTTTATGGTTGGGTGACAGTGATGGCAAACCTGTGACACGCGAACTCATTTTTTTGTTTGATTTTCTTTGTTAAATAGCATTTAAACATATAAAATAAATATCAAAAATGTAAGTCTTTGTTTTACTATGGTTGCAAATATCAAAAAATTTCTATATGTGACACGGCACCAGAGTTAAGTTAGGGTTTTCCAAAATGCTGACACGCCGAGCTCAAAAGGTTCGCCATCACTGCGGCCTAGCATGTTGGTCACGTGGTTTGGACCCCCTGACCTCTCCTCCCTGTAGATAACATCTATGCTTGTTGTATTTCAGCTCCAGGCCCAGATCAGCTACAAAACCAGCCCAGGCTGAAGCTGGGACCAGCCGCATGGAATGACCCCCTATCCTGGTGCCGCCAATCGATCAGTGGAGTGCACAACCCTGAGAGGACACACCGGGAAGCCGCTGACTCTCCTATTGAGATCTTCTCCCGGGTCCGCCCCTCAACCCTCCACCCTTCAAACCCTCGGGACAGGGCCCGGCTGCTCTCCCTGCAGGAGCAGCAGAGCCTTTCCCTTCCCTTCAGCTTCCTCACGCCCACGCTGCCAGGGCCCTTCCTTTCCCTCCATAACTTGTTTCCTAAGCCCATTTCTCCCAGGAATTGCTTCCCTTACTTCTGTGATTTGCCAAATACATGTTCTTACAGTTTGGGTCTTGCTCTGAATTCTTTCCTAGCCAGAACCCAAGTCCCGAGGTTGTTGCACCCTGGTTTTGGTTTGACCTGACCCCAAGGGTCTAACACCCAGTGCGGCTGCCTATAACAAAATCGATCCAACAATACAGATGTAAGAGGAGGACTTGGCAGGGGCTGGGGTGGGAGGAGGAGGTGCTCGGAGTTACTGCAAGTTGAAGGCGAGGCCCGCGCAAAGGCTCAGGGGCAAGAGAAAACAAGCGGCAAGCGGTCAAGACTAGACTTGAGGTCTCCTACTTTCTCTCGGCCTCTTTCCAGGGCAACTGGGACGTCACTGAAAGACCCTTGCCCTTGGGAGCTGTTCTTAGATTTTCAAACCCTTTGTGCTTGCACCATTTCAGAAGGGCCCGCCAACACGGTGAGGCTGCAGAAACCATGGTCCCAACCACCCCGGGTCTCCGCCTACCTTGGGCATTTCCCCAGCGCCCACCGGCACCACACCTTTCCCTCGCGGGTCAGCCCCCGCCTCGCGCCCGGGCGCCGCCATCTTGGAGCTCACGTGACCGGCAGGTGGGCGGGGCCCCGGCGCCGGGGTGGGCGGTGTCGCCGGCTCACGCCTCTCTCTGGCGGTCCCGGCCCGCCCCGACCCAGTCAAAAGCCGCGCCCTCCATCCTGGCGGTGATTGGGCGCGGCGGCCCGAAATGACGGCTGCTCATTGGCTCCGAGGAGACCCGGCCGCTTGTAGGCCCGCCCCTCCTGCCAGCCCTGCATTTCCCAGCGCGGCTATTCGTCAGCCGCGCTCCCTCTCCCACCTGGAGGGGAACGTGGGGCGTGGCGAACACGGGGATGTCGCTGCGCGTTTTCCTCTCCTCTGGGCTCCTCAGCCGGGGCGAGCTGCCCGCCCCTCTCATTCCTGGAAGGAGCTCGCCCCTCTGGCCTGGACCATGTATTAAGGCTCCCGCTTCTCGGGCTCTTCCTCCCCTGAGCCCCCCACCGGCCGCCAGGGCATCTCCGACTGGCCTCCTCCCCTCGCCGCGGTCTGGCTCCTCTCCCCCGTCTCTAGTGCCCTCATATTCCATCCTCTCACTCCGCGCAGAAAGGGACCGGAGGGGCAGTTGCTCCCCACTTCCCGAGAAGCCCCCCTGGCCAGCCAGTGTTTGGGGCGGGGGGCGCAGCGAGGAGGCCTGGCGCCCTTTTGCTGCACGTTCTGTGCCCAGCAGTGTCTCCCAGACCAGCAACCCCCGACCCTCCAGGCTCCATGTCTTAGAGGAGCCAAATTCGAGAGTTATATAATTTCTAGTGCTGCTGTTCCTCCTGCCTGAGGAAACCCTCCATCGCGTGGAGGGTGCAGGACATCTCAGAGCTCCTCTTCTCTATCAGGACGGGGTGTGGGCAGGGGTGGCCCGCGGTGGCAGAGATTGCCTGTCTTTTCTGCAAAAGGAAGGTGGGTCGTTTGGAGAGAGATTGAGAGGAAGGGTGGAGGTGGAAGCCAAGCGGCCGAACTCTCTCTCCTGTAGGAAATCGCCAGCCCTGTGCACAGCTGGTGCTCACATGCCTAATACTACAGCGTCTCCGAAAACACCTTCGCGGGAAGGGCTGGCGGCTCTGGACCGGTCCCGGCGCTTTTCCTCGCTGGGCAGGCAGCTGCCTGGACGCGAAGAGATGGCACGATGTGAATGAATGACTCCAGGGTGAAGAGACCTGCTTCGCCAACTCATCCTGCATCAAGTGCCCCCCGAGTAGCACTGTCACTGTAACGCCTCCGTGCCAGGGGATTGCTTTCCTGCTTTTCAATCCTCTCGGCTAATACATGGGAGGATCAGAATCAGAGGGGGCATTAAGGATCAAGCCTGAGGGGCTCGGAGAGGACAGAAGGAAAAAAATGAAAGTGACAGCAAGCTGGATCCTGCCTTACTGAGGGGTGAGATCTGGAACTTGTGGTCCAGGGAACGGAAAGGGCCTTTCAGTCTGTGTTCTGCTCCGGAAAACGTTCAAACTCACCCACCTTTTTAGAGATCAGAGTCAAAGAGGTTTTCAAAAGTATTTGGGGGGGGGGGGGCAGCAGGGGGGGGGTATTTTAATTTTTCTCTAAAGAACGGAGGATCTTTATCATCAACCAGATCATCCTTGAATCCGATCATGTATTGAGCAGTGAAACTGCTTTGTAAATTTGGTTTGTGCCTTAATTGAGTTAGTCATTGAACTCCAAAAATGTTGCTGCCTGAAGAGGAGTTTTAATAACGTTTTTATGCTTACAATAATTTTCTCAGCTTTTTTTTTTTTAAAAAAAATACTATTTTATAAAAACTGAAGCTATATTTCTCTAAACTGTGTGGGCAGTTTCAAAATTTTAATTGTGGAAAAATACATTATTTTTTCTTTATCCAAAAGAGAAGACAGCCTGGACTTCAAAACCAAATAGGTGAAGTGGTTTGCAACAGTTACCTGACTCTTGGCCTCAATCCAGTTGGATAAAGTTGAGACCTGAAAAGAGAGCTTGAATCCTGTGGCAGTGGAAAGACCAAGAATGCCAGTCAAGAAGAAAGGTGGGCATTGAAGCTTCCTATGCAATATATATTTCTTGGTTCTGGTAGTTGTAATTTAAATTGTATTCCATTTGAAAGTAAGATTTGGCTTGGGCAAATGTTGATTACAATAACATCTTTTCTGTGGCACATCATTCAGTAATCTTATTTTGCTAAAGTGAAATGAAGTAGGACTGTAGTATTTAATTGCAGACATCGACGATTTCATAAATCAGGTGGTCTAAATCACCATAATCAGCATAGATTTGGGATCTACTTTAGTATTTTAAAGGTTAGTTTTAAACAATCTTTAAAAAAGAAACGTGTACAGTCGAGTTCTTTCTCATAGATTTAATATTTATCAAGTGAATTACATAGTGTAAAAAATAGCAAAGTTGTTTGTACTGAACAAAATTATGGATTTATTATTCATCTTTGGTTTAAAAATATATTTCATATTTGGGTTTACTTTAGTGTGAATCTTCACTTTTGTGCTAAAGTACAAGTTTGATAACTTGTGCTTTTCGAGATGTCTGCCTTATCCAATAGCATGATTGACAAGTTCCCCAAATGAAGCAAACACCTGAATCCCTACCTCTTATCCCTCCCTTAAATTGATCAAGATCAGTGGGTTCCTAAAGTCTAGTTTATTATAGCTCAGTCCTTGGGAGATTCATTTCAGCATAGCTTTGCTGTACGTTATCTTTCTTGCTAAGGGTCGTAGTGAAACCAGATATTTTTTTGAGATGGTGTGGAAGATCAGATCAACTACAAAGTTTTCTCAAGGGTTTTGAACCAAAATTTATGTGAACACCCTTGAACTCTATTATACTGGGCTAGCATAGATCTAAATGCTGACCAGTCGTGTGAGTTGCTACGATCGGGAACTAAAGTTTGGGGGTGAAGGTTAAAGTGAACCTGCCTGTGCACGGTGATTAATCCTCCTACCTGTCGAGTTGGAAGGTGCACTGAGGAAGCAGTGTGATGCTTTACCCAACCAGTATTTGTGGAGATGGACAATGATGTATAAAACCTTTGAAACACCTAGAAACATCCCTTTGTACGCTAGGATTTAAGAGTGGCATTGTTTCCTTCTCCCTCTCTTCCCCATAACATCACTGAGAGAAGTAAACTGTCTCCGAGATTTTGGAGCCACACCTGTCTGTACCTGACAATTGGCTTATCTGGAACCAAAATGGTTTCAGTAATGTAGCCAATAAAGGATATAGGTGCTTGACTTATTTAACTTGTAGTGTGTTTTTATTCTTTCTACCACTTACTGTTCTCCAGAGAGAAAAGATAACTGGGAAGGAGGAAGGGTAACTAATGTTCTAGCAGGGCGAATTTCAGGTTTCTAAACCCAGTGGGCTGAGCCTTTTAAGAGTTCTGAACTTTAAAGGAAGTTACAAGAATTGCTTGTACATGATTGAAAGTCATACTTAATGAGAAATAATTTAAATTTTATTTCCTTTTTTCCATCTTTCTTCCTTTTCCCTCTTTCCTTCTTCTCTCTTTCCTTCACCGCCCCCCCTTCCTTCATTAACAATGGATTGATTGTAATGGATCAGATTTTAAGGAATCAAGTTCTAGTTAGCAAAAACTATATATATTTGGGTTATACTAAAGTATATGCATTATTTAATTTACTTTGTGAACTGATCTAGTTAGAAAAATTTATCTTATTTTTAATCTCTTAAAACTATTAGTATTAAGTTATATTTTTTAATCTTATAAACAACTAGCCAACAAATTATGACATGTGCATTATATTTTTTTAATTGGCTAACCTTACTTTTGTACAATTTCTAAAATATGAGTAAAACAAATATTTTTAAAGTATAACCTGAATTTTTATTCTGTGGGGAGTACTGTCCTCTGTCATCTTGAATCATTTCTTTTCATTGTTACATCTGATGGATATGACAGGGGAGCTAGATTAATGTAATTTTAGCAATAACTATCTTCATTGAGCCAAGTGTTTACTCATTATTTAATATATTCTTATTAAAATAAGAAACTCTCATTTGGTGTCTATTTTATGTTATTGTAAAAGTAGAGAGGAGATTCTATGATTGGGAAGTGGGAATGGGTGTGTGACATCTGAGTCCATTTTTAGGCACTATTCTTGACTGTTCTTAGATAAGCTAAAATTGGTGTACCTCCAATCCCTGTATTCACTGCTTTTTTTTGCTTTATGACATTACTTCCTACCTCTACCACCCCACTCTCTTCATATTTTTATAGATCTAAGTTTTATCAACCTTTCATTTCTTTATTAAAGATTTTTTTCTCTGAGAGTTGCTTTTCATTCAGGATTCTCTTTTCTACAGTAATAACTTGATTTGTTCCCAACTGAACCTGTAGCACACTTTGACCTATTTTAATTTGTGAAAATTCAGGGCTAATCCAAGATCAGTTATATTAGCATTATCTGATATGATCATGGTAAAGTGCTATTTCAATGAAACTTCAATCTATTTTCAAGATGGGTTAATATAAAAAATAAAAGTTAATGATAATTGTGTCCTTACCAGTGTTTTCAGTGGAAAGTTGCTATTTTAATGATAAAATATGCTTCACCAGAATTTTTTTAGTACACTGCAGTTTCTTTTTTGAACAATTTTTAGTCTCTTTTTATTTAACTATGTGAGAGAAAACTATGCTTTTAATATCTGGAGGTTGATGCTCATTTCCTTTCTGTGTTTTAAAAATATTGTCCTATTATCTTCTGAACTTCTTTTAAATTGGTAAAGAAGTTACCTAACATTTTTCATTTTTCTGACACTTTATTTCCTTTGAACTATTTTTTTGCAACTGTTCTCGGTTATATAATGGAGTACGTATAAATTTATTTTCACCAAGTACTGAAAGTTAAATACTATAATTTTCACAATTCATTGACATTGTTCTTTTTAAAGAAAGCTGAAATGTGAGTAAAACAAATATTTAACAAATATGTGTAACTAGAATTCAAAGAGATAATGTCATATATCTCATGGGCGTCTTTGAAATTGAGATTGTTGTTTCTGGGTTCACAGTCTTTCATGCCACTTCTATTTTTCTTTTTTTTCTTCCTCTACCTGGGGAAAGGGACCCCTTAGAACTCTTCTGTTTATTCCTTCCTCATTTAAAGTTTTCTTTATTCATGATCTATTTCCTGCTCTTTGTGGCTTAATTTCTTTTTTGTAGTATCTTACTAATTTATATGTGTCTTTCATCATCTGGGTATAGTCTCTTTCTATATCTAGTTTTTCTTAACTTCTTAAAATAACTTTTTTTCCAGATTCTTTAAAGGGGAAAATATGTACCTGAATTTATTGACTCCCCTTTTTGCAAATTTGTGTTTAAACTTTCATGTTTGTTATATCAGTTTTATATCCAGATGCTTTTTCCATTTCTCAAAACTTCATAGTTTTTCCCCTTCCAGCCAATAAAAAATAGTTACATACTGAGTCTTTCCAGAGAGGGATGAAAAAAAGATAGTTTTCAAACTTTTTGAATTTCTGTAAGTCACAGTAAAATAGATAATTAAATATATATATATATATATATATATATATATATATATATATATATATATCTTTATTGATTTCAGAGAGGAAGGGAGAGGGAAAGAGAGAGAGAAACATCAATGATGAGAGAGAATCATTGATTGGCTGCCTCCTGCACATCCACCCTACTGGGGACCAAGCCCGCAACCCAGATATGTGCCCCTGACTGGAATCAAACCTGGGACCCTTCAGTCCGCAGGCTGATGCTCTATCCACTAAGCCAAACTAGTTAGGGCTAGATAATTTTTATTAAAGAATTTTTAGATTTAAAAATCTCTCAAAAGGTCATCTTGACCTTGGTTGAAAAGGTTACTGCAAATCATAAAGCTGTAAGACCCTTGATGTTGGAAAATACTCATTAATTCAGAAGGCACACAGAGAGAGCATCTGGAGAGAGACACAGAAGAATACTTCTGTATTCAGCTACTGATTAGGAGTATGTTATGGAGCAAACAATAGGCATGGCACTAAAATGATGTTAATTTGTTTTATTTTATAGTTATTATGTTTTGGTAAAGTGTGCAAATGATACATTGATACCAAAAATGGTTTCTCCTTTGGATAGGAGAGTCTAGTCAGTGAGAAGATGTGCACAAAATATTGGATTTTTAAAACATTCACTTAAGGCATTCTATGCCTTTGCCAATCATTCAATTAATCAATTCCTCCTATTACAATATATTTACTAAACTACAAGAATACTCACTCTTCTTTCTTAATTATATACTCTCCTTATATACTCTTATCTCTTAACATTTACTGTTTAACCTTGTTAGTGATTTTAAAATATTTTTAGTATAAGGCTGAGACGTATAAAATCTTCTTACTGGGGGAGGAGGACCTGTTCCCCAGCTATACTTCCTGCTCAGGAATTTGTAGCACTCAAGGCATGAGGACTTTGTATCCTTAATGTAGGTTGCTTTGTCAGCAAAGGGTCATGAGTTTTACCCAGTGTCTTCTGTCCAGTCAGTCATTCTGAATTCCAACTAGTAAGCTTTCTGCATAAGTTCATTTTTTAGTAAGTTTCTCAAAGCTATTTCAAGAATTATGGCCAAATCACCTCCATTATGAAACAATTCTCTTGACCCCATTTTTTAAAAATTTAAGACCAAGAGGAATGATATTATAAAGTAGAAAGCCCTGTAAAAATGAATTACTGTGCTAAAACTTTCAAAGATTATGGGTAAGATTATGTAGCCCATTTCTTCTGATGACACCATCTTGCTAGCCACTGAGGCCTTAACTCTATAGGCGGCCTATCATTTTGGAGAGCTGTGACATCTTTATTGTTGAAAGTGTGATAAGATGTGGAATAAACCTGTTAGGTTCTGTTTATTTAAAGTTCCTTAGAGGTAATAAAATATACATTTTTAAAAGGTAAAATTATGTATGCATTTAAGGAATGGCTTTACTTCCATTTATTTATTCAATAATTTATTCACTCAACAAATATTTATTTAGTGCCTACTATGTACCAAGCACTGTGAGAAATAAGATGGTCTCTGCCTTTATGATGCTTAAAATATATTAGGAAGGCAGATGTGGAAACAGACAGTTTCAATGTTGTGTGGTTGACATTAACACACTGTCATGGAAACAAAGGAGAAGCACCCAGCCACATCTAGGGGAATCAGGGAGTTCTTTATGGGAGATATGACATTTAGGATGAGACATACAAGACAAGTAGAAGGTTACCAAACAACGTGAGGAATAGTAAAATACTGTTTCAGATCATTATTTGTTTTCTTTGCCTTGAACTATATCACTATGACCTCTGTCGTCGTTGTCATCATCATCATCATCATCATCATCAGAGATAATAAGGAAAAAACCCTAGACTAGTAGTCAGAAGACATGTCTTTTAGAAGAGACAAGATCATACAATCATTATAGATTCTCAGTGTGTAAATGTAGGAATGTAAGAAATATCCATTCATCTTCTGTAGTTCAACTTTATTTCTGATCCTTAGTCACTGAGTGGTGGAAAAATAACTCCATTCTGTGTAAGGTTTTCTCTACTTCCCTGGGTTATGGTAGAGTTCCTGGAATGGGAGTATACTGTGGTCACTGATAACCTATAATAAAAAAAAGGGTAATATGCTAATTAGACCGATGTCATTCTGGACGTCCTTCCTGATGAAGCCAGGGCCAGAGGAAGCCAGCTCAGTCCCGGGTGCCTGCGGGCAGCTGGAGGAGGGAAGCCGGTGCCAGCAGCCGAGGGAAGGAAGGGCTACTCTTGCACAAATTTTCGTGCATTGGGCCTCTAGTCTGTATATAATAGCTTACCTCTGAGACATGAGTTGTGTTTAGATAGTTCAGAGATTTGCTACTTCCAAGACATGGATTTTCCCCCTAGAATTCCTTTGTTTCTGTTTACTTAGATGCATCATGATGCCATTCCTCTCTGGGGTCTTCCTGCCTTCCAGACAGTGGTGCCAGGAAACAGACAGTGGTGCTCCCTTGGGATCCAAAGACTTCGCTCTCTTTCCTTCAGCTGCAAAAATCTTTTGGGGATATTGTCTCTCTCTCTCTCTGCATGTACCTGAGAATCTCTTTTATCTCTGTAATAAACTCTGTTTTTATTTTGAGGTCTTAGGTTTTAGGAAAGCAGAAGTAGAATAACTTAAAAATCCCTCTGTTTTCTGTCCTAGCACATACCTCCCTGAGGCACTAACGTCCAGTTACTAATTTAAATACGAAGAAAGAAAAATGGGAAAATTTAGGGAGAGAAAAAAATGATTTTCTCAAAGTGCCAGTCTCCTACATGTGCAGTCAAGTTTATGTGCCTTCTTATGATGTTGCCGCCAGGTGACCTTGTGAAAATCATGTCTTTCTGAACTCCAGTTTCATTTTCTGAAAGGGTTAATACTATTTTCTCTCACTATATATTTTCAGTTCAAAGACGATAATATGTATGAGCTTCACTTTTGCAGTTAGTGATAGGACCAACACTTTTCACTTGATGGGTATGGTGTTCTTTGAACAGGTGAATGGCATCATGGTGCAGTGGAGAGCCCGGCGATGGAGTCCAGTCTACATCAGCTGGCTGTCTTACCTAAAAAAAATCAACAGATTGAGCTTCAAATGCAGTGTTATTAGGATGGTCAGTAACTGACTACCCTCGTAATAGTCACCTCTTGAGATTATTGTGTCTATCAAATAAGAATACCATAGGAAAGCTCTACACAAATCCTTGTCATCAGAATACTTAAAAAACAAACAAAACTGGCTCAAGAAGGTTAGTTGTGTTCAGAGTCATAAACGTCCATGCAGAGATGACAAGGACAATTCTGCTTACATATCCTGTGCTTTTTTATAGATTATGATGACATTTCTTTTGAGCATTTTTTTCTTTTTTTTATATACTAAAGTAATTTGTAAGCCATCCAATATTTACAGAGCAAGTGCAATCTTCAGATCTGCTTTAAGCCTGGCCAGACATTTTCCCACAATTTAAATTATACCATTTAAAAAAAGATTTATCTGTATTTTTTTTCATTTTTCTAGTACGTACATTTCAATATTCAGTTAAAGACGTAATTTGCTCTCGCGTTCCTTTCTATTTATTGCTACTTAATTTTGAAATTTCCCATTGTTCTCTCCAACATTTTTATAGAAAATCTGAAAACATGGTTTATCTGAAATGCAGTAATATAAATACATCATTTTATACTAATACTAGAGGCCCGGTGCACAGATACGTGCACTAGTGGGGTCCCTCTGCCTGGCCTGCAGGGATCGGGCTGAAACCGGCTCCCCAACATCTCCTAAGGGATCCCAGATTGCGAGAGGGCGGTTCTCTGGTGACACACCCTGGAATCAGGCTCCCTCCTCTCTGGTTCCAGGTGTGTCATCTGAGAACCACAGCTGCCAAGTCACTGTAATCTGGCAGCTCCTGCATTGAGTGTCTGCTCCCTGCTGGTCAGTGCACATCATAGGTACCAGCCAGTCGAATGGTCAGACAGTTACTTAGGCTTTTATATAGATAGATCTTTTTATTTCAAGAGGGGAAATACCCTGATCAACAGGTGTTTATTGAAGTATATTGAAAATTCTTTTGGGGGGTCCGACGAGGCAGTAAAGTATAATTGCTAAGGACAATTACAGAAAAAAGAAAACTGTGGTCCTTTCCCAGTGTGGCATAATACTTACAAGAATAGGCTTTAGTGACAGCTAGAACTGGTTTTGAATCCTGGATCCAACACTTAATGATTGTGTAGTCTTGGGCAAGTTACTTCTCTCAGCTTGTTTTCTCATTTGCAAAATAGTATTTCTTAGGGTTCTTGTAAAAATTGAATCAGGTGATCTATGCAGAATGCTTAGAATTGCTCATCAGATGCTAGCTAAGCTTATTAGTAGTAAAATGATACCTTTGGTGTATCACCTTGAACTGTATCACCTTTTAACACCGAAAAGCTTCTTTTCTAAAGACCAGGTACAAGAGTAACTTTTCTATTGGTATTCATCATTTTATTATTTTCAAATATCTTCAATTTATAAAATAACAAAAATAACATCAATAATAAGAATTCAGCATATATAAGTACTTGCTATTAAAATATTTTTATTTGTTAGTTACAGTGTCATATAAATATCAAAATTGTGTTCAGTTTTGCATATATTCACTTAAAATGGTAAGAAAGAAAAACTTAATTGTTCTTGTTTCTTTTTTAAAAAAATATATTTTATTGAATTTTTTACAGAAAAGAAGGGAGAGGGATAGAGAGTTAGAAACATCAATCAGCTGCCTCCCTGCACACCTCCCACCGGGGATGTGCCCGCAACCAAGGTATATGCCCTTGGCCGGAATCGAACCTGGGACCCTTGAGTCCGCAGGGCAATGCTCTATCCACTGAGCCAAACCAGTCAGGGCTCTTACTTGTTTCAATTGCTATATATCACACTGTAGCTAAAGTAATATTTCTAGCCCAGCCAGTGTGGCTCAATGGTTGAGCATCAACCTATGAACCAGGAGGTCATGGTTTGATTCCCAGTCAGCACACATGCCCAGGTTATGGGTTTGATCCCCAGTAGCTGATTGATGATTCTCTCTCATCATGGATGTTTCTCTCTCTCTCTCTCTCTCTCTCTCTCTCTCTCTCTCTTAAAAATACTTTTCTGTTGATTTCAGAGAGAAAGGGAGAGGGAGAGAGAGATGCCAGCTGGGCATCATTGATGTTTCTATCTCTCTCCCCCTCTCCCTTCCTCTCTGAAATCAATAAAAAAATATTTTTAAAAGTGATATTTCTAAAACTTTAAAAAAAATGGTCATGCTTCTCTTCATTTAAAAATCTTCCATGGTGCCCTAGCTGGTTTGGCTCAGTGGATAGAGCGTCGGCTGCGGATTGAAAGGTCCCAGGTTTGATTCCTGGCAAGAGCATATACCTTGGTTGCGGGCACATCCCCAGTAGGGGGTGTGTAGGAGGCAGCTGATCGATGTTTCTCTCTCATTGATGTTTCTAACTCTCTATCTCTCTCCCTTCCTCTCTGTAAAAAATCAATAAAATATATTTTTTTAAAAAATCTTCCATGGCTTTTTACTCCTCCTTGGATATAAGGCCAAACTCATCATGGTTTATATGGTATCAACTTAATTCCCTGCTCCCATGGCACCTGGTACCTCAACATAGCACTATTGCACTCTATTTTAATGTTTTACTTTGCTGAAATTTTTTATTTATCTTTACTCTCAGACCAAAATCTCTGAGAGGGTGGAATATTGCCTGCCTTGTTTGCTATCAAGTTTCAGATACCTGAAACATAGTAAGATAGTTAATAAATATTTAATGAATGAATGAAAGAAATTATTACTAGTATTTCTATCTACCAGACTTTTTAAGGTAGGACAATTTAATTTTTTTGTTACAAATACCATTTTTATATCAAACACATAAGAAAATTAGTGATTTAACATTTAATCCTAGATTCTAAAATTCAGTGATATAATTTATGTCTTATTGGTCAAGTTTTATTTTATTTTTTATAGAAATGTGCTGAATTCTTTCTGGGGGATTAAGGATGGTATTGTGGAGAGAACACTATACATGGAATCAAAAGCTTTAAGATTACGCTCTGTTATTTAGTAGCTCTGTGATCTTGGACAAGCCACTATGAATTTCAGTTTCACGTATAATAGGCATAATATGACTTTGCAGTGGTCAGAATCAGATCAGATAATGCATGTAAAAGTTCCTTCTAAACTTTAAAAAATGTTGCATAAATTTATGTAAATAATTTCATTATTCTAAATGCTTTGCTCTCCAAGATTTGTGTATTAAGTTCACTCCTTTCTGTACTATAAGTCAATCTTAGTTTTCCTAATATATGTTCTAGAATTTTTATTTTTCTTACGTTGCAGCAAATAATTTTGTGTCATCCTTTTCTTCTTTCTAAAAGTTAATTTGTTGGCAGTATTTCCATTAGCTGTTTCAAATTTAAATTACCTGTCCCAAGTTATTTATAACTTTGGGCAATTCTATTTTTAAACCAAAAAGAGTTGAACCATAATTAACAGACACATGATTACCTACAATTTCAATTATGTAATATTCATTATATCTTTTGGATTGCATATTTCATGCAAAAATTTTATTTAAAAAAATGATTCCCTCTCCCTTTTCCTCCTGTAATCCAAATTTAGTTTCCTTCTTTCAGTAGATTCAGGACTCATAAGAAGATAGATTTCCTTTAATAAAGAAAATAGGAGAATTGACGCCATTATATTGGCAATTCATGTGAAAAATTCTGCACTTAGAGTACCTGGTTATTTGAACATCAAATAAAATCTTGGTCTTGACTTACTTGGATAATTATTGAACTTTCCACTTTATTCGACTTGTCAACTGTCAATATCTGGCTAGGGGTGTTTGACTTTTACAACAGGATCCTTATCATTTTGTATATCTACAATTTTTTTTTTTCTTAATTTATCAATTTTGCACAACTATCTAGTTTTAGATTATCTGGGAACTCAAGCTTTCATTAATCAGAAACAAATTTTTTTTTTAAATATATTTTATTGATTTTTTACAGAGAGGAAGGGAGAGAGGTAGAGAGTTAGAAACATCGATGAGAGAGAAACATTGATCAGCCGCCTCCTGCACATTTCCCACCGGGGATGTGCCCGCAACCCAGGTACATGCCCTTGACCGGAACCGAACCCGGGACCCTTCAGTCCGCAGGCCGATGCTCTATCCACTGAGCCAAACCGGTTTTGGCCAGAAACAAAAATTTAAGTGAAGATAGATAAAGGGCATAATGGAATTAACCTCAGGTGGTAACAAGGGCAGCCACAATTTCAGCACTGGATGCTGGCATGCAAAAGCCTAAGTTGTCTAAGTTGACTGTATTTGACCATTTGTGTGTGTGTGTGTGTGTGTGTGTGTGTGTGTGTGTGTGTGTTTATATTCTAGCTATTTGTTTTAGTATCAGATTTTTCTCATACAGAGATGAGAGGCATAATAAGCTCTGTTGGTTTAAAGGCCATTGAACTGCTTAAATCAATACTGTGTCTTCCCTGAGTAGTTACTCAATATGTGCTGAATGGATTAGTGAATGTCCCCTTACCTAGCAAATTATATTTGCAGCCGTGATTATGGGAATGCTGTTGATACATTTTTGAGAATTGTTGCTCACAATAATAAGAGATCAGAATAAGTGAATACCTACAAAAATGCCACAGAAGTAAACAAAAGAGCTTAAAAATTGTAATTGTAAGAAAAGAGAAAAAGTTTCCTTATACTTAGTAAAATTTCAGAAACTAACAAATAAAAAATAAAAAATACTAAAGCTTGAGGCACTAGAGATAATCAGATAATTAGAGTCTAAAGACAGATTTAAGTACTTGGGGGAGGCATAGCATAATTATTATACTGTTGATTACTAACATTAATGGTAAGGAATGGTTTAGAAAGTGAGTTCAGTAAGCCACTGTCATTTAGGGAAACTGCTGATGGTTTAATTATCGACAAAATTAGGATTCAAATATTTGTTTTTCATTCAAAGGCAACTTTGAATACCTCTTATTTTAAAATTGGAGAGGGCTTCCTGTGTATCCACAGTCATTTTTGTATTTCTAACCTTCTCAGGTAAAAAAGAATAATTACAAGATGTTTTCCATTTATTACTGCTTATTGAAATACCCCCTTCTTTCAAGGGAGTAAGCTTGAGGTTTGCTATGTCATATAGGAGTAGTAAGGAAGGCCTCCTTGACAAGGAGACATGAACAGAGATATGAAAGAAGTCAAGGAGTAAGCTTTATGGACATTTGAGGGAAGAATGTTTAGGTAGAAGAGCAAGACTATCTCTCAGGTAGGAGAGTTCTTGATAAATTGAGAAAAAGCAGAGATCACTATGATTGGAGTAGACTGAGGAAGAGGAGAAGTATAAGAACTGAAATCAGAGAGGTGGGCTTTTGCTGAGTAAGATGGGGAGTCACTGGAGGGTTTAAGTTGAGGGGTGATGTTATCTGACTTATGATCTTTCTGGTTGCTGTGTTTAGAAATGGCTGTGGGGGGGGGAGAAAAAAAAATGACTGTAGGAGGGCAAAGGTGACAGCATGTAGACTAGTAGGAGGTTATTGTAGTAATGCAGGGGATAGAAGATAGTGGCCTGGACCAAGCTGGTAGCACTGGAGGTGGTGAGAAGTGATAGGATTCTGCATATAATTTGATGTTAGAGCCAATAAGATTTACTGATGGATTAGGTGTAGAGAATTAGAGAAGAAGAATGAATGATGACTCCAGTGATATTGGCTTGAACAATTGAAAGGCTCGGAGATGGAGAACATTGCTGGAGAAGTAGGTTAGGAGTGGTGAATAAGACCTGAAGTTCAATTTTGACAGGGTGAGTTTGAGATGCCTATTAGACATCAAAATGGAAATGTTGAGTATACAGTTAGATGAATCTGTAACTCAGGAGAAAGGTCGGAACTATCTATATATATAAAAGCCTAATATGCAGTGTCCCCTCAGGAGTTCAACCGACCGAGAGTTCAATCACTCGCTATGATGTGCGCTGACCACCAGGGGGGACGTCCTGAAATGAAGGAAGGCCCTGTCTGGCAGCCTCTAGGGACCCTACCCATGCATGAATTTTGTGCACTGGGCCTCTAGTATAGATATAAATGTGGGAGTCTTGAGATTACTGACAGTATTTAAAGCCAGGATACTGGATAGGTTACCTAAGGAGTAAGAATTGAAAGTCTCCAGAAGTTTAGAGGCTTGAGGATGGAGGAAGACTCGTACAAGTGATTGAGAAGGGACATCCATGATATAGGGAGGGAACCTAGAAGGGCAGTGATGCCCTGCTGTGCTAGAATGGGCTCATATCAGCTTGCAAGAACCTATTGTTACATTTACAACAAATTTTCAAGCTGCTTTCAAGCACAGCCATTTAAAAATTAAATTATATAAACTTACATTAAATAAATTATAGTAAAAACAATATTCTAAACTCATTACTTCCTAGGGTGTTTTTGTGTGTTTTTTAGAAATGTTTTTTAGAAAAAATTTTAGATCTTTATTGTCAAAAGTATTACATATGTTCCCGTTTTCCCCCATTGACCCCCTTCTACAACATTCCACCCTCAAGCCTTCAGCACCCTATTGTCTGTGTCCATGTGTTATGCATATATGCATAAAAGTTCTTTGGTTGATCTCTTCCACCCACCCACCCCCGCCTTCCCTCTGAGATTCTACAGTCTGTTCCATGCTTCTGTGTCTCTGGTTCTATTTTGTTCAATAATTTATTTTGTTAATTAGATTCCACATATGAGTGAGATTGTGTGATACTTGTCTTTCTCTAACTGGTATATTTCACTTAATATAATACTCTCTAGGTAGCTTCCTTGTTGTCTCAAAGTGTAGGAGATCCTTCTTTTTTACTGCTACATAGTATTCCATGGTATAAATGTACCACAGCCTTTTTATCCACTCATCTACTGATGGGCATTTGGGCTGTTTCCAGATATTAGCTATTGTAAATTGTGCTTCTATGAACATAGGGGTGCATACATTTCTTTATGGTTGGTGTTTCGGCTTTCTTAGGATATATTCCTAGAATTGGGAATCACTGGGTCATATGGCAGTTCCATATTTAATTTTCTGAGGAAACCTCATACTGTTTTCCATAATGGCTGCACCAGTCTGCATTCCCACCATCAGTGTACTAGGGTTCCCTTTTCTCTAAATCATCACCAGCACTTGTCATTTGTTGATTTGCAATTCAGGGTCTTTTTTCGTTCCATATAAATTTTTGGAGTACTTGTTCTAGATCTGTGAAATATGCTGTTGGTAATTTGATAGGGATTGCATGGAATCTATAAATTTCTTTGGGTAGTACGGACATTTTAATGATGTTAATTCTACCAGTCCATGAACACAGTATATTCTTTCGCTTGTGTATATCTTCTTCTATCTCTTTTTTCATTGTTCTGTAGTTTTCCAAGTACAAGTCTTTTATCTCCTTGTTTAAGTTTATTCCTAAGTATCTTAATGTTTTTGTTGCCATGGTAAATGGGATTATTTGTTTAGTTTCTCTTTCTGAGAATTCATTATTGGTGTATACAAATGCCATGGATTTCGGGGTGTTAATTTTGTATCCTGCTACATTGTCGAATTCTTTTATTAAATCTAGTAATTTTTTTGGTGGAGTCTTTAGGATTTTCTTTGTACAATATCATGTCATCTGCAAATAATGACAGTTGGGATGTCTTTTATGTTTATTCTTGTCTTACACTGTGGCTAGGACTTCCAGTACTGTGTTGAATAAGAGTGGTGAAAGCACACATCCCTGTCTTATTCCTGTTCTTAGGGGAAATGGTTTTAGTTTTTGCCCATTGAGTATGATGTTGGCTATAGGTTTGTCATATATGGCCTTTATTATGTTGAGATGTGGTCCCTCTCTTCCCATGTTGTTGAGAGTTTTTATCAAAAATGGGTGTTGGATTTTGTTGAATGCTTTTTCTACATCTATTGATATAATCACCTGATTTTTGTCTTTCAGTATGTTTATCTGATGTATCATGTTTATTGATTTGTGAATATTGTACCAGCCTTGCATCCCTGGAGTAAATCCCACTTGGTCACAATGTATGATCTTTTTAATGTATTGCTGGGTGTGATTTACTAATATTTTGTTGAGGATTTTAGCATCTAAGTTCATCAGGGATATTGGCCTGTAATTATCTTTCTTTGTAGTATCATTATCTGGTTTTGGAATTAGGGTAATGTTGGCCTCATAAAAAGAGGTTGGAAGTATTCCTTCCTCTTGGATTTTTTGGAATACTTTGAGGAGGATAGGTTTTAGTTCTTCTTTGAATATTTGGTAAAACTCTTTTCTAAAGCCATCTGGGTCAGGGTTTTTGATTGCTGGGAGTTTTTGATTAGTGCTTCAATTTAATCAGTTGTTATTGGCCTATTCAGGTTTTCTGATCCTTCCTGATTCAGTTTTGAAAGATTGTATGTTTCTAGGAATTTGCCCTTCTCCTCCACATTATCCAGCTTGTTGGCATATAGTTGTTAATAGTATGTTCTTACAATCCTTTGTATTTCTGTTGTATCAGTTGTTACTTCACCACTTTCATTTCTGATTTTAATTATTTGGGTCTCTTTCTTTGTTTCTTGATGAGTCTGACTAAAGCAGTGGTTCTCAACCTTCTGGCCCTTTAAATACAGTTCCTCATGTTGTGACCCAACCATAAAATTATTTTCGTTGCTACTTCATAACTGTAATGTTTCTATTGTTATGAATCCTAATGTAAATATCTGATATGCAAGATGGTCCTAGGCGACCCCTGTGAAAGGGTTGTTCAACCACCAAAGGGGTCGCGACCCTCAGGTTGAGAACGCTGGACTAAAGGTTCATCAATCTTGTTTATTTTTTCAAAGAACCAGCTCTTGGTTTCATTGATTTTTTTTGTATTTTTAAAAAAATCTCTATGTCATTTATTTCTGCTCTAATCTTTATTATTTCCTTCCTTCTACTTACTCTGGGTTTTTCTTGTTGTTCTCTTTCTAATTCTTTAAGTTGTAGGGTTAAATAGTTTATTATTAATTTTTCTTGTTTTTTGAGGTAGGGCTATAGTGCTATGAACTTCCCTCCCAGGACTGCTTTTGCTGTGTCCCAGAGGCTTTGGGTTGTTGTGTGTTCATTTTCATTTGTTTTCAGAAAGTTTATTATTTCTTTGTTGATCTCATTGGTAACCCATTCATTGTTTAGTAACATGTTATTTAGCCTCTATTTGTTTGGATATTTTTGTGTGTGCGCGTGTGTGTGTGTGTGTGTGTGTGTGTGTGTGTGTGTGTGTTACTGTAGTTGATTTCTAATTTCATTCCATTGTGATCTGAGAAGATGCTTGATATGATTTCAGTCTTCTTGAACTTGTAGAGATTTGTTTTGTCTCCTAACATGTGGTCTATCTTTGTGAATGATCCATGTGTACTTGAGGGAGGGAGGGAGGGAGGAAGAGAGAGAGAGAGAGAGAGAGAGAGAGAGAAATCCAATGTGGCTTGGGCATTGTGTGTGTATAAAAGAGGGTGGAATGTGTCCTAAGAAATATAGCTTAAGAAATATAGCTGAAAATATACATGAGAGGGAGGCCTTGAATACCTTAATTCCTTGAACTAAGGAATTTGGGTATCAATTTTGAGATAATTTTTCTGACAAGAGAGAATCACATCTGCTGTGTGAACATCTCGAACATCTCCTGGCCCACATGGCATTCAGGACCTTTGTGTTGTGTTGTTTCATGGTTATAGATCCTTTTGGGAGACAGAACTATAGAAATAAAAGTGGGTTCTTAAAATTAGGAGTTGAGTGTAATTCTCAATTTCATGTGGTAGTTTATGGAATTTGTGATTATTTTATTAAATTAGTCCGTGTCACAAAATTAGGAATACAACTATAGAATTGTGTAATATAACTTATTATTTTTCTAAGACCAAAAGATAGAATTTTTAAACCATGTTTTTCAGATACTGACCGAGCTTTATCATTGCTGGAAGAATACTGCAAAAAATTAAGGAAACCAGAGGAGCAGCAGCTGAAAAACGCTGTTAAAAAGGTGATGGGCATCTTTAGGAGCAGCTTATTTCAAGCTCTGCTAGGTATGTATTAAAATTCTGCATTATCTTTTTTAAAATATATTTAAAAAAATATTTTTATTGATGTCAGAGAGGAAGGGAGAGGGAGTAAGAGATAGAAACATCAATGATGAGAGAGAATCACTGATTGGCTGCCTCCTGCACGCCCCACACTGGAGATGGAGCCCGCAACACAGGCATGTGCCCTTGACTAGAATCAAACCTGGGACCCTTCAGTCTGCAGACTGATGCTCTATCCACTGAGCCAACCCAGCTGGGGCTTAAGTAATACATTTTAAAGTAATAACTTAGCCTCCTTGACATTATTATTACTTTTTAAAGTCTAGGAGTTATTGAAACAAAATCTAAAAATAGGATTATGAGAATCTTGAAAATATTTTATCTATGTTTCTATTATATATGTGTACACTTACAGACAAAAACTCCAACTTGTTCTGAATATAATTTTAAAGACTATTATATTTTGAAAATTTGAGAATCAGTCTAGTGAATAAAAACAGGAGGAAAAAATCGTTACAAGATTATTTGGCCTGTGGATCAAGTTCTTTAAAATATTCTCTTGTGGCTGGTAAGAGTTAATGACGCAAATAACTATAATCATCTTAGTTGGAATTAAATAAAAACAACTCTAAATGGACTCTTGCAGAATTTAAATAAATCCTGTCATTAGAGAATAGTAGTTGAGAACATTTTTAAGCCACACATTTCTCAGTTACAAATTAATAGTTTCATCTAATCATTAATAAAGGCCATTAACTGTGAATGGCAATATCTTGAAATAGATTTGTATGTTATGTTTAGTTAAGACTAGCTAAGTCTTGAGAGTTTCAGTTTTTGAACTTGATTTAGGAAGATTACTGTTGGATGTGTCAGATAATCTATAATAATAAAAGTGTAATATGCTAATTAGACCAGACGTCCTTCTGGACGATTTTCCGAACGAGCCAGGGCTGCAAGGGAAGCCCAAGTCCCCGGTGCCTGAGGGAAGCTGGTGCCGGCAGCCGGGGGAAGGAAGACCTACTCTTGCACGAATTTCGTGCATTGGCCTCTAGTTCTATTATACTTTGGCAAAGTAACCATTTGGTATCGCAACCTTATTATGTGGGTAATAAAAGGACAAATTCATGACAAAGAATTGCATTTTGTAATTGTTTTGAGTGAATGATAAATATCTTGGCAAAAAGCCTACAGTGTAGTTAGAATGTCTCTAAAAAATAAGAGACAACAATAATCTGTAAAAAGCTGTTATGTAAGTAATCCTGGTGTCCAGCTTTGAATGGATAGATTTGCTTTGGCTGGCTTTTTAAAAATTCATTTTGGGATAAACTAGCCTGCAAAAATAATAATAATAAATGGAGCAGCATTATACAACAAAATATAATTTTCTATTCCATTCCGTGTGGATTGCTAAACACTGATTACAAATTTATTGCTATTGAATGTTTGAGTGGTCTTACTGTGTATCCTCTTTAAGAACACAAAAGCAGAAAAACCCTGTAGCCCTGTGCAGCCTGAAGGGAATTAAAGCTTTATAAAAGGATAAGTGGGATGCCACTGATAAATAGAGCATTGTTTACGGCCTATAACCTGCTTTCTGTTTGAACCAACTCCTTTCCCCACTCTCTTGCTGTCGTTCTTGTTACAAGTAGGGAAAACAGTGGCTTCACCCATTGTTCTAATACTTAAATAGTCAGTACATTAAAATAATAACTTGCATGACTCTTAATTAACTGAAGAAGTAGAAGAGAATCATAATGCATAAAACCCAACACAAATGAATAGTAAAGGGGAGTACTGTTATTGAAGAATGTGCTGTAACACTTAGATGGGACCAGGAAACCAAGCCTCTCTACAGATGAAAAATATCACTTTGAAAATAAATTCGTTCTTTCTTTTGTGGTCCTTCATCATATGCTTTAAAACACACCACAAAAGCTAGTATGTCTTAGATGGTATCAATCTTTGAGGATGGAATTCTGTTTTTATCACTTTGATAGTATTATAGTGCATAAAAACATTTTATAAATGGGTTCTCTGATAATAGGGTAGAAGGTGATTGTAAAAGTATTGTTTTTTTAATTTTTAAAGTATAATTTTATCTGATTATAAAAGCAATATATGCTTATTCTGGAAAATTTTTAAAATAATGTAAAAGAAGAAAATGAAATCTAGTGGTGAGATACATTGCTCTTATGGTAAATAGCTGGATATATGATACACGTGGAGAATGATGAACTGTTTAATTTTCTTCCTCTTTGCTTCTAGAGTCCCTGTATTTTCTTTTAATTTTCCATTCACTAATAATAAACAGTGGAAAAAGACACTTTAAGCTCTTAAAAGTTAGTCATTAGTGTTTATTAATATATAAAAAAGAAAAATGCCTAAAACAGCGATGTGCTAGAAGCTGCACATTTAGATGTTAGGCTTAGGGGGCCATCTTGTGGTAAAACTAAGGAAAAAGTTTTGTCCAATGGATAATTATAGTTCTATGATGATTGCATTAATACCTTACAGAATTTGAATAGAAGTGAATTGAAATTCCATAATATTTTACCAATTGATTTAGGTTTCTTTTGTTTAGTATTGCTAAAACATTTAGATTTTCAAGGCACTCAGGTTATTTTTTATTTAGGTGAAGGAGGGAGATGAAATGTTTTCTAAAATCCTTTTTTAAAAAAAATATATTTTATTGATTTTTTTTTACAGAGAGGAAGGGAGAAAGAGAGTTAGAAACATCGATGAGAGAGAATCATCGATCAGCTGCTTCCTGTACACCCCCAACTGGGATGTGCCCACAACCAAGGTACATGCCCTTGACTAGAATCGAACCTGGGACCCTTCAGTCCACAGGCTGACGCTCTAGCCACTGAGCCAAACCGGTCAGGGCTAAAATCCTTTTTAAACTTCTCTTCCAGATACTTTGAAATTTTAAATTTCACTGTAGAGTGTTTGAAGGGATTTTTTGGGGGAAATATTTGGACAGTAAAGTGATACTTTTCTTAAAACCCTACTAGTAGCAACATTTTAGAAAAGTGCTATCCTGTTCTACAGAGACTTGCATGTTCGATTTTGTGTTAGAATAGAATACTTTGCTAGTTCCGTAAAGCTTAGCATAGAACCCTGTGGATACTTGAGATTACTAGCAATGTGGATGAGACATTAAATATACCACATATTGGGATTTCTCACTTCCTTGTGGAAGCCTTCTACCATGTCCCTACTTGCTAGCGGCTTTAAGCAGCCCTTTAATGATGTCCCTCAGCATTTTGTGCATATTACTTATAAAGCACTTATTACATTGCCTTCTGATAAACTGAATATATTGCTGTCCCTCAATAGACTGTGAGTAGCTTGAGAGTTGAAGTTATAAACTGAATATATTGCTGTCCCTCAATAGACTGTGAGTAGCTTGAGAGTTTTATTAGATTTCATAATGATATCTTGTCAACTTAAATAACAATAGGTTGTCAATAAACTTTGTTTACTCATTTACTCAACAGTTATTTCTTTTTTATTTTTTGGTAGGTAAGCAGATGCAGATTGGACTTTTTTATTTATATTGTCTAAAGTTTTACATATGTCAACAGTTATTTTTTAAGAGGCCTGTTAGTATTAGACATTGTGGTAGGCCACAGAGATACAATAGTAAACTACAGAGGAAAGGATAGTCCTTGCTTTCAGGGGTGAGAGCAATCAAGTCGGGGGAAAGAGACATTAGATATTTGGGTAGTTATTTAAATATAATGGTGGCAAGTGCTACAAAATCAATCTCTATAACAGTTGTATTGCATTTAAGTTAGAATAAAATAAAACCACTACATATTTTCCCAATGTAGTAATTCTAACATCACATTTTGATTTCAAAATAACAACTATTTGAAAACATCATGGCTAGTTTGGTCTTAATTATTCATCATAATGTATAATTTTGCCACTTGATCATAAGGAAGTCAAAGGATTTCATGTAGATGATAGTGAGTGTGAAGGCCCACACAGTTATGTGGATTTAGAGTAACTGGGCTTTAATCCTCCAAAGCAGAGGTTCTCAAAGTGTGGTTCTTGAAGCAGCAGCACCAGCAGCACCTGGGAATGTGGTTAGCGTTGCAAATTTGGGCCTTACCCCAGACGTGCTGAATAAGAAACTCTGGAAGTAGGGGTCAGCAAATAGTGTTTTAAGAAGCCTTCCCGTGATTCTGAGGCATGCTAAAGTTTGAGAACACGTGTTCTTAGTAATAAGCTTGGGAAACGATGGCAATGGCATTTCTTTATTCTTGGGTTTTATAAAGATCTGATTTAATCTTTAACAAGATCAAATTCTGGGGTATATCTCAAGTATTTCAAGAATCCATAAATTAATGATATCATTATGAAATCTAATTTAAAAATACAATAGTGCATCTGAAACATTTAAGTGATTCTCCCCCGCACCCTTTGGGTACCTAATGGTAGTTTCTACCTGCAGATAGAGAACAGCAAATCTACATTGTATGAGGCTGAATCACTTAGGTAAGTGCCTGTTGCCGCTCACACCTGGAAGCATGTGCTCTAGTGAAACAAATAAACGACTACATGTCATGGACCTTTAGATAAGTCTTGATTGGCCAAAGTGATGAATGTTAAATTCTTAAATACCAAGGTCTAGTATGTTCCTATTTATTTGTTTACAATATTTCCATTTAAGTAAAAAGAGTGCTGATAGTCTAGTTATTGTGAAGTGCTTACCTGTTTACATGGAATGTGCAGATGGATGTTATTAAAGACCAAATCCTTACCCTTAAGGAGGTTAAGGTCAATTGGAAAGGTAATATCTCTATATATTAAAGCCTAAGTGACCATCCAACTGTTCTACTGTCAGACTGGTAGCTATGACACACAATGTCCACAAGGGGGCAGACACTCCAACTGGTAGCTATGATGCTCACTGATCACAAGGGGGCAGACGCTCAACACAGAAGCTGCAGAGCTGCCGTGACTTGGCAGCTGCGGTTCTCAGGTGACCTACCCAGAACCAGAGATGAGGGAGCCTGATTCTGGGGTGTATCACCCGAGACCCACCCTCTCGCAATCTGGGACCCCTCAGGGGATGTCGCAGGGCCAAGGGACTCACCAGTGCATGAATCCATGCACTGTTCCTCTAGTTTACATATATATAGATATAGACAAGTACAAGACAGGATACAATTAAGGACTAAACTCTGGAGGCTAGACCAAAATGCTGCAGGAGTTCAGAAAAGTAGGGATCATGGAGTTCAGAAAAGTAGGGATCATTGTAATTGGTGTTTCTAGGGAAGCTTTTATATAAAATGTGAACTTACGCTGGGTCTTGTAACTGATAGGATTTGGGTAAGAAGAAAGAATAGAGAAAGACATTTTTTCCCATCTGTCCATGTGTTTGTCCATCCCATCCATCCATCCATTCATCCAAAGGATATTTATTGATATAGTCACTGGGAACACGGGCATTAAACAGAATTGTATAAATAGTATATACAATTGTGATAAATGCGATAGAGGAGAAGTAGAGGGTACTATGAGCGAGAGGCTTAACCTTAGCAGTGGAATCAGGGGCTTTCTCAGGGAAGTGGTATTTGAGGTGCAGACATTATACAGATTCATAGAGGTCAGAAAGAAAGTGAAGAAATGGATTTGACTGCAACAGGGGTTCAAGATGTGTTTGATATGTATGCTTTTAAAATGTCCTCTAGGAGTCAGCTAAAGTATCGCATTAGACTTAAATCTCTTCCAAAGACTTAAGTTTGAGGGTAGACTTGAGAAACAGGAGTGGTAAGCATAAAATGTGACCCGAGCAATCCTTGTTATTTCCAATGTTAGACTGTCATATACTGAGTGTGATTAGTTGTGTTTTTCATGTCAGGAGGGATCTAGTATTTCTTACGTTTAAATTTGACACTTTAGATTGGATGCCATGAAGAGGAGAAATTGCCATTTTTGGTTTTGGACTTTATGTATTTGCTGCAGGATTTATGTCACCAGATGGCACCATTTAACTAAATTTATGTACTTTATGTTTAAGGCTGGTTGTTTTTCAATGGAGGATGCTTTTAACAGCGCAGTTCCTGAAATAGGAAGAATTCATTTATTTTGATGGCATATGAGACCTCTATACAGAATAAAGTAAGGAAACCCCAAAAGTTTGTTGAGAGCAGGAAAGGATCCAGTGATTTCTCCTAAGTACATAATAAATGAAAATGTGGTGGTTATCTCTATCACTAGCACAGAGTCGGCAACAGTAGGTTAAAGTTGTGAGTATGCAAAACAGAATTTTTTTCTTGCATTATTACTTAGTGATTATTGTATTATTTTCCACACACACAACTGTAATCCTACTTTTGCCCACTCCTGTATATGGTATCCAGCAAGAAAGCAGCATATACTAGGTTTCTTCATCTAGTTTTTCCTACCACTAGCATAGTAATATTATGACTATTTTAGCCTTAATTTAACTCTCTGGTGGAGGGATTGATGTACATAATAATAAAAATAGAAGGTTCTAAAAGATTTTAGGAATAAATCCTTTCAAGATGTCTTGAAATATTATGGTAATCATATGTTAATTTCTTTGTCAAAGGAGTATATGTTGTATTGAACTGTAGAGCTAATAAAATTAATAGAACATGATATAGATGTTCTTTCTTAATATAAACATTCATCCCCCCAAAATGAATATTTATTATTTCTTGGTTAAAAACTTCCTTAATTTTTTCTCTACCTTTAAGTGGACTTAGTCACTTTATCCATTATGTTCCCATAATATTTGTGCATATTTCTAGTGCAGCATTTATTTTGTATTATTGGTAACTAGAGGCCTGGTGATCAGGGCCAATTGAGGCCTTCTGGCTGCCAGCCGGGGCCCTCCTTCCCCAGCTGCTGGCTGCTGGCTGGGGCCTTCCTTCATTCTGTGCCGGAAGCTGGTCCATCCTTGCTGCTTGACACAGTCGCTGCAGGGAAGAAACATCTGCACAGCTTATGTTTCAAGGGACCTGGCGTATATGGCATACTGTTCTTAATATGTTTGCTCCCCTTCTTAGTGCTATGTGTTTTAACCAAGGTCACCTCTCCGAGAAAGGTTGTTTCCCCAGGTGGGGATTTTTCCCTGGAGTTAGGGATTAACAGGACTAAGGAAGGGAATAAAACTTCTTAACTAAGTGCCAGGCGGGTAATTAATCACTTTAACTACAAACAATCACGATTAAGCTACATAATCTTTACTTAGGATAATCTCCTTCAGTTACTTCCTTATAGCTTAACAGAACAATAGAGTAGTGACCTTGGAATGGAGATAACAAATGCCCTAACCTTTGGAATAGAATGGATAGGATTAAAATCAACTGGTATAAATACAGATGTAAAAGGAGAATAAAGACAGAACCTGGCAGGAGAACCTGGCTAGGCTGCTGATCAACTGAACACTGTCATTCCTTCTTTGCCGACCCCATCCACACCTTTGGGAACCCCTGGACCTTCTGGGGTTGGACCCCAACAATTCCGCACCACCCCCTGGTGGTCAGCACATGTCATAGCAAGCGATCAAACTCCCTGTCGGTCGAACTCCTGAGTGGATAGTTTGCATATTAGCCCTTTATTATATAGGATGGATTACATTTTGGTCCCCTTCAGTAGACTGTGAACATTTTGAATACAGAACTGGTTCTAATTCGGTATGGGGCACAGTGTCTACCATAGAACACTCATTCCATCATTAAATGTGTTTTGTTGGACAAAATATATCTTGAACCCCTACTGTCTAGGAGCCACTGTGTTAGGCTCTGGGATTTCATGACAGGAGAGACGTGGACACTATTTTCATGGAGCTCATGGCCCACCAGGGGAGACAGACATTAAACAGATAAATACAATTGTGATATGTACTTTGAAATAGATAGTTATGTGGATTAAACAGTAAAATCATAACATTTATTTGAACCAGTCAAATTCATATCATTGTATCATGTTTGTTTAGATAGTATTTATTAATTGAAACCTTTTAGTAATCATTATTCTTGGAATCAAATTCAGATTCCTCACCTGTAAGATTCCCCATCACCTCTGCCTACCTCTCATCTCATCTCTTACCACTCTTCCCTACTCACTATATTCTAGCCACACTAGCCCTTCAAAATGCGGTCCTCCAAAATGTTGCCCAGGACATTTTCACTTGCTTTTTTGTTTGTTTGGAGTAGCCTTCTACCAAGATATTTGCCTTATTGGCTTATCTCATCATTTAGGTCTTCGTGCCTGTAAAGTGCCTTTATTCCTCTTTCCACTTTACTCCCCACCTACACCCTACTATCACACTACTTGTTTTATTTTGTCACTGTTTCTATCACTACGAGAAATTTTGTTTATGTGTTTTGGATGACTTTCTCCATTAGAATGTAAATTTCATAAGAGCAGCTATTTTGCCAGTCTTATTCATTGCTGTATCTTTTATATTAGCTTAGTGTCTAGCACTTAATAGCTACCAAATGAATATTTCTTAAATAAATGGATGAGTGAGTGTTGCTGCATGCCTGGGACTGTGTTAGATTCTAGTTGTAGTTAGAAATCTACTAATTTGAAAGGAGCAGAAAGCTTATGCAACGAGTGTTTTACTTTAACTACATAAGGAGAAGTCTGAAGGTAGGCAGTTGCTGGCATTAGGGCATCATTTCAGGGAAGTTCTGGTCAATGTCTGCTCAGTGGGAATGAGAACACGACTTCAGGGAGGAGTGCGGGGCCCAAGGCAAGTGTTGTCAGCCAGGCCGAGCACCTGGGAGTTTTTCGCCTGAGCGAAAAGAAAGGACACCAGGTCTCCTCAAATAGACTTCTGCATCGGAGGCCAGCAGCATGTTCAGTGACCAGATGGACAGGGACATTGACCAGAGGAGCCGAAGGACAGCATGGAGATCCAATAAACCCAATCTGTTTCTACCCCCAAGACTGTGATGATGGATAAACCTTATTATCCACCATCCCTCCCCAAGTTGTCCACTCCCATATAGCTGGGCATTATTTCAAAGACAGAAATAAGCAGGAGAGGGGGAAAGCTATATGAATGAGCAGTTTTAGCTGAGGGAGACTCTTTAAGTTATTGAATCAGACTGTACATTAAACTGGATGGGGTGGCCACTCTTCCCCTTTCACCAGGGCTCGAGGGCTTCTGAAGAAGCTGAATAAAGCACAGGCACAGTGAAGAGCTAGCTAGACAGTTTGTGTGCGGATCCATGGTGTGGTGTAAGTTGTATGAGCCCACTGTACTGAAGCATAGATCTCAGTGTTGACTCTTACCTCTTCATACTCCTTTCAAATTTGATACGGAGTGTTGAAAAGAATTCACCACAAAATGGAGCAATGAAAAAAGAAGTACCCCACACATATCTCATAGGAAAGGCTTCCCTTCATTCTGTTAGCTCTGGATCTTGGTAAAAGATAGAAGTGGGTGAGAATGAGAGGCATTGGTCTACCTTAGTTTGTTTACATAAGTCGGTTCTAAGAGTTGCCTAAGAAAACATTTATCCTGAACCTTATTTGTTGCTCAGAAGCTATGGAACTTCTTAGATTATGTTAGGAATTGCAGACATATCAATAATAGCCTACAGATATACCAGGTAGAATTAATTTCCCTGATTTCTAGTTTCTGAGTCCCTGGATTCTACCTTACATTCAGTTTCCAGGTTGCTGTCAAAATAGTAAACCTTTCTGAAACCATAAGATTAGAATTTTCTTTGCAGGACTGTATGTATGCAAATGAGTCATCAAATGTACCTAGAGTCACAAAATTCCGTTGGGCATGCCAGCTCTTAATAAATGCCTTAATTGTGAATCCCCACAAATTTAAGATATTTTTAAACTCACAGGCACAAATTATACTGAATATTAAATAATTCTTTCAGAAAAATCTCAAGTTTTGAAAATAAGCCATTTGAAAATAAACAATTACTTCAGAAGTAAGCCTTGTGCTTTAGAAATAGAACCTGCAAATGTTTTCTGAAGAAGAGTTTAAGAGCTCTTGAATTGATCAAAATAAGACAATGGTTATGAAGGTGAGTTTAAAATTTCACTAATTGAGATAATATTATTAACAAAGCCTGTTTATTGTAGGTACAGGGCTACATTTTTTTTTTTCAGGATACATGTTCACATTCTTTTTGCCATTTTTTCAGGATACATGTTCACATTCTTTTTGCCATTTTTCTCATACAAATCTAATTTATTTATTTTTTAAATATTTTTTTACAATGGATTTTTAGAGGGAGACGAAGAGAGAGGAGAGAGAGAGAAACATTGATGTGAGAGTGAAGCATCGCCTGCCTCCTGCATGCCCCCTGCTGGGGATCTAGGTCAGAATTGGACATGTGCCCTGACTGGGAATTGAATCGGCAACCCCTTAGGTACATGGGACAATACCCAACCAACTGAGCCGCCCCAGCCAGGGTTAATTTCTTAAGTATATCTTTTTCTAGAAATGGAGCTCCTTGAAATATAGAAAAATTATCATATTTAACAGGGCTCTCTGCAAATATTAAACAAATTTTGATGCAGGATACTTCCATTTTCCGAATTTGAGTATTTCTACTTGTAACATGGAAGATGTGAAGAGCTGATGCAATGACTTTCTTTAAACATGAAAGACTATGGAGAGGAATGGTGACTGCATATGGAGCAAAAGTTATGGGAAAATGCACAGTAATATTCTACATGATAATTTTATACTCGCAAATTTGAATTATTGTTATTTTGTCTTTGTGGACAATTTATTCATTGGATCAGTTTCTTGATCTGCTTTCTATCAGTAATCTCTTTCTTTACCACATCTCATGTACCTACTCTTATATTTTACTCTATTACTTATCATTATTAAAAACCATACCCCTCTAAAATTCCACTCTGACTACCACTCATCACCTATTATCCAGTTTATTTATATATTTCCTATGTCCAATTATTCTTTGATCCCATAAGCACTGCTGACTTATCAGCCCTATACATTTTTGTGATCTGTTATGTGATCATAAATCTTCACATCCCTCCTTACCCAGCTTAGAATACATGATTCATTGCTATAATTACTCATTTGCATACATCTGCAATTTCATTGTTGTTCCCTCCATCTGCTGGCAAAAAACAACCTCTGGTTAAACCCATCTCTATTTCATGCACCAATAGAGCCAAATGTAGCTGGAGAAATACACACAACCTTGTTAACTGGTTTTACTTTAAACCTAGGAACAAAAAGCCTATTATATTTCCTTGGACAATTCACTTTCTTGTTCTCACAGGGAACGTTTCACATTTTCTTTCTTCTCAAATTCAATACACCTCACCTTTTTCAACATTAACTGATAACCTTTCTTATTTTATTGAGACAATAAAAACAATCAACAGAGAACTTTCTCATCTTTTTACCACTTAATCTACCAACCTGCCTACATCTGTATCCATATTTCCTGCCTTCCCTTTTATTGAAGTGGATAAACTGTCTCTCCTCTTATCTAAGGCCACATCCTCTTCTTGGAGAGAGTCAGGGTTCTGGAAGGTAAGAGAAGGCCTTCTCAAAGAGAGTCTAATGAGGACCTGTTTACAAAGATAAGGGCAGAGTTACTAGTAAGGGGACTGACCAGGGATCAAAGCACTTGAGGACTAGGAACAGTGAGGATTCTGAGTGAGCTGTTACTATAAGACAGAGAGAGCTACAACCCTGGAGGGGCTGCCTGACAGAAACTATGGCTTTAGAAAGAGGAACAGAGTCACTGCCAAACCATGGCCCAGACACGAGAGAGCTGGGGGAATAAACATCCCAAACCCTCTTTCCTCCCTTCCCTGATCTTCTGCTGGTGCTTCCCAATAGTGGACCCCAATTGAAAACCAGAGGACAAGAGAGCTGGGTGACATAGTCTATTGAGGTGACATAGTCTTCCCAGGGCACAGAGCAGGGTGATAATCAAGGAAAGATGATCTGGAAGGGCAGATGTAGAAGATCCATGAGGGGTTATGTCCCGATCCTTCCTCATTTACTCAAAGAATAGTCTATAATTATTCTTTTTCTCTTTGGAGTTAATTTACCCTTGTAATCAATTAGTCTTATTAGCACACAAACATCTCTTAACCTGTTATCTCCCTTTACTTTGTCTGCCCTTGTCTTCTGGCTTCTGTCTGAGTTGGCCAATGGAAGGTATTAACAGATCATAAGATGAGAAGGAAAGAGAGGTTGGGACATTTATTCTTCTGGCCCCCTTTCTTCTAGTCCAGTGGTTCTAAACCTTCCTAATGCCGCGACCCTTTAATACAGTTCTTCATGTTGTGGTGACCCCCAATTTCGTTGTTACAAATTGAACATAATTATAGCATAGTGATTAATCACAAAAACAATATGTAATTATATATGTGTTTTCCGATGGTCTTAGGCAAACCCTGTGAAAGGGTCGTTCGACTCCCAAAGGGGTCGTGACCCACAGGTTGAGAACCGCTGTTCTAGTCCATGATTTAGCAATGCCTGTGTTCTTCTACTTAAGGCCACAGTTCCTGCCCTGTAGCCCCACTTCCATTTCTCTAATCTCCTTTAGAGCAAAAATTATCGTAAAAGTTGTTTATACTCCCAGTTTATGCTTCTTCATCTCCCATTTTTCTCTTGAAGCTACTCCAAATTAGACTCTTGTCTTCTCCGTCCTAATGAGATTGTACTTGTCAAGTTTATTGTGATATTGTGATTTGTAAGAAATATACATTTGGTTATTCAGATGATGAAAATATATTTCTCATATGTATTTGGTTTTGTTCCTGTTCCTGACTTCCAGTTCCTAAAACCCTTGGGATTTCTTGTGATAAGAGCAGCGGTTTTCAACCTGTGGGTTGTGACCCCTTTGGTCATTGGAAAACACATATATAATTACATATTGTTTTTGTGATTAATCACTATGCTTTAATTATGTTCAATTTGTAACAATGAAAATACATCCTGCATATCAGATATTTAGATTACGATTCATAACAGTAGCAAAATTACAGTTATGAAGTAGCAACGAAAATAATTTTATGGTTGGGGGTCACCACAACATGAGGAACTGTATTAAAGGGTCGAGGCATTAGGAAGGTTGAGACCCACTGGATAAGAGCAGTAGATTCTTTTGTTATGTTAATGAGGTAACTTTTGGAAAACCTTTAGGTAACCTACACATGAGGGGCTTGTTGTCAGGGCAACTAACCACATAATTAGAGGTAGAAACTTTCAGTACCCACCTCCTCACCTCCCCACCTCTGAGGAGGGCAGAGGGGTTGGAGATTGAGTTCACTTGCCAATGGCCAATGTTTTAATCAATCATGTCTATGTAATGAAGCCTCCACAACAACCCTAAAGGATGGGGTTTGGAGAGCTTTGGTTGGCAAACACGCTGAGATTTGAGGAGAGAAGTGCTCCTAGAGAGGGCATGGGAGCTCCACACCCTTCCCCCATATCTTGCCCTGAGCATCTCTTCTATGTGGTCTTTCCTGCATTATGTCCTTTTTTATTAAACTAGTATTCCCATGAGTAAAATGTTTCTCTGTGTTCTATAAGACTCTCTAGCAAATTAATCAAATCTGAGGAGGAGGACAGGGGACCTCTCATTTATAGCCAGAAGTACAGGTAATATCTGGCCTTGAAATTGGCATCCTGAGCTGGAGGGGGTTGATGGAACCTCTAATTTGTAGCTAGTTGATCAGAAGCACAGACAACAGCCTTGGCTTGCTACTGGCCTCTAAGTTGGGGCTGGGGATATGCAGTGTTAATAAGAGTGAGCCCTCAACCTGTGGATTCTGACACTATCTCTTGGTAGATAGTGTAAGGATTGAAATAGATTCTCCAACACCCTGGGGTGTCCAAGAGTTGCTTGGTATTGCATGAGAAACCCCCTACCCCCAAGAACCCCAAATAGTTAAAGAAACTGCCATGTTGGCAATTTCATTGGTTAATTATCAGGATTTATCCCTTCTCAGCAACATTTGACAAAGTCACTTCTGTCTTCTTGTACTGCATTTTTTTAACCTTTTCTGACTTAAATGTTGAAGTACCCTAGTGAAGTCCTCAGGCCTCTTTTTTTTTTTTTAAATTTCTATTTTCTATCTATACTTGATACCAAGATAGGCTTATTCAATCCCATGGTTTTAAATATTATCTACAGGCTGATGACTCCCAAATTTATGTCTGACTTCTATCCTACTATCCTATCACCTATGTAAGTATCTTTCACATGGATATCTACCAAGCATTGGGGATATGGAAGTTTTGACTCCTGGAATGGAGTTTTGACTCCTCCATCCCTTGTCCCTCTCTGAGTCTTCACCATCTCAGTAAATGCCATCATCATTTACCTAGGCCAGAAGTCATCATTGATTCTTCTCTTTCTTTCACATCCTAATCCAATCCTTTTTCGAGTCCTGTTGCCAAATTGTCTAATTAAGTTCAGAATTCTACCACTTCTTACCATCTATATCATATCATCCTGGTCTGAGTCACCATAGTCTCTTATCTGGTCTACTGCAATGGCTTCCTAATTGATAACCCTTGGTTTTCAATCTTGCCCTAATCTATTCTCTGGACAGCATCCAGAGTGATCTTTTGAATAAAAAGATAATTTATCTCACCATTTAAAACACTTTCCATTGGCTTTCTGTCACTATCCAAACAAAATTCAAAGCCTGTGTCCTGAGTGTAAGGTTTTATATAATCTGACCCCTGGCTACTTCTCCCACCCTTTCTGTAACATTCTCAGCATTGCCAGTTCCCCTCCAATCATGCTGGCCTTGAGCTTTCCTGGACAAGCTTTCTACTTCAGGGCAGTAATTTGTACTTGCTGTTTCCTCTGCCTGCAGATGTTTGCCCACTTTCTCACTCCTTCAATTGCCATCTTTTCATGCCTTTCTGACCACTTGGTCTAAAATAGTCACCCTTCTCCCATTACTCTTTTTTCCCCCTTACTCTATTTTTCTTTATTGTACTTATCAACATATATGTATCTGTGGTCTTTTCCTCCCGACTATAATGTAATCTTGAGGGCAGGGACTTGGTTGCCCTGTTTACTCCTCTAATCCTAATGTTTAGTAGAGCCCATTGAATATAATAGAAGTTAATATAATTTGGTGAATGAGGAAAAGCTAATTTACTACTGATGGTTAAATTGAAAATTTTGGCAGTATAGCTGCATTAACATTTTCTCTTTCTTAAACATTTGAATTAGATTTTTAGATGAAAAGTACTGTGTTGAAAAAATATTCATTTAAAAAGGATTTCTGTGTTTGCAATATTTTATTGTCAGTACAGTGGGAATTTTGTGTTTGTTTTCAGGGTCTCTGTGCCAAGAACTCAGGGCATCGAAGTATGTGATTTATGAGGTCAGGAAAGTACATTAGGTTAATTATGCTACTTCATTGCCAGGCACTTTCTTGGAGTTTGCTGGTATGCAGCAATCAAAACAGCAGCATTTAAAATTGCTAGAACTATTAAAACATGCAAATTCTACTTGTTTACATGTCCTGCTCCTTTTGGAGGTTACTGCTGATAATATGACAGAAATTTAAAAATTAACAGGTTAAAATATGAATCTCTATTAATAATATGACTTAGCTTCTAGTATTTCATATGTAGAGGACTTCTCAGATACCTTTCTTCTTTTACATAGTTGAACTTTTCTCTTAGAATTCTTCATTGCATCTCAGCTGTTTTGAGAAATTTAAAACAACCACTTAAAAGTATATTCATGTTGATACAGTTATTCCTTATGATGTATTTACCTAAGCTTTTCATTAATTTATCTGTTATCTGAACAAATATTTATGGAGCTCCCATGTATCAAAAACTGATATAGATGTATATATCAGTGGACAAGATAGATAATCCTGAGCTCATGGAATTCATAGTTAATTGGTGGATATCAGCAATATTCATACTTAGAGTATGAGGCAGGGAAGGAGAACAGGCAGTACTATGGAGCAGGGAGAAAGGCTGCTATTTTATTTTATTTTTTTATCTTCACCTGAGGATGTTTTTCCATTGACTTTTAGAGAGAGTGGAAGAGAGAAGGAAAGACAGAGAGAAATATCAGTGTGAGAGAGATACATCGATTGGTTGCCTCCTGGGGCCCAGGCCCGGGCCCAGGAGGAGCCTGTAACCGAGGTATGTGCCCTTGACCAGAATCGAACCTGGGACCCTTTGGTCTGCAGGCTGACACTCTATCCACTGAGCCAAACCAGCTAGGGCAAGGCTGCTATCTATAATAATAAAAGCATAATATGCTAATTAGACCAGATAGCCAAACAACCTTCCGGACATCATTCTGGACATCCTTCCGGACAAAGCCGCAGCAGCGGGGGCCAAGGCAGAGGCGGTTAGGGGCAATCAGGCAGGCAGGCGAGCAGTTAGGGGCAATCAGGCAGGCAGGTGAGTGAGTGGTTAGGGGCGATGAGGCAGGCAGGCAAGTGGTTAGGGGCAATCAGGCAGGTAGGCAGAGTTGTTAGGGGCAATCAGGCAGGCAAGTGAGTGGTTAGGGGCATCAGACAGGCAGGCAGAGTGGTTAGCGGCGATCAGGGAGGCAGGCAGGCAGGCCAGCGGTCCTGGATTGTGAGAGGGATGTTCGACTGCTGGTCTAGGCCTGATCTCTTGGGCCTAAACTGGCAGTTGGACATCCCCCGAGGGGTCCTGGATTGTGAGAGGGTGCAGGCTGGGCTGAGGGATCCCCCCCGTGCACGAATTTTGTGCACTGGGCCTCTAGTCTATCCTCCTATCTAATAATAGAGAAACATGGTAATTAACCGTACCTCTGAACGCTTCCCATTGGCTAATCAGGGTGGCATGCAAATTAACTGCTAACCAAGATGGCGGCCGGCAGCCAGGCAGCTGAAGCGAACAGGAGGCTTGCTTGCTCCAGTGACGGAGGAAGCCAAGGTTCCCCGCCTGCCGCCGCCCAGCTCTGAGCTGCACTCTAAGCAACTATGTTGCAATTATAGAAGCTAAACAATCCCCAGAAACCTGCTTCAGCCAGCCGGGCCTCAGAGCTGGAGTTGCAACAGTGTTTCAATTATAGAAGCTAAACAAAGCCCAGATACCTGCTTTCAGCAGCCGAGGTCTCAGAGCTGGAGCCGAGCCTCAGAGCTAAAGCTGGCTCTCAGCTCCAGTGACAGCCATAGAAGGTAAATAAATCCCAGAATAAAAAAGAAAAAAGAAATAAAAGAGAGGTTGGGAGCTTTAGTCACCCGCCAGCCTGAAAACGGCCCTCAGCCCCTCACCCAGACTGGCCAGGCACCCCAGTGGGTCCCCCACCCTGAAGGGGGTGTGACGAGCTGCAAACAGCCATCATTCCCTCATCCAGGCTGGCCAGGCACCCAAGCGGGACCCCCACCCTGATCCGGGACACCCTTCAGGGCAAACCAGCCAGCCCCCACCCGTGCACCAGGCCTCTATCCTATATAGTAACAGGGTAATATGCAAACTGACCCTAACAGCAGAAGGACTGGGAATGACTGATCACTATGACACACACTGACCACCAGGGGGCAGACGCCGAATGCAGGAGCTGCCCTCTGGTGGTCAGGGTGCTCTCACATGGGAGGAGCTCTGCTCAGTCACAAGACAGGCTGATGGCTGCCAGTACAGTGGTGGTGGTGGGAGCCTCTCCTGCCTCCTCAGCAGCGCTAAGGATGTCCGACTGCAGTTTAGGCCTGCTCCCCGCTGGCAAGTGGACATCCCCCGAGGGCTGCTGGGCTGCCAGAGGGATGTCTAATTGCCATCTTAGGCCCAATCCCCCGGGGAGCGGGCCTAAGCCAGCAGGTGGTCATCCTCTGAGGAGTCCCAGACTGCGAGAGGGCACAGGCCGGGCTGAGGGGTCCACCTCTTCCCCCCGAGTGCACAAATTTTTGTGCACCGGGCCTCTAGTACACATATAAAAGCCTAAGCAATCATCTGCCTGTTTGACCATTTGCTCAGTAGCTATGATGCCCAATGACCACAAGAGAGCAGACACTCCAACCAGTAGAGGAGAGAGTCCAATTCCTCGCAGAATCTGCTATGGGTTAGGTTGCTGCTGGGGCACTGTTGGCCCTGAATGTGCTTCTCCCGCACCTTGGACCCAGAGATCAGTTTCGGCCCAATCCCTGCAGGCCAGGCCGAGGGACCCCACCAGTGCATGAATCTGTGTACCAGGCCTGTAGTTTTAAATAAAGTAGTTATTAAAGACCTATCTAAGGAAATATTTGAGTAAACCCTTGGAGCTGAGGGACTGAGTCATATGGCTATTTGCAAGGGGAAAAGCACTTGACTTTCAAGGAAAGGCTCTGAGATAGAAGCATAGCTAGAGATTCCAGGAATAGTAGGTTTGTTATGGACTTAATCACTCTTGATTGTGAGATAGTAGGAAATGAGCTTGGTTGTGGTAGTACAACAGGTTATATAGAATTTTTAACTATTATAAAGATTTTGATTTTTATTGTGAATGAGCTAGGAATCTTTTGAGAGGTTTTGAGAAGAGTGATCTGATCTGCCATATGTTTAAAATGATCAACTCTGTGTTGCATGTTGAGAATATACTGAAAGGAAGCAAGGAAAGAAATGGAGGAGATGAGTTAGGAGTTTATTATACGATTCCAAGTATGTAGACATGATTGTGCCTTAGATTAGGGTGTGGTAGCAGTGAGAGTGGTGAGAAGTGGCAGACTCTAGATTTTGAAGGTAGAGTCCTGGGTTTTGTTAATAGATTTGGTGTTAGGGATGGGAAAACTAGAAGAGTTAAGGCAGACTCTTTTTTTTTTTTTTGCCTGAGGCTCTGGAAGTATGGCATTCCCATTTTCAAAGCTGGAGAAGTCTAGGAAGGCAGAATATTTAGGGGGTGGAGTGGAAGATCAGGAGTTTGGTTTTGGAGGTGTGAAGTTTGAGGCACCCATGTAGATATGTTAAGTATACAATTGGCTACAGAAATCCGGGGTACCAGGAAGATATCAGGATTGAAATTTAAATTTGGGAGGTCAGAATATTAATCTATATATATAAAAGGCTAAGTGACTGTCCGACCATTTGACTGGCCGGTAGGTATGACACGCACTGACCACCAGGGGGCAGATGCTCAATGCAGAAGCTGCCGAGCTGTGGTGACTTGGCAGTGGGCGGTTCTTGGGTGACGCGCTCCAGAACCAGAGAGGAGGGAGCCTGATTCCGGGGTGCATCACCTCTCTCAATCTAGGACCCCTCAGGGGATGTCGGAGAGCTGGTTTCTGCCCCATCCCTGCAGGCCAGGCTGAGGGACCCCACCTGCTAGAGGCACCCTGCTCACTCCGCAGACGCCCTTCGAGCCGTGGCGCTACCCCAGGTTGGCTCCAGGGCGAGTCTGGCCCATCTCGCCTGGCCCATCTCGCCCAGTCCTGCACCACCGCCGGCCACCTCCTAATTAATTTCCTTTCAATGTGCAGGAATCCCTGCACCAAGGCACTAGTGTTTTTTATAAAACCATGCGACTGAAGGGAGAAGTGAGAGGTCATGACATGTACAATATTATGAAAAATTTTATTAAATTCTCTGAAGCAGATAATGTTCATAATTGAGGTGTTAAATTTTCTTGCCAAATTTTATGCAAAATATTCATTAAATTTTTATATAGAAACTAGTTAGTTAGCTGCATATGGCACAGCTTTTTGTTAGCTTTTACCTTTTTTAAATTAAAAATATTATCTCTTAACTTCTGGAAAGTGTTGATTACTAGATAAAAAATTTATTCTAACCAACCTGAGTTCCAATTTGCATAAATAGTAGCATTATGGGGTTCAATTTCAAATTTAAAAGAGGTCATACTTATTTAAGCATTTTAAGAATCTACCTGATTTATTAACATACATGAATTTAACTTTTAAACCTTCTGGAATTGATTAATCAAGATCACTTCTAATGTGACAGAAACAGATGACTCTTAGAGTTCTTGATTGAAAATAACAGAACAGTAGGGTATGATTTAAGTAGGAAAGGAATTTATTGGAAGGATATAAGATACCTTACAGAAACTGCAGGAAGGCTAGACCAGACTCAAAGAATAGTCAAGAACCAATAAATACAAAGCACAGTCATGATTTCCCCACAACAAGAGTGTTCTAAGGAGGCTGGCTGTTTTGCCATTACCACTAACTATTAGTCACAACACTGCTAGACTCTGGATCCTTAACACTTTTCACTGTGTCTTCACTCATGATTCTATCATAGTCAAATTATTGAACCCGAGGAGCGGGTTGTAGAACCTCCAATTAATAACTGATTGGTCAGAAGCACAGGTGACAGCCTAGTTTTGTGATTGACACCTGGAGTGGGTGATGGGCAGTGTTGTGGGACTGAGCCCTTAACCTGTGGGTTCTGATGCTAACTCCAGGTGATGCATGGGTTGTGGGTATCTGGGGACCTGAGGGTCCATGACCCACTGTAGATTCTTGGCTTTGCCCAGGAAAGAATTCAATTGCCAGCCAGCTTGCAGTTTGAAGTGAAAGTGAGTTTACTAGTATTAGTGAAGCAGTGAAACAGAGCAGCCCCTCCCTGTGGGGTTTATTTCTTTTATTCAGGCTCATTGAGGG